>NC_084828.1:33707068-34015137 GCF_033115175.1 Lepus europaeus
ATTTCTAATTTCTACAAAGTTCAACCTGATTAAAATAATGGAAGGACTGCTTTTTTTGGAAAATGCTTTCCACATGATCACATATTTGAAGTCTCAAAACCAGAACTATATTTTAATCATGAGTACACAACCTTTGCCTAAGTTATATCTACATGTATAAAGTCTACCTTATGCTTCAAATTATATGGCAGAAAAATTCAAAAACTAGGCATGGAAGTTAAAATTTTATACAATTATGAAAATTAGAGGCATTTTTCTTTCCTTGGGGAAGTGAATTCATGGTGATGCTCAAAGAAGAAGATCTCATTCTCCTTTACCTCTTTACCCCCACCCCAAACTAACTATCTCTAAGGTAGGATCTTCATATTTCTAATTCATGCTCAAGTATTTTGATTGTTCAGGATCTGAGGGAGCCTCAGAAGGCATGGCTGCTAGGTTGTGGGCTGGAGTTAGCTTATCTCCCTTAGTCAATGTGAGAGGTTCTAACGGATTCAGTTTTAGAGAAGCAAATTCTCAGCCTTGCCCAGATTCAGATTCTGAGAATCCTATATTTGTAGACTTGCCGATCGCTGAATTTGCCATTACATGGAAGTGGAGTGAGATGAGTACTTGCACTTGGCTTTTATAAGCAGGGAGAGCAGTACTTAATAATCTAGTAAGAAAGAAAAGCTAGGTTCTGCTTACTTGCTTAATGTTTTGTAAAGGGAATTGGGACTCTTTCCTATCCCTACTTGAATGTGAACTGTTCCCTTTCTGTTGCCCAAGAAGCATAAAACATAATTTGATTCAATTTATGCTAAGCTCTTTATCAATTGGGAAAAAGAGGGTACAAGTTCTGCACACTATTTTTAAAGAAAGTAAATGTGGCTATTTTGAATAAATAAAAGTGCAAAAATAATATTGTGCATACAAATACACATTTTTAAATATTTTTAAGTTGTACAAGTTTCATATATTTCATATAAACAGATTTAGGAACATAATGACACTTCCCCAACCCTCTCTCCTGCTCATGTGCCAACCCTTCCTTCTTCTCCCTCTCATATTCGCACTCTTAATTTTTACAAAGATCTATTTTCAGTTTACTTAATAATCATATGCCTAACCCTACACTAAGTAAAAGAATTCAACAAGTAGTATGAAATAGATAAAAAAAAAAAAACAATAAAACCACTGTTCTTCCATGGAAGAGACAAGGGCTGTAAACAATCATCAAATCTAAAAACATCTATTTTACTCCAATACATTACATTTCAGGTACTCTTTTTCTTACCTTGGATCAGGGAATACATATGAGATCTCTCTTTTGGAGACTGGCTTATTTCATTAAGAATAATGGTTTCCAGTCACATTTATCTTGTTCCAAAAGACAGGATTTCATTTTCTTTAATAGCTGAGCCATACTCCATAGTGTATATACATACTATAATTTATTTATCCAGTCAACAATTGATGGACATCTAGGTTGATTCCATGTCTTGGCTATTGTGAATTATACTGCAATGAGCATGGGGTACAGATAACTTTCATATGCTGATTTCTTTTGGTTTGGGTAAACTCCTAGAAGTGAGATGACTGAATCATATAGTGGGTTTATATTCAAATTTCTGAGATACCTCCATACTGTCTTCCACAATGGCTACATAGGGTATATGATCCCACCAACAGTGGATTAGGGTACCTTTTCCCCATATCCTTGCCAGCATTTATTGTTTGTTGATTTGTGTAAGATAGCCTTTATAACTAGGGTGAAGTGCAACCTCATTGTGGTTTTGATTTCTATTTCCCTGATGGCTAGTGATCCTGAGAATTTTCTCAAGTGTCTGTTGACCATTTGAATTTCCTCTCTTGAAAAATGCCCATTAAGTCCTTTTCCCATTTCATAACTGGGTTGTTTGTTTTGTTGTTGAATTTCTTGAGCTCTTTATAGATTTTGGATGTTAAGCCTTCATCAGTTGCATAGTTTGAAAATATTTTCTCCCATTCTATCAATTGCCTCTTCACTTTGCTGAGTATTTCCTTTGCAGGTCAGAAGCTTCTCAATTTGATGTAATCCCACTTATCAATTTTGGCTTTCATGGCGTGCTTCTGGGGTCTTTTCCAAGAAGTCTTTGCCAATGCCAATGTCTTACAGAGTTTCCCAATGTTTCCTAGTAATTTGATGGTACTGGGTCATAGATTTGGGTCTTTGATCCATTTTGTCCTGGAAATTTTAGCCAGAGCCATTAGGCAAGTAAAAGAAATCAGAGGTACACAAGTTGGAAAGTAGGAAATCAAACTATCCTTATTTGCACATGATTTGATTCTATATATAGAGGATCCAAAATACTCCACTGAGAGACTATTGGAACTCATAAAACCATGTGGTGAAATGGCAGGATATAAAATCAACAATATTAATAGCAATGGTGTGTGGGCATCTTTGTCTGATTCCACATCTTAGGGAGAATGCTTTCAACTTTTCCTCATTCAACAGGATGTTGGTTGTGGGTTTGTCATAAATTGCTTTGATTGTATTGAGACATGTAAACATAATTTGCTTAAAGTTTTCATCTTGAAAGCATGTTGCATTTTATCAAATGCTTTCTCTTCATCTATTGAGATAACCATATGATTTTTGTTCTTCAGTTTGTTAATGTGATATATCAACTTTATTGATTTGCAAATGTTGAAACATCCCTGCATACCAGGAATAAATCCCACTTAATCAGGGTGAATGATATTTCTGATGTGTTATTGGAATCAATTAGCTAATATTTTGTTATGGATTTTTGCATCCATGTTCATCAGGGATGTTCATCTATGTTTCTCTTTCTTTGCTGCATGTTTTTCTGCCTTAGGGATTAAGGTGATGGAGGCTTCACAGAAGGAGTTTTGGAGGATTCTATTTCTTTCAATTGTCTTGAAAAGCTTGAGAAGAATTGGAATTTGTTCTTTCTTTAAATGTCAGGTAGATTTCAGCAGTGAAGCCATCCAGTCCTTGGCTTTTGTGTTGTTGATAGGGTCTTTATTATTGATTCAATTTCCATCCTGGTTATTGGTCTGTTTAGGTTTTCTATGTCCTCATGACTCAATTTTGGTAGATTGCATGTGTCTAGGAATCTGTTCATTTCTTTTAGATTTCCCATTTTGTTGGCATACAGCTATTTGTAGTAATTCTTGAAGTTTTTTTTTTCCCCTGTGGTATCTATTGCTACATTTTCTTTTTCATGTTATTTTATTGATTTGGGTCTTCTCCCTCTTTTTTTTTTGTTAGTTGGCCAATATTGTATCAATTTTTTTCCCAAAAAACAGCTTCTCATTTCACTGATCTTTTGTATTGAATTTTGGTTTCATTTTTATTGATTTCTTCTCTAATTTTAATTATTTTTTCTCCTTCAGGTTTTGGATTTAGTTTGTTGTTATTTTTCTAGGTCCTTGAGATGCATTGATAGCTCATGTATTTAGTACCTTTCTAGTTTCTTCATGTAGGCACTGATTGCTATAAACTTCCCCCTGTACACTATTTTTGCTCTATCTCCTGTGTTTTGATATGATGTATTGTTTTCATTCATTTCCAGAATTTTTTTTTCTCTTTTGAGTTCTTCTATGACTGTTCATCCAAGAGCATGTTGTTCAGCCTCCTTATGTTTGCATATGTTCTAGAGATTCCTGAGCTGTTGATTTCCAGCTTCATTCCATATGTCAGAGAAGATGCCTGATATGAATTAGATTTTTTTGAATTTGCTGAGACTTGCTTTATGGCCCAGCCTTGGTCTTTCCTAGAGAAAGTTCCATGTACCATTGAGAAGAATGTATATTCTGCCACTGTGGGATGAAAGTTATGTACAATCCATTAGGTCCATTTGATTAACTCTGTTGTTTCCTTACTGATTTTCTGTCTAAGCTGTACATTGCTGAAAGCCAGGTATTGAAGACCCCATTTCTATTGGATGAGAGTCTATGTTTCCCTTTAGATAAATTAACATTTCTTTTAAATAGAAATTAATTAGGTGCATATATGCTTATTATAGTCATATCTTCTTGTTGAATTGATCCGTTAATCATTACATAGTGTCCTTTGTCTCTTTTAACAGTTTTTTTTTGTTGTTGTTGTTAAAGTCTATTTTGTCTGATATTAGGATGGCTACACTAACTCCTTTTTTTTTCTATCAACATTGGATGTCTTTTCCCATCCTCTCACTTTCAGTCTGCATGTGTCTTTGTTGATGACATGTATTTCTTGTAGGCAGCAAATAGATGGGGCTTGTTTTTGCATCCATTTAGGCAGTCTTTATCTTCTAACTGGAGAGTTAAGGCCATTTACATTCAAGGTGACCACTGATAAGTAAAGACTTGGCCCTGCCATTTTTCCATAAATATTCCTATTGTTTACTTTGGATTTCTTTTGTACTTTTACTGGATGATTTTCTGCCTTCACAGTCTTATGTAAAAATGGCTATCTCTCTGAGTATAGCACATCCTTAAGCATATTTTGTAGGGCTTGGATGAGTGGTATCAGATTCTTTCAATTTTTGTTTGTTATGGAAGGTCATTATTTTAATTTTATTCATAAATGAGAGCTTTGCGGGGTACCATATTCTAGGTTGAATGCTTTTTTTCTTTTAAGATATGGGCTATATCTCACCACTGCCTTCTAGTTTGTAGGGTTTCTGATGAGAAGTCAATTGTTAGTCTATTTGGAGATCCTCTGAAAGTAATCTGGAGTTTCTCTTGTGCATATTATGGAATACTTTCTTCATGTTTTACTGTGGAATGCTTAACTATGAGTGTAGTGGTGAATAACTTTTCTGGTCATATCTGTTAGGAGTTCTACATGCTTCTTATTCTTGGGCATCCCTTTCTCCAAACTGAGAATGTTTTCTGTAATTATTTCACTAAATAGGCCTTCTACTCCATTCTTTCTATACCCTCAAGAATTCCTAAGACCCATATATTAGGTTATTTGATAATGTCCCAGAAATCTCTAACACTGTTTTTAAATTTTCTATTTTCTTCTTCTTTTTTGGTCTAAGATTTACAAAAATTTGTCTTCTAGCTCAGATACTCTTTCTTTTGCCTTGCTAGGTCTGCTATTAAGGCTTTCCACTGCATTTTTTAAATTTGATCTATTGAATTCCTCAATTCTAATATTTTATTTTGATTTCTTTTTAAAATCTCAATTTCATGGGAAAAATTTACATTCCTTTCATGTATGGTTTTCTTTAGTTCCTGAATTTGCTTTTGAGTAATCCTATGATTAATGTTTTGAATTCTGTTTCTGGCATTTCCTTCATCTTCACATTTTAATATTGAAATGTTGTGTTCCTTTTGTAGTGGTCATGGTGTCTTTCTTGTTCTTGCTTATTGAATTTCTGCATTTATTTTTAGGTATTGTGGGTTTTTTTTTTTTCCACAGGTGGCTTTTGCGTTTGCTATATGCCTTTTTTGCTTAGTAGAATGTCTGCATTTTCAGTGAATACAAAGAGGTATGTGGTGGGTGTGGCCAGGGAGCTCTGGTCAGTGATCAAGGGTAGGGTGAGTATCCATGGTAACACCTAAGTTGGGCACAGTAGATCTCAATACCCAAGTGTTAGTCCCCAATTTGTTCTGCATCATCTTATGAACTGTACAAATGATCTGTGGAGTCCTCACTGTGAGCCCAATTCCTGCTGCAGTGACCTGACCTAGGCAACCCAGGAGCTCTGAGTGTGTAGAGCCACTCCTAGTGATTGCCCACAGACCCAGCTACACCTAGCACCTTCTCATGTAACCACTGATTCCCCAAGGTCTCAGTACACAAGTCTTTCACAGTTGCTAGGTGCAGAGGCTTCTCTCTACCCTGCTAGCCTGTCTAGTCAACAGAGAGGCAAATGTTGTCTAAGATACCTCTGCCTAGATATCTTGATCCTGAGAGGCTGTGTGTACCTTAGTGTCCTATGTTGTTTCCCAGCCACCTCCCAGCCAGGGTCAAAGTCAGTGGGAGCTGCAGATTGTTCCCTCTGCTAGAATCTCTGTATAATACACATATACAATAGCCACTGGCTGAATGTTGCTCTCTCGCTGCAACTGCTACCAGTATTATTGAGAAGATGGCATCCTGTCTCAGCTCTACTCACACACTAAATATTCCACAGCTCCCACCCAAACCCAAAATGTCTCCTGCCCTTTTTCAGCTTGGTAGTAGGTGCTGTTGTGGGGAAGTTGAGGTGAGATAAACGTGCCCCCTCTACTTCCACTGGGTCAATGGGCAACCACTAGCCCCCAAGGCTCCAGTCCGGACTCATGCCATACTCTCCCTTTAACTATATCACCACAGGTTGCTGTAGTCCAGTCTCACATCCGTCTCCAGGCTGCCAACTGCCATCCATCTCCACCTGCCATCTGTCTCTCAGCTGTTGCAGTTGTCCTGTTTGTGCTGCACATCCACACCCTCCACACAGTTCCATGATGTGCCTCTTCCTCTTGCAGGATTCTCAGTACAGTTTTCTCTCCAGTTCTCCTCTGAGAGTGCACTCCCTACCTTTTTTTTTTTTTCCTTACTCTTTATCTCTAACCTAGCACAGCATGTTGTTCCCTAACCTGTCATCTTGGAATCTTCCTATGCACATTTGTTTAGTTAGGTATTTATTGAATTAAACACTAGGATAGTCTATTGCACCTTCTGATAGTCCTTCACATAATATATATCTTATATTATTGAAATACTCTGCTTCCTTGAGTGTATCCCCCAAAAGGTGATGAATCTGTTGGAACCAAGGACCATGACATGCTCATTTTTGTATCTCTAGCTGTTAACACAGTGGCTAGCACAATGTAAATAAATACAGAGTTCACAAAAAATTGAATTTAGAGGGGCCAGCACTGTGGCATAGTAGGTAAAGCTGCTGCCTACAGTGCTGGCATTTCATATGAGCGCCAGTTCAAGACTCAGTTTCTCCACTTCTGACCCAGCTCCCTGCTAGGGCTTGGGAAAGCAGTGGAAGGTGGCCCAAGTCCTTGGGCTCCTGCACTAGTGTGGGAGACCCGGAGGAAGCTCCTGGCTCCTGGCTTTGGATTGGTGCAGCTCTAGCCGTTGCGGCCAACTGGGGAGTGAACCAGCAGATGGAAGACTTCTCTCTCTCTGTCTCTCCTTCTACCTCTGTGTAACTCTGACTTTCAAATAAATAAATCTTTTAAAAAGTTGAATTTAGAGATAAGTTTATTCTGATGCAAAAAATTGTAAATCCATACATATGAAGGATCTTGAAAACATTCATGGAAATGCAAGTTATGAGAAAACTTTGCATGGATCTAAAAAGTTTTTGCACCAAAATGAACATTATTTAATTCCATTTCCATGAACTTTATGAATTAAGTTCAGAGGTATTCAGTTAATAGCTGTTGAATGTAAAAATAAAGAATGCATGACTATTTCTTCTGATCATGTCAAAGTCGATCTTAGCTGGGCTTACTCATGTTTCTGTGGCCATGAGATCTGATATCTAAAACGTACTTATTCTCACATCCAGTGTTTCTCTCTTTATTAACATAGCCAATGAGAGTGACTGCACACCTGTCTCTCATCATCCACAAGTCTAGATTGTTCATGAGGCAGCAGATGCTAGGGGTTCCAAGAACTTAATATAAATTGCAGTTCCTCTGGTGGCCTAGCTTCAAAGGCAAAATAACATTCTAGACTCATTTATTTGTTCAAAGCAAGACACCAGGGAAATCCATATTCAACACACAGAGAAAAAGATACCTCCCCTTCCCGTGTTTGGAAGGGAAACACAGTAAATTAATGGATTGGTTTGAAATTCAACAAAATGGTAAAGTATTCAGAATGCCACAATGGAGTCAACTACTATGAAATCTGAACTTTCCTCCTGGTGACATTAGCAACATCATTAGTATATTAATCCTTTTTTTTTTTTTTTGCAAAATCAGAATCCCTTTCAAAAACCCATTTTATTTTTGCAGAATAATTAAAACCAGAGATAATTTAAATATAAGCAATGGATTTTTTTAATTTTTATTTTAACCAGCAACAATAAGCCTATTATATGCAAGCATATTTCTGTTCCAAAGTACTACACAGTAGTCCCCTTTTATCCAAGGTTTCACTTTATATAGTTTTAGTTACATGCAGTCAATTATGTTCAAAAAATATTAAATGCAAAATCCCAGAATAAACACTATACAACTTTAAAAATCACATGCCATATCAAGTAGCATTATGAAATCTAACACTGTCTTGCCCAGTCTCTCCAGGATGTGAATCATCTCTTTTCTAGTGTATCCATGCTATGTGGTCAACCTGGGGCTGGTTGCTGGGGTATCAGATTGAGTGTTGTGGTATTGGGGCCAGCGTTGTGGTGCAGAGGGTTAAGCCTCCTTCTGCAACACCAACATCCCATATGAACATAGGTCTGACTCTGGGAAGCTTCACTTCCAATCCAGCTCCCTGCTAATGTGCCTGGGAAGGCAGCAGAAGACAGCCTAAGTACTTGGGTCCCTGCCACCCATATGTTAGACCTGATGGAGTTCCTGACTCCTGGCTTTGGCTTGGCCAGCCCCAACCGTTGTGACCATTTGTGTAGTGAACTACTAGACAGAAGATCTCTGTTCTCAGTCCCTCTTCCTCTGTAACTCTACGTTTCAAATAAATAAAGTAAACCTTGACAAAAAGAATGTTTTGGCTTCACAGTGCTTGTGTCAAGTAACTCAGAGCACATTATCAAGCAAAAGCAGAATTACAAAGGAAGTGATGGTGGAAATTGCATTGCATTATATTATTCTAATTCATATATTATTATTATCTTAGTATTCTAACATTGCTGTACTTTATTGTGCCTGATTTGTAACTTAAATCATCTATATTTATTTGTAGAAAATATAGAGTAAATAGTGGTGTATCCACACACACTATCCACTTGTTGAGAAGAGGGGCAATGTTGTATTTCTCACAAAAGAAAAATTAAGAGTAATAGTACAAATAACTTTAATGCTGGAATTATTATTATTAAAAAGTAATTGAGCCTTCAAAAGGAAAAATATGATTAAATACCAGCTGTTAGCTTTACTCATGCTTTATGTCATCACAGTTTTACAACCTCTTAGCCTCTGTCTACTGGGAAAGCTAGACAGAATTGAAAATCTAAGCAAATACCTCTCCTGCTTATAGAAACATGTACTGAGAACAACTGGAAATTTCTGTGGCCTGTTGCAAGCGTGAATTTATGGTTTATTTTAGTTTCATTTTATGTCTTGATTCCACTCAGCCTTAAGAAGACCATAGCTCAGTTAATAATAGCTCATTTCTGAAGTGCGTTCAACAAAAGGAAGGTTTGTGCTCTTAGTTTCATTATTGTGACTATCATATGCTTTTTTCTTGCTTTTTAAGCAGGTAGTCTAGAGCACGGAGTACTGTAAAAACGCCTCTGAAGTTCATGGGCTACATTAGAAAGGACCATTCAATTAGATGATGTCTCTAAAGAGATGTCTGGAGTATATTAAAGGAAACACCAAGCACTGTGAGAACAGGAGATTCTGGGTGAGGAGGTTTTCTGAGTTGTTCTTAGTAAAACTATTAAATTACAGAAGTATCTTCTGGACAATGCATGACTTACCTTACATTTTGTGTTGCATTTGGTCTCATAAAGTTGTTGATGTCCACTAAAATCTTTAGTGATAATGTTTGAGCAATTTATAAGGCAAGTTCAATGACAGAAATGCTAGACTAGGAAAAAAAGATTTAAGAAAAGCAAATGAATAAGGATGGCAAACATCTTACCATATTGTGGAATTCACAAGCTGCTCAAGATAAGGCCATTAGCAGGGACCTGGAAGGGAAATGGAGCATCCAGGACACAAATCAGCACCCGTATGGGATGCTGACATTGCAGGCTATGGCTTTTTACCCACTACGCACAGCTCCAGCCACCAGGCTAAGGATAGGATGTACCTCATTCTTCTCTGTAATTGTGTCAGTGCTTGGTATATACTAGTGTTCATTCAAATAAACATTTATTGCTAATGGCTTGGGTCCCTGTACCCACCTAGGAGACTCATATGAAGCTTCTGGCTTCAGCTTGGCTCAGTGCTGGCTGTTGTGGCCATTTGGAAGTAGATTATCAGATGGAAGATTTCTCTCTTTCTTTCTCTCCCTCTCCTCTCCTCCCTGTCTCTCTGTCTCTGTGTCTCTCCCTCTCTATAACTACTAATTTCAAATAAATAAACATATTTATTTTAAAAATGATTATTACATATTGCCTGTAAAGAAAGTCTACAGATAAATTGATGATAAATTATGAAGTGAAAATATATATTATGTGCTCCAGCTGTATACAGGGAAAGTAACTAAATATTATTTAGAGTTACAGGTGAATTAATAGGGGAGATAACATAGAAAATGGATCAAAACAATGACTGTTCATTATTCACAAGTAAAGTAGAACTCAGTAATGTAGAACTTTGGTACTTGGAACCAAAGCCCAGAAATGGGAAGTAATTTATCCTCTTTGAGAAATTAAAAGGCAATTCATATTTCTTTTTTAAAGAGATTTTTAAAAAAAATTTATTTAACAGGTAGAGTTATGGACAGTGAGAGAGAGAGAGACGGAGAGAAATGTCTTCCTTCCATTGTTTCACTCCCCAAATGGCAGTCATGTGTGGCGCTGCGCTGATCTGAAACCAGGAGCCAGGTGCTTCTTCCTTGTCTCCCATGCAGGTGCAAGGGTCCAAGCTCTTGGGCCATCATCCACTGCCCTCCTGGGCCACAGCAGAGAGCTAGACTGGAAGAAGAGCAACCAAGACTAGAACCTGGCGCCCATATGGGATGCTGGCGCCGTAGGTAGAAGATTAACCAAGTGAGCCACGGCACCGGCCTGACCAATTCATATTTCTAAAGCATAAGTTATATTGCAGGAGGGAAAATGATACTACCTTTAGATGAAATATCACTGAGTCATGGCTGCTAGAGTTCAAGTTATTAATTCACGTGTAGAGATTGTTTCCTAGGATATCCATTGCTTCAATCCAACTGAATCATATTTAATTGATTCATCTCCTATGCTCTTTGTACGAACCTGGGTTCCAGCTTCAATCACATTGTTTTGGACTGTTTTTAATATCTATTTTTGCTTGAGCTTAACTTTAATGATATGACTACATCTTACATATTTCTATTATCTTTATCTAGATGAGTTCAAAGTCTCTGTAATACTTGTTGAATGCTTTTCTGTCTTCTTCTATTACCTCAATTCTTCCTAGCGTTGAACTAATTGACTACCATCTTGGTAAGTGTACTCTTATTATCCAAAGCTTCTAATAACGCCAGCCAATATTCTTGAGGTAGAAGAAAGCATTCATTTATATCTAAATTGGTTGCACTGAGCCTTGTCAATGTACAGAAGTGCACAGGGTCTTAACACAATGTCATTTGTCCTGAGATCTGTCTAAATACGGGGAACCACTAAGTTGACGCCAGGGATTTCATGGCAGCTATCCATTTGAGCAACATTATTTGTTTCCTGTTATTTTCTTATCCACATGTATGCCTTTAGTCAGTCAAATGTGAAGTTGTATACAGTCTTTGTTTTCAAGTACTCAAGTTTTAGAGAACTGTTTAAATCTAAGAGTCACTGGTATTCCATGCATTAGTAACATCGCATCAAACCTGTTACAACATTCTGAACACTTCATTCAAAATCTACGTACACAAGATTTCCAAGCTTAGAAATTTAATATCCAAGGAATTACATGTGCAGATTTTTGGTGAAAGGAATAGTCATAAAATAACTCATGAGATCTTCCTGAGACTTGTTTTAAATTAAAGAATTGAACCCAGAATACTGGCCAAGAATAAGCTTGCATGGCTTCACGGTGTTATTAATGGTATAGCCATATGAGCGAATGAAGGCACATTTAGATGCCATGCTTCAAGATTTTTGTTGACAGAGATTGCATGATGATTGTTTTCAGAAGTTGCTGTTTTCTGAGCAAGGGTTCTACACACAGAAAAAGTGCTGGGGTTCTGAAACTCTGAAATTACTGCTGAGTATCACCTAGGGGAAAGTGACATGATCTGAAAGAGATGTGACAGCCTCGGTATTCCCTCAGTCATTCTTTTCATCCTCGCTAATCTCCTGGCCTCCTTGCTTCCAGCTTTCCTTGAAGTTATTTTTATTTTCTGCTTTTTACACTTCAGCAAATGTTCTCCCTATGTGAGAAAAACTCAGGACCAAAGTTCATAGCTGTTTACTCTCCTCTTGTCTAGCACATGCGTGACAGAGTGTTATACTAAAAATATCTAGCAAACTGTTCACATTTTTCTCCTATGAGGGGAAAGGGTACTATCTGTGTCTTTTTTTTCCAGTGGAAATATGCTGGTATTATGACTGCAAGAATCATTGATAGCCCAACTTGCTAGCTCTTTTTCAGTCAATTTCATTATCACCAGCACCAGTTCACTAGGATTTAACTCAGTGGCATGTAATTTGGTCCTTGGATACAAATACATTTCTAGGAGCACATCTGTGACTGAGTGTTTGACTTTAAAGTCACCCTCTGTCACTCTATTTTTGTCAGGGCCTTTTTATTGGAAATACACCTAGAGAAAAGTCGCAGATTGTGGCAGCTTGCTGCAAACTGTGAGAGGCCTTCCAGGCATAAAATAAAAATACCAGAAACACAGTTACAGAGTTGTTCGCATCTATTTTGTGATTAGGTGAATAAACCTTACAAAACAAATGAAAAATAAAATTCTGCAGTCAGTACCTACAAGTGTCTTTTTGAGTCTGCATTTCGAAAAAGACCATTAAATTAATCTCAACAATGGTGACAGTTCAGCAAGTAAATTGGTTTCAGGAATGTCAGTTATTTCAAATGCTATAGACTTATTGATGTACTAAGGCATAGTAATAGTACTTGAGCTTTATTGATGTATTGATTTCTTTAGAATGTGTCAGTTTATAAAAAATTTGTCACTATTAAAATGAAAGATCAAATACCATCTATCCATTCATCCTTCTATCAGAATTATTGAAAGAATAATAAGACATAGTACCAGACTTCAAGAAGTACAAGCTTTGATAGGATGAACAAGAGTACATATAATTGCAGTGTGCAGTAGCATATGTGTTAAAACAAATTATCTCATACAAAATATTCTAGAATGACAGAAAACAGAGTCACCAATGCTACTCACATATACCAAGAAAGTCCTCAGAGTTAAGTTCAGTCTTCCATTGGGTGTCAAACGTTGAGTAGTATTTCACTAAACCAATAAGTGATGGGGAACATTTCAAAAAAGTAGAATCAGAACATGAAAATGCAGAGTCATGAAATTTCTTGGCACATTTTGGAAGCATTGAATGCAATGGTATATCTCAAGTCTAAATCTGTGCTCTTTGAAGCCTAGTTCTTAGATATATTTAACTAGAACTTTGTAGATCTAATGTCTTTTAAGACAGATATTCACTTGAATATACACAGAGAGATTTGTCAATATTTTACTGGTTTATCTAACCTATAAATACTTCTTGACCATGTTATATGTGAAAAGAGTCTTGCAAAGTTCCAAAAAAGTAACTATACATTAATAATTTTTTTTGAACTCAAGGAACTGAATAATCTAATGGACAAAGAAGATATATTCAGAAGGAACATCCATAGAAGCTACAAAGGGAGCAATATCATAGGAGATACACAAATAAAATATTATCAATGCTTGTAATCAATAATCATTATTTTTATTAGCATACCAGAAATAAATTTACATATGCATGTGTGTGTATGTGTGTGTGTGTATAGGCAATGTTTTTGATATTTCACAGTAAGTCAGGCAGCATTATTGCCATAAGAACTGTTTATCATGAAAAAGTAGAGCCCCAGCTCTCAAGGAATTTATAATTTTATGGGGAGACTAAAAATAAATAGAAGAATTTCAGGCTGTCTGAAATAAAGAAAACTGAACATGGATAGATAATGGATGGATGTTACCTAGGGTTTCCTTAGTATGAGTGGACAATTTCGCCCTCCCAAAGGAGGTACCATTTAAGACAAGAGGTGGAAGATGAAAAGGAGACATCCATTTGAGAATCTTAGCCAAGGGTACTCTCTGAGGAGAGCATCCGGTGAGAATGCACTCAAGCAATGCATGACACAACAAACTGCCCATGAGCACAGGGAGTCAGGAGCTGAAATTTTAGATCAGGTTAATGTGTTTGAATTTTCTTCTAATTGAAATAAACACATTGGAAATTTTTAAGCAAGGAATGAAGAAATGTTCGTGAAAAAGGTAGGTTACTGAGCTGAGTCTTGAGAAGGTGCAGTAGAAGAAGTCAAGAGTTAGGGGTAAGGCTAATTTTGGGACAAAAGAATATATGTAGCAGAAAGTAGACTACTGAATGTTTATGATGCCATTCATGCTATTTTGAGCACTTTGCTTCTTTGAGCTCACTTCATTCTCCCAACAATAAAGCCAGTGCTATTATAACCCCCATTGTGCGGATGAGATAAGAGAGACATTAACAATTTTGTCTCATCTTACTGTGAATAAGTGGCAGAGTGAGAATTCAAACCTCAGTGTTTTTTGTATTTTAATTTTGTATTTGAAATGAAGAGAGGGGGAAAGGGAGAGAGAGAGAGAGAGAAAGAGAGAGAGAGAGAGAGAATCTTTCATCTGGTGGTTCACCCCCCATCAGCCTTTTGTAGCTGGTGCTGGGCCAAGTCAAATCCAGAAGCCCAGAACCTAATCAGGATCTCCCACAAAGCTGGCAGAGACCCGACTACCTGAACCATTAGCTCTGTGTCCCAAGGTGCACATTCACAGGAGGCTGCGATCTGAAGAAGAGCTGGGATGCAAACCCAGGCATTTAGGGGTGTGGGAGTTCCAAGGGGCATCTTTGTTGCTGTGCCACATGCCAACCCCATTAGCCTAAGTTTGAATTCAAGCTGGAAAGCCAACCCTCCAGTCCAATGTATGCTAAATTCAAGAACAGACATTTCTAGTGTAGGTATAATTACTTAGTTATTAAATTTTTTTTTAGTGAGATCAACCTAATGATCTTCCCTCTTGAACATGTCATACAAGGGTGAGTAAAGAGAACACATTAGGAGCCATCTTGTTGAATCTAAGAGAATGGATTACCATAACTAGGAAAGGGGTATCTAGAGGTAGAAAGAGAAAAAGAAACAATGCAATTTCAAAGAAGGGGACTAATGACAAATGTCACAGGACTGATAAAGCACCAGGAGTCTAGCTTCCTGGTGGCCATCAAGGATGGTTCTAGATTCTCTAAGGGATTCAGATGGTATAGGAGAGTGAAGTACAGGTATTCTTTCCATAAGATTAAACCAAGACCAAAGGAGAGAGAAAAGATGATCCCGAAGTTTGTAGGATAGGCGGACTTTACCTTGATTGTAAGTTAATGATCAAACAATGAAGAATTTGAATTTGTAAGGAACTGGATAATTTTGGAAAATTTTTTGAAAGATGTGATAAGTGGTGGGAGGAAGAGAGTTAGGAAAAGTTTATTATTGAAAGAAAGCTGTGTCCTTGTTCTGAGAGTAGGAGGAGATATGAGTAGAAGAGAATATGCAGGTATGCAAATACTTATAAGTCCTGGCTCAGATTCATACTGGGTGTTAGATAGTCTGTCCACATAGCTTTACCTCTTCAACTCTGATGCCCTCTGTAAAACAATGCAGTGGAAAAATAGAGAAACTACTTAACAGTGACTTCTTACCAAACAAGTCCGACCTCCAAATGCATGCAAGTACAAAAGTCAAAGCAGATTAATTTTCATTTGAATGAATATATTGCTGTGTTGGTACTGGTGAAAAGCATGTTTACAGTCATGTTATTTTCATCTCTAGGGATTTAATTTAAAATTGAAAAATTCTGTATACATCTTCCCTGGTGAATGGTACTAAAATTGCTTGCCAATATTCAACTTGGAAGAACTTATATAATTATATTTTTATTACATATAATGTGTGATAAGAGTGGGAAGGATGCATATTTAATTTGCATCTGGCATATCTGATATGCAACAGTTAACAGTTCAGAAGACTTTGTGGTGGTCACAGGTCATTCTTAGTGAAAATCAAAACATCCCCAGTTCTTCTAGAGCAAACAAAATAACCTCTGACAGTATAGGGTAAATGAGAAAAAGTGGCTCCAATAGAAGCTACTTTCCTTTGTGAACTCTGTATAAGGTTGCATGAGAGACTCTGAATTTTCTAAGTGTCAGGGAAATTTCTGTTGAAGATATTCCCAGAGGATAGAGCAGTTTAAACTTAGATTTCACAATGGCAGTGTCTGTCACACAACTGGCAGATGTCAGAGCGTGTGACAAGACAGGCCAGGCAGAAATGGAGAAGAGCATCCCTGGTAAGGTGCAGAGAGGAAAGAGATTATTTGTTTATAGTGGACAGATTAAAAATAAATCTGTCACGTTAATCAAGGGCACATAAATGCCTTCTTTACTAACTATGTAGTCATTTCAATTGGGGTGAATGAATGGCACTGAGAAATCTGTTTTATCAAGTAGTTTTCTTATAATTGTCACTAAAACTGTCCTTGGGTGCTCATTATAATAAGGAAATGTTAATGTATTTCTTGATTTGGCTTTCTGGTATGCTGTTTATTTTCAATAAGTACTTTAGTCCCTGCTTTATAAACCAGAACAAGATAATTGGTTTACTGGATATATGTTCTCATTCAGTCAGCCAGATCATCTAACTCAACTCTTTGGGGCCCTGCTTTTGTCACAAGAATTCTCAGCAGGGAACAGCAGAGAAATAAACAAGTTTAAGCTGCCAGACCTGTACTTCAAAGCAGAGGAACTGTTAAGGCTTAAAAATCAAAGCCCATGTTTGGGAGTTTGTGAATGTATGCATGCACATCAATCATAGAGCATAGAGGATACTATAAATCAGCTATTACTTTGTCTGGAAACAGTTTTTTTTTTAATTGATTAGTTTCAAATATGTGAAAATTTGATTTCACGTAAAAATAAAGATTTCTCAATTTTCTTTTTGAAAAAGCTCAGGGACTTGACAAAATGGACCCATGTTTGGGATGGTGGCATGTGGCCAAAGCTAACTAGTTGGCACAACCAAGCCTTGTTCAGTCAATTACCCTACCTCTCTGACCCCTCAACCTTTCAGGCAGAGAGCTCTGGGTCAGCTTTTTTTGGCATGCAGGCTTTGTGTGGCTGGTATGGAAAGCCTACCAGCAAATGAGATATTTGATTACATACAAAAACAGAATTTGCATAAACATAATTATTAAGCTCAGGCACGCTTCCAAAGCTCTTGGAATCACGCACAGTCCAGTCCAATATTTTGTCTTTTCCTCACCCTGAAAATATGACTGTGATTCAGCTTATTTTCCTTTGTGCAGATTTTGTTCTAGATATTTGAATCACTTTGTGTAGAAGGAAGAGCAAAGAATGACTAATTCATGTGAAGGGATTGTTTACTAATACACATTTATATCACTTCTGCAATGTGACTGTTCATTTTCCTGTGTCTCTAGGTTTTTAGCCATTTGACCTAAAGATGTGATTTTATCAGCTAAATATGTGGAAGATTTTTTTTTCTTTTTTTAAGATTTGCTTATTTGAGAGGCAGAGTTATAGACAGAGAGAGGGAGAACAGGGAGATCTTCCAACCTCTGATACACTCCCCAAATGGCCACAATGGCTGGAGCTGGGCCAATCCGAAGCCAGGAGTCAGGAGTTTCACCAGGTTTCCCATGTGGCTGTAAGGGCCCAAGCACTTGAGCAGTCTTCCACTGCTTTCCCAGGCCATTAGCAGGGAGCTGGGTCAGAAGTGGAGCAGCTGGGACTCAAAGCAGTACCTATGTGGGATGGAGGCTTACCCTACCCTGCCATAGTGTGGGCCCTGAAAATATTTGTTTTAAAGGATCATTGTTCAGATAAAATAATGTAAACTCATTTACATTAAATGTAAATGTAAATCATTAAATGTAAAATTTAATGTAAAATAATGTAAATTTTAGCAATCCTGTTTACCCTTATTTTGCTACTCCTCCCCTCAAACTTCCTTTGTCTCATTACTATCTAATTTCTGGGTAAATTCTATTTTCAGACTGTCCCTCACTTTCTTTGTCTCTGGATCCAGATATATTTTTTTCTTCCAGAAATGTTAGATTGATTAATTACTCTATTTTTTGTATGGTTGTGCCTACAATTTTTATGCATTTTTTTATTCAACCATCCAGTCAATATATGATTTTTATTCTATGCCTACACATAAAATAACTAATACATAGTATCATAGATCTAATATTTTTCTTAAATAGTAAATTTGCCTTTTTAATCTTAAATTATGACTCTGTGACTACTGTAATTATTGAATATCATTGAAATTTAAGAAAGCAAATAAGAAACAAATTGACCTATGTTATATTTTCCAAAAATTATGCATAGAAAATGACTGCCCTAAAGTTATAACATACATTTTAAAAGTGGAGAGTCTTTTAGTTACATCCTGGCCAAATTTCATTCAATTTGTTCCTTATAAATTGATTTGGGGTGTGCAGATCAGTACATGAAATGCACAGTAAACTATTGAAATACGAGCAATAAAAGCTTATTGATTGTGGTATTAGCTGATATTTCAAATAAAGAACCTCTACAAGTAATACCTTTAGGGGCTCTTCAAAAAGCACAGCAGAGAAATTATCGACTCTCAATGACATATTTTAAGGACAAAAATACCCTTGCAACAGCAGGGATACAGAATATGCTTTTGAAACAACTGAACTCTTGATTAATGTCAAGATGAAAATCTGAGTTAGACTTACCACTACAAGTTTTGAATGGGAATAATTTGTCAGCTATGAACAGGATATTTGAAAACAATAGGAAGATGGCATCATGGGCAATGATTTCTTGTTGAGATTCCTTTTCTCCAAATATATTACTGCATGTGCACCCTTCAGCCTATACACTCAGCATTTATAAACCTCAAGTTCATGGTGTTACCGATAAAAGGAATGCATAAAATGCACTGCCTCTATATCTTTTTAATAAAAGGCATACATTACCCCCCTAAGCTGAGACTGTTTTCAGATTTGGTGATTTGTATTACTTATACAAATACAAGCCGTGATCAAGTTTCTCAGAAAATATTAGCAATCCATCTTTCACTTTTCTTTGTTGTATACATCTACATTAAAATTAAATTTCATTGATTACATCTATGCAATGAATTTTAGCCTCTCAATCTATTTCACTTGAACACAGATTCTAAGTTATAAAATTATTTTCTTTCTGTTTGCTTCTTATCTTGTGGTTTGAGAGCTGTACATATTTGTAGCCCATTGTTTTCAGTATTTTACTCCGTAAGTAAATTGTAGTCATTGTTTGCTAATGCTGAAACATCCCTTGTAAACTTAGCAAATATCTATTAATCTCTATTAGTTTTGGATTTAAAATTGTAATTATCATGACATAAAATCTATTTAATTTTAAATTGTTTTAGCTTAAATTTTAACATTAATAATTTTAATGTAAAGATGATAATCATATTTATTTAGGCCATATACTAATAACTTAGCTATTATATTTCACTTCTGTTAAAAATTCAAATGGGTCTCCATGCCAAAATGTATGTGTAATGTTAATATATATATACACACACACATTTATAACTTTTACTACCATGTTAGGCAATGCATCTAAGATGAAGACCATTCAAATTCCTTTTACTTGGCTATATTGGACCATGTAAGTTGAGTAACAAGTTGTATTCTTAGACCAGCTTGTTCAGTTTTTATTGTATTCTTTCTCCTGGTTTTCTTCTCTATAAATCCAATGCTGATGTTTTGAGCTGGTTCTGTTTTCTTGCTATTCAAATGACCGCCATATTCCTTTACAGGAATTCTTTACTCTCTTCTTTAAACCTCCTCCTCATACTATTTATATGTTATACACTGATCATATCACATCAGAATAGAAACTTCCAGGGGCCATATCTGTTCTGAATGATACTGAATGCCTATGCTTCAAAGACTGATGAATAACACAGGCACTGAACTCAACCTAGGAAATAGAACAAGTTAATTTTGATTGTCAGTTTGTTAATGTAGATCATATAGATGATAACATTGCCATAATAAAAAGATATTAACTAAATTCACTTAGATAATCCACATAAAGCCTTTAGCATAATGCCTAGTAAACAGCAAGCATTCAATGAGTATTAGTCGTATAGATAGAATTATTAGTTGTTACTACCATCAACAAAGTTTTTTCATGTTGCTTCAATTATGGATTCTCATTGCTATTGATACAGCAATTGTCTTTCAATGATTAAACTGGGTATAATTTATCTGGCCATGTATTTTATTTCACAGGAGTTGTCATTGATGAATAATAGCTGCCTATTGTATTTGTCTGAAAATGGTTTTGAGACTTAGTCTGAGTTCGACTGAGTTATGCAGTAGTTCAATAATGTCTGCAATGCACAAAGCCAGAATGCATTCCAAATATGTGATAAACCTATAGAAAGGTATTAATTGAAAGTGGGAGAAAAAATAAGCTTATACATTGTTTCTCTAGTCTGAAACAAAATTTATACCAATATCTAAGTTGTTCTTTTCACTGGAAATTGAATAACATGTTCCTTCATGCTTTTGTTATTTTCCATTTAAAGGATAGATAGAAGCATTTGTTTTAAGAAGGATAATAATAATAATAATAATAAACAGTGAAGATAAGTGCTTCCTTGAAAGCTAAATGAAAGTCATCATGCTACAAGTTTATGTTTTGAAACAATACCTGTTAGGAAGACAGTGGACTGTAACTTTACCTCTCCATAATCAAATAATCTTAAACACTGTAAATAGGTAAGTAAATATATACATATGCAAATATATATCTTAGTGCTCTTATTCAGAATAATTATATCAGATGTTTCTTTCACAATATTAACGTTTTTTCTTAGATGGCAGTGAACTTAATAAGATTTCCTTTTCTTCATATATTTATGCCTAATTATCAAGGATATACTTGGCATTAATAATGCAGATCTTTTTTTTTTTTTTTTTTTTTTTTTTTTTTTTTGACAGCAGAGTGGATAGAGAGAGAGAGAGAGAAAGGTCTTCCTTTTTGCCGTTGGTTTACCCTCCAATGGCTGCTGCGGCTGGCGCATCTCGCTGATCTGAAGCCAGGAGCCAGGTGCTTCTCCTGGTCTCCCATACGGGTGCAGGGCCCAAAGACTTGGGCCATCCTCTACTGCCTTCCTGGGCCATAGCAGAGAGCTGGCCTGGAAGAGGGGCAACCGGGACATAATCCGGCGCCCCGACCGGGACTAGAACCTGGTGTGCCGGCGCCGCAAGGCGGAGGATTAGCCTGTTAAGCCACGGCGCTGGCCAATGCAGATCTTAATAACAAGTCAGGCAACTGATGTACCCTTTTGGCTACATTTGCAACAAGTTCCTATGAAGTAGGATTATTTAGATAAAAATCTTTCGGGCACCCAAGCCTTGCTTTAATTGTTTTCAGTTTTTGCTACACCTCTGTACTGTGGCTTAATGAATAGTGAATAGTGAACTTGGAAAAGTCATGAATTTTAAGTTCATATACCTTCATTAATTGTTTTGGTTTAGGAGAGATACATAGCCATTAATAACTTCATAAATAAAATCCTGTTAACATAAATCAGCATGAGCATTGCTTCCTTATTTTTGTGAAAATGAGAATCGTGACCAAGTCAAGATTGGACTGATTCAAAGACATCTGATAAGACATTAGCTTACATTTCACATTTTACAGCAAAGGAAATGCTGGCCACTCAGGGACTGAGTAGCTTCCAGGAAACTGCTGTATGAAGCAACAATTGACACTATTTTCTTTTGAAAAAAACAAAACACATAGTCCTTTTTAATTTTGTAGAAGATAGGATTGTTGAAATACCACATTACTTTAAAATTTATAGTAACTTGGTACAAATTATATCTCTCAAGTTCAATTTTTCTAGAGAGGCTGGGATACAAAATCATCTCAAATGAATTCTGTTGACCTTCAGAACACTTGGCCTTGTTGGAAAAAAAGCAAGTAGTTTGGCAAAAGCCCAACACTGCTGCTCAAATTCTTGCTCAATTTTAGAGAATTATACTTTCTGACTGAAGCCAGTGTAGCGGAGAAACGAAGAGTGACTTACACGCACATTTTAGTTACGTAAATTTGGACATGAAGATGTATCATGAAGCTCCCCTGAGATGACAGCTTAAATAGGGGACTGTCAAGTGTCAAACAGGTGACAGTTACTGTTCTATACTAACACCAGCATGTGGGATTTCCCAGATCTCATGCTTTTCTGTGTATCAAAATCACCAGGGGAGCTTGTTAGAAAACTAGATGTCCAGGCTCTGTGCCAGTCCTATTGGATTCAATTCTCTGGGTACAGAACCCAAGGACCCTTTCTGTTTCCAGTAACCCAAGTGGTTTTGAAGTTGCTCTAGAATAAATAAAACAATTAAGCCCCTTCATGAAGTAGGGAAGAATATTTACTTTAGAAATAGAGTTGTCCTTGGTAAGAATTTCTAATTGATATTTTTATAAATGTAATTCCATTCTAGAAAACTGGAAAACTATGGAATATGTGTCAACAAAATAATAGGAGGAACAGTGTTGGGGGGAATTAATTACTGTGGACTTTTGAAGGATTTATAGCTTGTTATTATGACTTTTGAAGGATTTATAGCTTGTTATTATGAACTTCAGCGCCTTCTCTTTACTTGAATCTTCATGTTTATTAGAAAGAAAACGTTCTAAAATAAAAGATGTGTGTCCCTGTCTTGAGAAATACTATAGAAAATTAGGGAGCGAGACCATCACTGACCTTAGTAAGAAAGTATAAGGAGGAGAAAATTGCCCTGAAACCCTACTACCTGCACAAAGACATTAAGCGAAACTGATTGAGGCTGGTGCCGTGGCTTAACAGGCTAATCCTCCACCTTGCGGCGCCGGCACACCGGGTTCTAGTCCCGGTCGGGGTGCCGGATTCTATCCCGGTTGCCCCTCTTCCAGGCCAGCTCTCTGCTATGGCCCGGGAAGGCAGTGGAGGATGACCTAAGTGCTTGGGCCCTGCACCTGCATGGCAGACCAGGAGAAGCACCTGGCTCCTGGCTTCGGATCAGCGCAATGAGCCAGCCGCAGCGGCCATTGGAGGGTAAACCAACGGCAAAAACGTAGACCTTTCTCCTCTCTGTCTCTCTCTCTCACTATCCACTCTGCCTGTCCAAAAAAAAAACAAACAAACAAACAAACAAACAAACCTGATTGAGTCACCTCTGGAGGTAGGAGTGTATCTGAATCTTGACTCTTACCAAGTCCTCTGCATCAATCACTGTGTTGGTATTTTAGTCTAAACCATGGTTGCAAGGTTCAGTTGTGTTTCTACTATGTAACAGGTAAGCATGAAATTGTGAGTGTATACCTGCATTAGCTCAAAGAGGTAGAAGTAGGTGAGAGATGCAGAAGGGAAGAAAAATAGGAAGTTAAAACTGTTTGTATTAGTTTAAAAATTTGAAAAATTAGTAACATTTAAATTTTACATTGTGTGTGGGAGAATTTCAAGATATGTCTATCCTCAGAAAGCATATGATCTAGTTGAAGAAAATGATATAAAAATAATGTTATACAGACTTTAATTATGTGATGATATTTGTACTGCAGATGGAAATGGAGGAATTTCAAAGTGAGGTAAATCAGTGAAGATAGGAATAATGACAAGGGGTCACACTGATGATTAAACCGATAACGTGTTAGGCAAGCATAAGAAAGAAAGCACACAGATGCTAGAAACCATATGCACAAGTGATAGACGTAAAGCCAGTCCGGTATATTGCCTGCTGCCTGCAGGAGCAATTGTGTCTGAGTAGAAGAGGGTACATATTGAAAGGCAAATGAAGTCACACAATATTGGATACTAAATTATTGTGTAAGACAGACTCTTTTATTAACAAAATTGGCCTAAAATCTATTTAATTATATACAAAGAACATTTGCATGGTTTTTATATTTAACTTGGTAGAATGTTTAATTTTTATAAATGTATTATATATACAATAACTTGTGGTCCATACCAAGTACATAGGCAAAACAAATTTTTATGACATTTAAATTACATCACATGGATGAAAGAGAAATGAAGGAATCAAAGAGGCAAAAGTTCTTACAGTTAATTTTGTATTTTTAAAAATACAAAATTGTTCTTTGTCTTAATATTAAATAAAATAGAGAAAGGGAATTAACATGCTAAGTATCTATATCTATTATTTGCCAGATACCTTGTTCATCTAAGTGATCATTTATTCCTTAGCACCTTTGCAACAATTAAAATCCTTGACTAAATTTTTAATCTGAGTTTGAAACTAAGATCTCTAGGAAACTGAAAGCAATGCTGTGGTATATGAATTCATCTCTTCCCAAGTACAAAGAGGAGCTTACAGCAAGATGAGATTCATAAACAAAAGACACTGGGAATTGTTAAATTTATGGCAAATGAAAACAACCTTAAAAAAATAGGTCAGATAGAAAAACAGATCTAAAAATCCATGTGTGAAGTGAAAAAAATGCTGTTCATGACAATAACATTTATTGGGAAGCATGAGGCTTATCCAGGAATTGTTGATAGAACAGAGACTGTCAAATGAGTCAACCCATATGTCCCCACTCTATAAATCTCATTCTCCTATATGCATGGACATTTTCTTGTAGAATACTCACCAAAGAGCATACATTGGTAAAGTATAACAGAAGCCATTTTAGCAAAATTAGTATCTTACTACTATGGGATAATGTAATAGCCATTGTTTGACCATGAGGGGAAAAACAGATAAATTCCTTGACCTTGTTCTATCATTATATTTAATTAGCAGTAGTAGAATTCAAGTTAGATCTATTGATGATAGAAGTTTTTTTTTTTATTTTTTTAAGATTTATTTTATCTATTTGAAAGACAGAGTTACACAGAGAGATAGAGGCAGAGAGGTCTTCCATCCACTGGTTCACTCCCCAAATGGCCACAATGGTCAGAGCTGAGCTGATCTGAAGCCAGGAGCCAGGAGCTTCTTCTGGGTCCCACGCACAGTTGCATGGGCCCAATGACTTGGGCCATCATGTAATGCTTTCCCAGGCCATAACAGAGAGCTGGATCAGAAGTGGAGCAGCCAGGACTCGAACGGCATCTATATGGGATGGTGACACTGTAGGTGTGGGCTTTAACCCACTGTACCACAGCTCCCACCCTGATGATAAAATTTTAAGCAATCATTGAGAAGAGACCGGTATGAAGAGTATCACCATAGGACCATCAATAGTAGCAAACTCTGAGCCAGAAATATTCCACTATAAAATTGACTTTGTTCAATAAGTCAGGCTGTGGGAAACACACAAATGAACATTAGGACAATGGTAGTATTTTTTCTATACAAAGAATAAAACTGGTTTCTGAAGCTTTCCAAAATTCAAGAACTTAATAGCAAACTCTTTATGCAATGCTGCTTAGCTTGGTACCCATAGTATCCTTGTAGTTAACAAGTAGTTTGAACTTGAAAGACACACTGGAATACTTAAAGTTGAATGCAAAATTGCTTTGAAACACTACTGTTAGGGGCCGGCGCTGTGGTGCATTAGGTTAACGCCCTAGCCTGAAGCACCCACATCCCATATGGGCGCTGGTTCTAGTCCAGGCTGCTCCTCTTCTGATCCAGCTCTCTACTATGGCCTGGGATAGCAGAAGAAGATGGCCCAAGGACTTGGGCCCCAGCACCCATGTGGGAGACCCAGAGGAAGCTCCTGGCTCCTGGCTTTGGATCGGCGCAGCTTCAGCCATTGCATCCATTTTGGGGGTGAAACAGTGGATGGAAGATCTCTCTTTCTGCCTCTTCTCTCTCTGTGGGTAATTCTTTCAAATAAATAAATAAATCTTTAAAAAAAAAAAAAAAGGAACACTAACCTTGAATACTTATTGACCTGGAGCAACCAGTCTAAGTCAGTGACTTTTCATTTTTGCCACTGAGGTAGAAAAAATAATATTTGTAGATTCTGTGTGCTCTCAGCAGTGACATAAAGAAAAGTCACCTATCCAAAAGGAGAAACTAGTATCTGGAGAGTAATCCGGGGTGTAACAGAACATAAAAGTTCTAAGTACCATGATCATCTTAGCTAATTGTAGAACATTAAAATTTATGAATTTGACAAAATTATATTGTTATTTTAGACACTGAAATACAATTACTTCCAAGAAAAGAAGCACAGAGCAATCATTTTAATAGGCTTTTACTTCATTTGGGCTTTAAAATATATATGACAATTTACAGGTTTCAAAAAATTAATTCTAATACAGCATGTATGGAAAGGGTACACCATTCCAGAGTTGATGCATCTTTTTAATGGCAATGTAAATCTTGATGTTCAAGAAAAATACAACTTATTTCTCAGACATCTATGTTATAGTATTTGCTATTTGTGAAACCAAGTTTACTAGAATTGTTTATTTGAAGGTACTTCAAATAGTTCATGGATAATGAAATTAAAAGATGAGTTTATTTTAGTACAAAACATTTTGAAATGTGTGCATAATTTTTTCATAGTATATATTTCGAAGACCCCTCTTATTTAATATCACTCACATTAAGGTGCTGCCAATTTCTAAAGTAATGTGGACCAGTCAGTGTTCTTTCTATGACCCCTATGTAAGAATCACACAAAGAAATCATCTGAAGTTTCCTACCCTTGCTTGTCAATTGGCTCTTCTCTTCGGGAATTTAGTTATTGTAGGGGTTTAAGTGCACATAGGAAGCCTTAGTGATACGTGTACTATCTCTGACTCATCCTCTGACACATGAAAGATTAGACTTCCACACCTTCTTTGAATTTTGGCCTGAGCATGAGATTTACTTTGGTCAGGAAAATTGTGAGAGGAAATATTTATTTGCCAGGGCTCTTCTTCATGCCACAGAGCTCTCCTGGCAGCACCTATTGCTCTAGGGTGCAGAGCTCACAGCCGAGTCGTGTTAACCTACCTTAGTCTGAATGACACACTACGAGACCATTCTAATTTGGAGATGCTAGCCCCTAAGCACTTGGAAAGTAAATATTTTCATAACTCCATTGTTTAGCATATGTATGGAGAAAAAGATTGGATGAATAATCCATTGTCACATGTAATATAATAGGTCAGTCTTTTGAAAGGGATTTGTTTCAGAAGACAAAATAGTAGCATAAGTAAGGATAAGCAA
This sequence comes from Lepus europaeus, assembly GCF_033115175.1. NCBI lineage: Eukaryota > Metazoa > Chordata > Mammalia > Lagomorpha > Leporidae > Lepus > Lepus europaeus. The sequence goes on from NC_084828.1 coordinate 33,734,316, forward strand.
TTAACAATAACAAGATCAATAGAAGTTGAAATTTATGATGGTATTATAAGAATCTACATGGTTCCCACCCGTTACCATATTTTATCCTCATAGTAAATTTATGGTATATATATTAATATTATCTTTGATTTGTAGGTGGAGAAATAAAATCAACCCTGGTGAGAAAAATAGATGTACTAATATAAAGCTGTTCCAAAATATCAAACATATAAATAGAATGTAAATTCTCCAGATGCTAGAGTATTAGAACAAACCGATATAATACTTATTATGTTCTTATTTACATAATAGCAGTAAATTAGGTAAATTCATTATACCCTAGTATACAAGGGAAAATCTGAAGAAATTTTTATATCCCTTGAAGGCAGCCCCATGACTTGATCATCACATGGGTATAACTGTTGACGTTTTGAGGTTAATGACAAGACACTCATGCTGGAACAAACAAGATCATTCATGCCCACAAGGAGTATCCTAAGCCAAATGCAACTAGTTTCTAATTTAAACAAATCTGTGCTGAGAACACTTTCTTTTCACCTGTGATTTTTTATTTGTTCATAATTGGCTAAAAGTATCAAGTGCATTATGTAAATCCTGACGTGGTCTTGAATTTGATTAGTATTTCAGTTAAAAGTGTTGAAACAAGGTTATCAATTTCATATTCTCAGGGTAAGATGATAGGCTTCCAACACCATTTCTTAAAATTTTGGGGTTATTAATTTTTATCTGAGAGACAGAGGCAGACAGTGAGGTCTTCCACCCATTGTTTCACTTCCAAAATGTCCACAATAGTCAAAGCTGGACCAGGCTGAAGTTAGGAGCTTGGAATTCAATCCAGATCTTCTACGTGGGTGGAAGGGATTCCAGTACTTAAGACGTTACCTGCTGTCTCCTAGGGTATGCATTAGCAGGAGGCTGGAAGTGGAAACAGAGGCAGGACAGAAGCTGAATGCTGGTACTGAGACATGGGATGCAAGCATCCTAAACAGTGACAACAGTTTATGCTCTTATTGTGACAGTTGCATGGCTGAAGACATGCTGATGACTGAAGACATTTCTGTAACTGTGCATTTGATGAGGCATCTCTTTCCTTTTTGTTAAATTCAGAGATTCACTTATATCCTTACTATGCGATGTATTACTTTTGTCACTGATTCAACTCATTACCATATGCCAAGAGGCTTAAACAACACAAAACGTTATCTCACAGTTATGCAGGTCACAAATCTGATGCAGGTCTCACCCATCCAAAATCGGTCTGATCTGTCCTAGGCTGCATTCTTTTCTGGAGGTTTTAAGGAAGAATCCATTCCTTGCAGATTTGGGGTATCTGTAGAATTGGTTCCTGACATTGTAGGACAAAGGCATCCATTTTCTAGTTGACTGTAATCAGAGAACCATTTACAGCTTCTAGAAGCTGCCACATGCCTCCAACTTCAGCAACTAAGAGTTAAGTCCTCAGTTCAAATTTCTCTGACCCAACTTTCTTCTGTTTCTACTCTTATATGGAAATCTGGTAAGATATGGGCCACCCAGATAATCCAGGATAATCTTCCCACCTGAGGCCTTTAAATATAATCACACACGCAAAGTATCCCTTACTCCGGATAGTAACATATTTAGAAATTGTAAGGATTTCAATATGGACATCTTGTTGGGGAGAGTGGAGGGGCATTATTCTGTATGTCACAGCCAATGAAAGTTATTATTTAGGGGTATTTAGACTGTATCATTAAACATGGAGACTGTATCAACTGGAGCTCATTTGACAGTGTTTCTATACAGTGCTTTTTTAGTCACTTATTTTGTTGCCAATTAGAATAGATTTACCTTCTTTTATGTATAGGTGGAAAGTAGATGATAATCGGGGGTCTTTTTTAATTCAGCAAAATCAATATGTTACAGCTTATTTCTTGTACTTGAGATTTGAAAATCTTTCTATTCATTTCTATTGAATATTTTCAAAAATCACTGACAGAGAGAGGCATTCATCTCTTCCAGGTTCTGAACAGTAGGGTAGTTTCTCAGAGCAATTTATGGTCCTGGGGGGTTTTCAACTATGGGACTGACCCAGATTAAGTTCTTTAAAAAGCTATCCCTATATGACACTTCTAGAAGTTTCTAGATTCCCCTGGGTCATTTTTTTTAATGCATTGCACAGGAAATTTAGCTATAGGCCACCACTATAATGCAAGGTATGGTTCAAATATCATAGTCATCCTAAAACCCTGCAAAGCCTGTTGACAGTCCTCACCTGCAGCCCATAGTCTTCATATTCATCGTATTGGGAGGAGATGCCAGGTATCAAATGATTGTGATGTATCCTAATGTTTGAGAGCTGTGTCTGTTCCTTTCAATCAATATACTTATTTTAAGTATTAACTAATGCCACAATTTTGCTCTGAGGGAATGTATTTGCATTTCTTTTGATTTTTAGAATTACTCTTCTGAAATAATTTGTTCTTCAAATAATTGATTTATGATATGGCCTAAATGACATTAGAAAGTCTGAGATGGCCACATTGGCAAACTAGGAGTTAAGAAGCCTGGGTTTCCATTCTGATTTTTGCTAGGAACTAGAGTCTAACCATCAATGGTTTATTTTACCTCTATGTGCCTCAGTCAAACGAATTTTAGAAGAATGGTCAGCCTCTTGTTGACTCAGCCGCTTAGTGAATGCCTAATCTGTGCTATGTGGAAGCTCAGAATACAACACCTTCCATCTGGACCACATCAACTGGTTCAGAGAATCACACCAACATAAAGCAATTGGTTGCAGAACAAAGTAACAGTATAGAATCAAATTTATATTTTATATATATTACTTAGTTTATAAGTGCTATTGAAGATTGGAGAAAAGGGAAATCATTAACTATTAGTGGATTGTGGGGCCGGCAACATGGCTCATTTGGTTAATCTTCCGTCTGCGGCGCCGGCATCCCATATGGGCACCGGTTCTAGTCCCAGCTGCTCCTCTTCCAGTCCAGCTCTCTGCTATGGTCCAAGAAGGCAGTGGAGGATGGCCTGAGTGCTTGGGCCCCAGCACCTGCATTGGAAACCAGGAAGAAGCACCTGGTTCCTGGCTTCGGATCGGCACAGTGCTGGCCGTAGCAGCCATTTGGGGAATGAACCAATGGAAGGAAGACCTTTCTCTCTGTCTCCCTGAATGACAGAATAAATTGAAGAGATGAAGTGAGGGAAAACATTGAAGATGGCTCTGAGGTTTCTGATTTAGAAAACTAAATTTAGAAAATTTATGTTTCTGATTTAGATGTTGAAAGACAATCCAGAATTTAAGTGGTTGACTTTTGGGCATGCTAAGCCTAAGATGACATTGGAATGTAAAGCAAAAGTATTCTATCTTTACTGAATAATGATGGAGTCCTCACCTATGTAATGAGGGGCAATGTGCATTGCCATAGAATTAAACAAAGCTATACCTGGCACTCGTCCTGGAGCTTTTGATCAACTTTGGATAATGATAGATGTTGAAAGAAATATAAGTGGTAAAAAGAACAAAAGAGTAAAGGCACTTTAGATAATGTAGTTGAGGAAAGCTTCTTTAGGGAGGTGACAATGTAACATAGATTTGAATAATGATAAGGCGTAAGCCTTGGGAATATTCCAGGCAGAAGTTGTGTAAAGCCTCTGATATAAGCAGAAAGTTACTTGTTCCAGGAAGATCAAGGTCAATGAGGCTGGAAGGTAGAGTTAGTGGGTTGAAGATGAAGTCAGAGAGGAAGGCTGGGCCAATAAGTCTTTATTGTATGATTTAGTGTATGATTCATTTCAGCACATACAATTTTGTAATATATTGAAGAGCTGAACTGTAGTTTAGTTCAGTGCTTTGATTTTGTTGATAAAGATGCTGAAGCTTAAATATCTATAAGGGATATGCACAAATTGATACAGTGTTGACTAAATTTGGAAAATCTGGTGATCAGTCTATTCTTCCATTAGCAAAACCTCCAATATGTTTCACTTCTTTGCTTAAAAACAGCAGATATCTTTGTTGCATGCAGGTATCAGAAGCCATTAAGAGCCGCAGTTGTGAAGGTTTAGAAAGTGAGGGCTTCATGGCTCTAATCTGTATGTTTATCTTTTTCTATTTGCTTTTCTTCTCCCCATACTCTTTTAATGTTAAAAGCAACCTTGAAAAGGAAAGAAGGTTGGTGGTGCTGTGAGGGGTGGGAGGGTTGTTGGGGAAATCACTTGTCATTGCTTTGCCAGGTGGTCCATATGGGCAAATTATATCTGGAAACTAATCATGACTTTTGAAAATGATTTGCTAGTGTTTGTAAGTTCTTGGCATTCTTTGTGTAATTATTGTGTCTTGTCTTTCCTCCTAAATTATTTGTGTTTTCCTCGTAATGTAAGCTCTTTAAAGAAGAGTCTGACAAAATAGATTTCAGTATATGTCGATAAACATTTTGGACGCTAAAGCAAAATGGCCAAATCCAAGTGGTAAATACTTATATTTCTTTACTATAAATTTCACCATTATATTATTTTATTCATAATTCTGAATATTTAAATCAAAACATTTATTCAGAATATCTCCAGATGACATTAATTTTCCCTTTTTGTCAACTTAGCAAAATATAAATTTTACTGTCAGTGAAAATTTCATGAATTGATAGAATCAACCTTTTTTTAAATAATCAAGTAAGTTTTGGCTAGATAGTCACAGTTGAATATTTTCTGAAAAATTTGGATGTTGCAGGAATGTTCCCTACAGTAATAACTTATTTCTGGGTTACTTAGTTTTTCAAACTCAATCCATATCAATTTAGTTGCAAACACAGATGAGTATGAGAACTTTAATTTTTATTTTGAATAGTTTTTACTAGATTTCAATATAGTTCATAGACACAATTCTAAGAATATAATGTTCCCTTCCTCACACCCTCTCTCCCCCATCTCCCCCCTACCTTTCATCTCTCTCCTTTTCTTTCTATTTTTAGTTTTTGAGATAACACATTTTAAATTTACATTACAGTAAAAAGGTTTAATAAACACCAAATAAATTCAACAAGTTAAAAGCAAAAAGACCCTAGTGGGAATTTAGATGATGGATGTAAATAATAATTGAATGGAAAAATAACAATGTCATCCACATACAGTAAATATGAGTACTTTCTCTGTTTGTTGTAGCACAAAGCATAGATAGTCCTGATCCTCATTGCTTCATATTTCACTTTTTACTCCCTAAGAAAATGGTCCACAAGTCAGTGATAGGAGAAGATAGTACAGTGGGAAAGAGCCATTCTTGTAGAATTCTTCAAGGTGATTTGATGTCACTCCTTCATTTTCTGATTATACCACCAAAATTTTTAGTAAAATTATTTGTTCAGGATCACAGAAGAAAACAGAAAACCCCAGTTTTCATCTTCTGGTTCTTAGTCCAAAGCTAATTTTGTAATTCTAGTAGTAATGATAATGATCATTTCCATAAATTCAATTTGTAATCCAAAAGTGATTTGTGTGAAAATATGGAGCTTAACTATCATCTCCCTTTTTGCAGGTCCAATCCAATTTAGACATTTTTGCAAGATTCTATTCTGCAGGTGATGAATGATTTCCTTAAAAAAATTCATCACATGTCTAGCCTACTTAAAATAATTCAATGTTTTTCATTACACTTATAATAAATTTCATATTTCACCCTGGGCTTTAATACTCTGTGTAACCTTGCCAGCCTGTCCCCAGTATCCCCATGTATTTGAAACCACTTTTACCCTTGCTCACCCTGACCCAATCGTGCTGTGGTTCTTCACCTTAGATAAACCTATTATTTTGTTTGCATTAGGATTTTTGCAGTACATATTCCTGTTTCATGAACCATTTTTCTTCCTTTGATCTTTATTAACATGGTCAACTCCTTGAAATTCAAGTCTCAGTTTATATTTCATCTAGAGAGAACTTTATCACCCAATGTAACATAGCCATCTAGTCACTCTCTGACAACACCCTTCTTGTTTTCTATACAGTAATCACTATTGCCTAAACCTTTTATGTTAATTTATACATTGTTTAGATGTTTCTCTTGCTCTTTCTAAATTATACCATTTTTCCCCTCATTATGAAGCAGAATGCTGTTATTTTTTAATATCCTGTTTAATGTAAAAAAAAATTGATCTAAATTCATTTCTGTACTTGAGAATAAAATTTGTCCCAAAAAGCCTCTCTATATAGTGAACTATAATGTAGCTTGTTATGAAAGCTAAGGGTATGGCTTTAGGGGCCATTGCCGTGGCACATATGGGTAAGCCATTGCTTGGGACACCTGTATCCTGTATTGGAGTACTGGTTCAAGTCCCAGTTACTATGCTTCCAACCAAGCTGTCTGATAATGCAACTGAGGGGAATCAGCTATTTGCCAAAGTACTTGGCTTCCTAGCACCCATGTGGGAGATCCCAGATGAAGTTCCTGGCTCCTGGCTGAAACCTAGCCAACTCAAGGCTTGGGAATGAATCTGGCACATGAACGAGCAGATGGAAGATCTCTATCACTCATTCAAGAAATATTTTTTTTTAAAAAGGAATATATCTTTAAAACCAAACAACTGAGTGTCAGCCAGTCAGAGTAGTAGAGCTTCAGCCAGTTCAGGCTTCCAACTGATACAACTACGTTCATATGAGGTAAATGTCAGTTATGGACAATCAAGATGCTTCTGTCAGTCTTTTTCTTTTCCCTCTGGCTATAAATTTAAGCAACAGCTATGGGAGAGTGTGTGCATTCTCAACCATTTTTAGTCTGATGTACTGTCAAAGTCTACGACTTTTCTTTTCTTTTTTTTTTTTTTTTTGGGGGGGGGGATATTTGAAAGGCACAGTGACAGCGAGAGAGAGACCAAGAAAGAGAGAGAGACAGAGAGAAAGAGAAAGAGATCTTCAATCTGCTGCTCCAGCACCCAAATGACTGCAACAGCTAGGGCAGGGCCCAGGAAAAGCCAGGATCCCAGAATACCATGTGGGTCTCCCACATGGCTGGCAAGGGCCCAAGCATTTGGGCCTTCCCAGTTGCATAAGCAAGGAGCTGGATGGCAAACAGAGAATCTAGGACTCGAACAAGTGCTCCTATGGGATTTGGCATCACAAGTAGTTGACGCTAACCTAGTGCACCAGAATGCCAGACCCAATAAGCTCTTGCTTGCTTTTGTAAACTTGTTTAAATTTAACTGGTCCATGTTTCTTCTAACAAGCCTCATTACTCAGACGACTGACAGACACATAAAAAAAGCCAATAAATGTGTTGAAGCAAATTGAACAGTGGAAATGTTAAAAGGAATAAAATGTACATGTAGATAAAGTGAAAGGATGCCTTCTACCATTATTTTTTTTGACAGGCAGAGTGGACAGTGAGAGAGAAGAGACAGAGAGAAAGGTCTTCCTTTTCTGTTGGTTCATCCCCCATTGGCCGCTGCGGCCAGCGCTCCGCACTGCTCCAAAGCCAGGAGCCAGGTGCTTCCTCCTGGTCTCCCATGTGGGTGCAGGGCCCAAGGACTTGGGCCATCCTCCACTGCCTTCCCTGGCCACAGCAGAGAGCTGGACTGGAAGAGGAGCAACCGGGACTAGAACCTGGTGTGCTGGCAACGCAGGCACAGGATTAGCCTGTTGAGCTGCGGCACCAGCGCCTTCTACCATTATTGCAACCCCTTCTGATGAGAGACATGGAGGGCAATAATAAGTGTCAAAGTGTCACAATGAGGAAAATCGGGTGATTATGCCACCATTGGGAAAATTGATGGAGAATTAATATACTAGATCTGAACAGTTAGTCATAATATCTCTTCTCAAGAGCCGTTTTATTATTGTTTTCTTTATACATTCACACAATGTGTTCATGACATTTTCCAAATGTTTTAAGGAAGCATGTTCTACATTTTATAATCAGCAGACACCATTTTAAAAATTGAACTGTGATGTAGAAAGAAAAAAGTAATGGGCCAGGCATTCCTGAAGCTAAAGGTATAACATAAGTGAGATAATTCACCAATGATCAAAAATATCTTAGTTAATATTTGGTTAAAATGAATGGAATCAATATTTTGCTTAATTTAGCCATTGATACCAATCTCCCTTGATAAGATTCCTACTGGTAAAAGCTGGAAGAAATTGAGAATTGTGGGCTCAGCTGGCATGGGTAACAACTTGGAGGCAGTTTTGTTTTTTTGCCATTAAATTCATGGACAGAGTTCTATTTTATCTGTCCTCACCAGTTGCCTATTTTTGCTGCAAATACAGATAGCTTCCAAAAGATCCAACTCTTTTCAAGCCTATGAAACACCCTGTGGTTTTTGTTCAAACATAGTGAATAGATTCTTAATCACTTTAATTTAGCTTCCTACTAACCCTGCAAAAAGCATTTCATTTAGTAGCACGACAAACAATAGACATTTAAGCAAATCTATTCATTTCAGCAATGAAGTTTCTGCCTAGATCGATGTGCAAATATGTTTGACAAAAATATTTCAGATGTAAGTTTATCATTGACTAATTGGAGGAAAAGCAATGGTAGATTGTCCTGTCAGTGAAGGCTAGTTAAGGGAGTTAGGGAAAATAAGATGTCAATGATAAAATGTTTATGTGTCTATTAAACTCCATTCTCTGTCTTTATGTAAATTAGTGCTTACAGACTATTAGGCTCTATAGATATTTGTAAAAATATAAATATTGGTTATTTTGGGTAGAATTCTGTTTATTTGCTAAGATCTCCCACCATTACTAGCTTTTCACACACTTTGTCAATTTTAGATATTTGGGATGTTTGAAGGATTCAACATTTTCTACTAACTAATATAAAGGAAATTATGAATTGAACTCTGAGGTACTCATAGAGTTCAATGAAAATAGAGCTCTATAGTAAAAATGTTTTAAAAACAAAATAAATATTAAACATTTCTTAATTTTAGTTTTCATCGTAGAAAATTCCAGAACCTTTTGCTAAACTAAAGCTAAGAGACTCTAAGAAATGTGGCTACTTCTAAAGGTCCATCAAATTTATGTTTACTTAGAATGTGAAATTATTATTCATTTTTGACAGGCAGAGTTAGAGAGAGAGAGAGAGAGAGTCTTCCTTCCATTGGTTCACCCCCCCAAATGGCTGCCACGGCCGGCGCTGTGCGGATCCGAAGCCAGGAACCAGGTGCAGGGCCCAAGCACTTGGGCCATCCTCCACTGCCTTCCTGGGCCACAGCAGAGAGCTGGACTGGAAGAGGAGCAACCAGGACAAGATCCGGTGCCCCAACTGGGACTAGAACCTGGGGTACTGGCGCCACAGGCGGAGGATTAGCCAAGTGAGCCGTGGCGCCAGACGTGAAATTATTTTTTTAAAGATTTATTTATTGATTTGAAAGGCAGAGTTACACAGAGAGGAGAGGCAGAAAGAGAGAGAGAGAGACAGAGAGAGAGAGAGAGAGAGAGAGAGAGATCCTCCATCCACTGGTTCACCCCCCAATTGGCAACAATGGCCGGAGCTGTGCCAATCTTAAACCAGGAGCCAGGAGCTTCTTCCAGGTCTCCCACATGGGTGCAGGGGCCCAAGGACTTGGGCCATCTTCTGCTGCTTTCCCAGGCCAGAGCAAAGAGCTGGATCGGAAGTGGAGCAGCCGGGTCTTGATCTGGCGCCTATATGGGATGCCGGTACTGCAGGCAGTGGCTTTAGCTGCTACAGCACAGCATAGACCCCATGGAATGTGAAATTATAGGCATCAATAAGATAATGGCCAGGTCCATCTGAAAAGCTATGGAAAATATTAGCAATGGATCAATTCAAAAGCATGACATCCCTTTGGTTTCTTTATCTCTAGGCAAAATGTTTAGTTCAGGAGTGGCAGCTTGGATGGAAATTCCATGGATACTTTTTTCTAAAAGTGAATCACTTAACACCAGCCTTTTCCTATTTTTTTTTTCTTAAAAAACTGTCCAGTCATTATCAGCCTTGGGACTATCTGTTAGCATATTACTCATTAAATTTCACAGTGTCTTGAAGAGAGATTTCTCAGACAATTCTCTATTCACTTGTCAAAACAAAACCCACATTGTAAGTCTTCACCTGTTATAAATCTCATATAACAGCACAATAGTTTGTTGAGGAGGAACAGGTGCAATAGTTTAGAGGATGGTTTATGGGAGAGACAACCTTGAATTAAACTGTGCTCTATTCGTTAGCAGGTTATGATCCTGAGAATGTTACAAAACCCTTTAACTTCAGTATCTTCATTTGTGTAAAGGGATTAATATTAGGAGTGGTCAAAACAACAACAACAACAACAAAATGTCACAATCCTAGGATAAGAATATGCCTGAAATAAGTGAAACAAATGGTTATTATTTTTTTAATTCTTTCATTTCAGTGAAGACATATGATAGAATACAAATCTATTTCTAGCAAAAAAGCTACTCCCTCAAACATGTGTTCATAGCAATCCATTTTATAATTGCTCATTTCATACTAGTTATTGAGAGGAGTTTATTGCTTATTGAAAGGGAAGAAGATTGGACAAAATGCAAAGCTTTAGTTTTCATGCCCGTGTTTGGTAATCATTGAGACAAAATCATTATCTCAGGGTGTTTTTCCTAGGACTATTCTGTCTCTACTAAAAATCTGGTGGCTAAATGAAATGCTTTGCTCAATAATGCTCTACTCAGTAGTGCTCTGCTTTCTTCTCCTGCCTCAAAGTCAATGAGGCCCTGAGCATGTAAAATCTCATGCACATCTCTGCTGTTTCTTGAGATTTACTTAGAAGTTGTGTTCTACCATTAATCAGATCTTCACAGTAATCGATGTTATACATGGAACGTAGCACACAGCAGGGCAGATAGTAGCAACTGTATCTATCCCAAAGGATTATGACTCCTAAATGCACACTTTCATGACCTGTAGATAAAATGGACAAACTGAAGTATTTCAAATACCGAAACATGTTGGTTTTTTTTTAAAGATTCATTTTATTTATTTGAAAGACAGACTTACAGAGAGAGGTAGAGACAGAGGAGAGTTCTTCCATCTGCTGGTTCACTCCCCAGATGGCTGCAATGGACGGAGCTGAGCCGATCCAAATCCAGGAGCCAGGTGCTTCTTCCTGGTCTCCCACGTGGGTGTAGGGGCCCAAGGACTTGGGCCATCTTCTGCTTTCCCAGGCCATAGCCAAGAGCTGGATCAGAAGAGGAGCAGCTGGGACTAGAACTGGTGCCCATATGGGATACCGGTGCTTCAGGCCAGGGCTTTAACCCACTGTGCCACAGTGCAGGCCCCAACAAAACATGTTTCTTAATGGTAAAAAATGTATGCAAACAAGCTTATGTGTAGATGACAACTTTACAGTTCTGGTCTACATTGTGAATTCAAGTTGTCCTAATTTGAGCTCACTGATATTCATGTTCCTGTTTTTTTTTTTTTTTAATTTTTCTATTTCTTATTTTTTCATTCAAGTATGTCTTAGTTCATTCCTTGCTTAATATGAGTTTGAGTATCCAATTGTATAAAAGAGAAGAAAGTGGTTTTCAATTATTGGAGAGAGGGTTATATTTAGTTCTAGGTTTATTTTAAGCTACTCAGTAAACTACTATGAGATTACAGTGTTTCTCTTAGTTCTTATAAGACTTGGCTTTTTATTTTCTACTTAATTAGCTTCATATACAATGAAAAAGTAGATAGAAGCTTTATCATAATTTAATTGATGTTATCAGTTATACACTAATCATATCTTACCTTCTTTTATCCATAGTAGAATAACTGATTTTAGAATTAGACATGGTGTTTCATTTTACTCTTATATGATATTTTTTCCCATTAGGCTACTTGGTTTTGTGTTTTCTTCTTTGAGAATAGAATTGTGTTGAATGAAGTCAATACATGTCTCAAACTGTTGAGATACAGCATTATTATTGTACAAAATACATGAAATGATTCAGGTAGAGTCACATAGCAGCATTAGGTGTATATTTATACTTAAACATCCATCAGGGAAGATGATGGAAAAACAAATAGAATTTAATACACTTCGCATGCTCGTCTTAGTTACAACCCATTTGCTTGCATTGGGCATCTGGCACAGCGGTAAAGTTGCTGCTTGTGATGCCTGTATCCCATGCAGGAATTGCTGGGTTCGAGTCCTAGCTCTGTTTACAACTCAGCTTCCAGAAAATGTGCACCCTGGGATGCAGCAGATGAGGGATCAAGTACTTGGATGCCTGCTACCCATAGAGCAGACCTAAAATGAAATCCAGGCTCTTGGTGTTGCTGTGGCCCAACCCCAGCTGTTCTGATGTTTTGAGCTGTGAACCAGGAGAAGGAAGATTCTCTCTTTGCGTCTCTATCTCTCTCTTTGCGTCTCTATCTCTCTCTTTGCGTCTCTATCTGTCTCTTTCCCTCCCTCCCCCTGTCTTTCTCCCCCTCTCTCTTTCTCTGTGTCCCTCTGCCTAAGTAATTAATTAACATTCATTAACTATAGATTTTAAGCTGACAATATTTTTAATGATGGAAATACTTCACTCTACTGATAAGGCTTATTTATTCTAAGTCCATCAATATCATATCAGTTTGACCAAAAGTTGAAGCATCTTTTCTCCTTCATGTTTCATTTTAATCTTCACTTAATTTAAAATAAAATTTTCATCACCCCATCTGCTAAAGTAGCTCAAAACAAATTATCCTCATGCCATTACTAAATTGACTTCCACTGAAATCCTTTCTTTTGATTTGTGCCTTCTATTTAAAAATAAATTTCCACATCGCTTCTGTATTTATGGCTGTGTTATTTCATGGTTCAATTCTATTCTCTTTGATTTTGAATTACATGCTTACTCTCTCCCTTGTCATACATTTTCTTCTTATTGCAAACCATCTTCACTTACCTATTACTGAGATTTCCCTGGATAAATCGTCACTCCATCATCAGAACAGAAATTATAGTCACCCATAACAAAGCCAGAACTCAAAGAAAGAGCTCCTCTTTTTTTAAACCCCAAACAAATATAAGTTCTATAAAATCAAACTGCTTTATTTCTGTTTGAGGTTATTCTAAAAATTTATGTTGATGACACTTTAGATTTATTCACAAAAGAATATAAACAAAGAAACATTTTAGGATATATATATATATATTTAACTTTATGATGTATTATTAAAAGTTTACAGCACTCTTCACTCTACTTTTTGTAATTATTATTGGATGATATAAAGTGAAATGTGATGTTTCAGGGCAATGATATTGAATTGAATTAATAAGAGAGTTTTAGTCTTATTGGGGAAAGTTTACAGTCATGGCTCAAAAACTCAGAGTGAATTAGTAAATCCTCTTTTGAATGGAAGACAAGATGCAAATTATTCTTTCAGTACAGGGAATTGAGTGTTTTAACAAATGATGATGAGATTATCATGAATGAACAGAACTTGGGGGCATGCCATTCCATTGTGTTGAGTCATTCTTTTGGATGGCAAAGTCCAATGGCCTTGAACAAAATTTGGCAGACTTTAAAGCCAAGAAGAGCCAAAATTATAAATAGCTAATATGCTGGATTATAGAAGTCCAAATGACCAGATGGAACCATGAAGTTCAGCTTAATTCAACAAACACATATCAAGGCTCTCATCACAGTCAGTGTACCCAATGGTGCTTACACATGGTTCTTGCTCTCTTGGAGTATAAACTCTGTCTATAGAAACACATTTATAAGCTCAGAATAAATGGGATATGGAGATTCATGAGACATATAAAATAAATAGAAATAATAATAATAAAATAATAAAATCCAAGTGACAAAATATTTTCTAGTGCTCTGTAAAAAGGAAAATTCTATAGCTTTTCTTCTCATTGTAGTTCTGAGTAAATATTTCATTTTTTCTAAATTTAAGTCAGCTGAACCTTATTGATGCTATTTTTAAAATTTGTGCTCCATAATACTTCAGACAAGCTTTCTATAAGGGAGACATATTTCTTCTACCATACCAGTTCAGATACTTCCACCTGTCACACCAACATTTAAATATCTCTTAAATGAACATAGTTTTAAGGAATAGTTCTGGTCCATATTCATGCAATATTCATAAATATTGATTGGCAAGTGACCCATGAAGTTTACATAAGCTAAATGTGTCTCACTCTATTTCCTTGCAGTAGAAATATTGGCAAATACATTACATTGAAGGCATATATGAGGGCGTTTCAAAAATTCATTCTCTCTCCCTTTCCTTCTCTAAAGGCATATTATGGTACTTTAAAATGTTTGAAGAAAAATTGAGTTGAAAGATAAGTTTATTTTGGTGAAAAAATTCTAAAATCCATCAATACAAGGGGTCAACATTATAAAAATTACTCATTATTTCCAAATATATTTTGTATCATAATATACAACCTTCCATTTAATTTTCTTTTTTAAAAGATTTGTCTATTGAATGTTAGAATTACAGCAAGAGAGAAGGAAAGAGACAGATGGCCACAGAAGGCCATAATTGCCAGGACTGAGGTAGATCAAAGACAGAGCCAGGAGCTTCATCCGGGTCTCCCCTGTGGGTGGCAGGGGCCCAAAAACTCGAACCATCTTCCGCTGCTTTTCCCAGGCCTTTAGCAGGGAGCTGGATCAGAAGTGGAGCAGCTGGGGTCCAAACCAGTGCCCATATGGGATGTCAGCATCGCAGGTAGCAAATTTGCCTGCTATGCTACAAGGCCAGCTGCTTTTTCATTCAATTTCTATGTACTTTTTGAAGTAACTTCATATTTATCATGGAATTGTATCTCTGAATTTGCTTAAAATAGTCCTTTTAGTCCCCGTGTATAAAGACATGTATTTTGTTGGTAACTTTGAAGCTGTTATAAAATTAAGACTCATGTTCCCAGTGTTCAAATTGTACAGAGTAGGGTTTTTATTTTATTTTATTTTTTTCAGCTGCAACTTTTATGGTTGGAGCATGCCGACTAGGCTGGATCTTCTAGGAGTTTCCAGGCCAAAAATTTGACTGTCATGGGAATAACTTATCCTAAGGGAAAATATTAAGCATGCAAGCTTGGTGCAAACGCTGTGTCTCATTCTGTGAGAAGATGAATGTCAGAGTGGAGAATTCTTCCTGTCAATTAGACTTCTTTATTGTTCAATTTTTTATGATATCATGGGTGTTACAGAACTGAGTAGATGACTCTGTGCAAATGGATTCCATGAAATCTCAAATACAGCGCTCTGTATATGTGTGTTTGTCGTAACTAAGGAGCAAAACAGTATTTCTTTGATCTCTATTTAAAAAAAAAAGTGACCAGTTGACCAGTTCCCCCCTCCCCCTCACCCCCTCACCATCTCATTCATTTGTGGAATGTATCATAGTGGCAGCTCAATATTGAAAAAGGTTCAGTATAACTTTGGAAACTTTAATAAAACCACCCAAAATCTTTTAGTAAATCAACAGTAAGAGAAATTGCATGAGAGACATGTATGACTCAGAAATGTCTTAGAAGCATAGGAAAAAGCTAGGGGGTCACAGCAATTTAGGTGTGTATGTGTTAATGGCACCCTACATTTAATTTCAGATGGGTCCTGTGTTGAGGACTTAGGGGCTTTATAAGGGACCAGCACTGTGATGCACTGGGTTAAGCTGCAACGTGGGATGCAGGCATTCCATATTGAAGTGCTAGATCAAGTCCCTGTTGTTTGCTTTCCAGCCAGCTTCCTGCTAATGCACCTGAGATGATAGTGGAAGAGAACCCAAGTAGTTGGGTCCCTGCTAATCTTGTATGAAACCAGGATGGAGTTCCTGTCTTCTGGCCTTAGCCAGACCAAGACCTGGTTTTTGGAGCCATTTGGAACCAGCAGACAGAAGAGCTCACTCTCCCTCTCTCTTTCTCCTCCTCCCCCTCTCTCCCTGTCTCTCTGCCTTTCAAACAAATAAATCTTTTTTTAGGAAGTGACCTACGTAATCATTTTTATCCTAACCTTATTTCATAAGTACTATATAATTTAACAATTAGTTTATGATTTCTATTAAATTGGGACACAAAGTGTAAGTAGACTCCAAAAACTTTTGTCAGTATTGAGGAAAGAAGAAAGACTTCCACATAGTTTTCAAATTATATGTTCTTATCTATCTCAATGCAGAGGGTAAAAATGGCAGCGCGATGTGGCTAATTGATGAAAGATTGACTGTATCGGTTAGTTTTTCCTTATAAATATATATAAGGTCATGAATTTGTAGACTAAGATGGTTAACCAATCATTTTTCATTAGTTATTACTTATGAAAAAATGAAAAACATGCAATAAGGAGTTACAAAATTTTAATAAGTACAGACCATTGCTGGAATTTATCTTCAAGCATCACAACTGAAATTGGAACTTTCCAGATCACTTTAAATTAAATTGATTAATAATACATCATGTTAAAATGAATTTTTCATGGTTTGGGAGCTAATGTTCTCAATTATTTAGCAATGCAAAGTGTAGGAAACTCACACATAAACAGCATGCAGGAGCTGATCCGTGAACTTTCCCTTAAAACACGATGATAAATGGCCTATTTTTTTTTATCATACTGAAGCAATATGCTAATTTTTTTTCCCTTTCTGAAAACATTTGCTTTCCAGTAAACCAAATCAGGACATGTACTGTTTATATATCTACCTATATATATATAGATAGATACACACACACACACGTATATGTGTGTGTGTGTGTGTATATATATATATATATATACACACACATATATATATATATATACATATATATATATATATATATATGACATTGAGGAAAAAAACCCTCAAACCTGAATGAATGTAACAGCAGAACGGGCAAATTAGTTAACAGATTTTAAGGCATTTTTATTTTATATCTTTTGAGTCATGTTTCCACAATCATTTCAATTCCATTTTCCACTTTCCATAGAAATTTAAGTTTTGAGTACTAGTAGCTTTGAAAGGATTATGTGTTTCTGTCCTTTTATTTAGCATTCAAACTATATTCCATGTGTTTGTATGGGAAAAATGTTTGCATGACAAGGCATTAAAAAAATAGTGTATCATTTATATTTTGATCATTATATTCTTTGTAATTAAAACTATTTTTTGAAAGTTTAGGTAGTTGAGGGGCCGGCACTGTGGTGCAGAGGGCTAACCCTCTGGCCTGAAGCGCTGGAATCCCATGTAGGCACCGGTTCAAGACATGGCTGCTCCACTTCCAATCTAGCTCTCTGCTATGGCCTGTGAAAGCAGTACAAGATGGCCCAAGTCCTTGGGCCCCCGCACCTGCATAGGAGACCTGGAAGAGGCTCTTGGCTTCGAATCAGCACAGCTCCAGCCGTTGTGGCCAACTGGGGAGTGAACCATCGGATGGAAGACCTCTCTCTCTGTCTCTCCTTCTCTCTCCGTGTAACTCTACCTTTCAAATAAATAAATAAATCTTAAAAAAAGTCTAGGTAGTTGAAATGACAAATTAGTGCATTTTTTACTGCTGTTTTATGACGTTCACTTTTACTCATGTTGCAGGAGTCAGAGAAGCACTAAAACATTGATCTTCCCTCTACGCCAGCCTAAATGCCCTGAGCTATGTGACTTGCTCCTGTGATTTGCTTCTAAGTGATTTGATAGGTTCTCTAGACTTAGGCATCTGAAGACGCTATAATACTTCTCTTACTGTGATCTGTCCCATCAACCTTCCCTTGCCTTTCTTCACATTGCTTTCACAGCAATCACTTCTTTGTGATGATATAAAATTTGAGTTGTCAATTCCTATAAAACATTATAAGCAATAATGTAAAGCTGTGTGTTACATAGTGCTTAAAAGGTTACTACATCGCTGAAAGAAAAGTTACTCAAAGACAGACTAGCATTAATAGTATGAGTATATAGCTGAAAGATTAGTTATTAAATTAGAATCTATCTTGCTGTCCTGACATTGCAGTTATCACAGCATTATCATCATAAACACTGAATACCTTCTAAAGATGTTGTGTTCTTTTACTTAATTGTAGTAGATGGTAGAACTAAATGACTACGGATAAAAAGCCCTTGCTACTTAGAGTGGAAGTAGACAAATCACTGCATGTTGTAAAACATCATTATCAAAAATGTGCTTTGGAAATTGTCTAACTCCATTTTCTCATTTTGCATATAGGACAACTCTGACATAAAAGAATTTGGTTGGCTTGCCCTGGGGCCTTATTGTTAACTGAAAAGCTAGGCGTAGAACAAAGATTCAATGATTTCTTTTACTGTGTTTGTTCCAAGAGATCATGTTACTGTTCTGCTTCTCCCTCAGTGTGTGAAGGAACTGAAAATGGAAAAGGGAAAACCAAACCAAGAAAGATGACAACAACAAATCAAATTTGACTCCAGTGTACCCTGCAGGTTACAGAGGTAAAAGTGGAACAAGTATCCCTGATTTCAGTTCCACGTGCCCTTCCCTTTAGAATTTTAGTTAATATAGTTGAGAAAATGCCAAAGTTTGAACAAAGGGATGGACAGGAAAAAAAAAAAGAGTGGTTTATTTAAATCACTGGTGACTGGTTAGTTACAGCCTAAGCAAGCCCCAAGTGGTCAGTGTATAGTACAAGTCATCACACTTTGAAGAGAGGCCACAAACAAGAGAATTTCCAAGCTGAAGGCAAAACCAAAATTCACTTTGCTGCTTCTGAAGGTCTTATTTATTAATTTCAGAAAGACAATTGTGTGAAAAGGAATCTCAAGTCATTTCTCGGTTTTATAGTTTTTTTTTTCTTGTCCAGAAAATAAGGATGAGAATTTCTTACAACATTCTTTAATCACTTAAAAAATTATTCCTGCAAGGACGTGTTTTCTATCACATCAAAGTAAAAATTATGAAAATTCTCAAAAAGAATTACATATACTATTATTAACAATTTGGTTGAAAATACACCTGAAGACCTTTAAGTCTGTTTTGTCCACCATTGATTGAGTTAGTTTACAAACCATCATTGACCTAGTTTACTGATGAATGAAAAATTCATGAGCTGTAATTGAGTCAACTATTCCTCATATGTAGTGTAACACTTTGTGAAACACAATTATTCTCTTTATTAAAATTATGAATGTCTGATCAAAATACCTATGCAATTCATTCAAAGCATGGTTTAAAAACAGAGTTGTATGTACATGCAAATATATATGAAAAGTAGGAAAGCTAGAGTACCATTTATTTTTCCTTTTTTTCATTCCCCAACTCTGTGGATTTGGTTATCCACACTTGCCTGAGAGCAGGTTTGTTGGAAGTAGTGAACAGAGAGTTAAGGAGGAAACCCAGAAGAGATGCCATAAATTGGCAATATATGTGTTAAGAAGCATATGGTGTCAGGATTGGCATTGTGCTGTAGTGGGCTGCCTGCAAGGCTGGCATCTCACATGGACGTTGAATCAAGTCCTTACTACTCTACTTCCTATCCAGTTCCCTGCCAATGTGCCTGGGAAAGCAGTGGAAGATGGCCCAAGTCCTTGAACCCCTGCACCTACATGGGAGACCTGGATGAACCTCCCTGCACCTGGCTTCAGGCTGGCCCAGCCCTGGCCATTGCAGCCATTTGGGGAGTGAGCCAGCGGATGGAAGACCACTTTCTCTCCTCACTCCTCCTCTCTCCTCCCTCTCTCCTCTCTCCTCTCTCCTCCTCACCCCTCCTCTCTCCTCTCTGCAACTCTGCCTTTCAAATAAGTAAAATGAATCTTAAAAAAAAAAAAAAAACCTTTAAAAAAGCTGTATACCATGTCCCCAAGGGTTATACTGCTAGTTATTTATATTTCTTCTTAGTTTATTTCACAGCCCTGAACAATATTCCCACCAAACATATGTTTTGAAGTGAGCAGAAGCCACAGGAGCACTGTAATCTGACTCACTTTCTCAGTGTGAGCTTAGTGTTAGTTGAGAACTGCATCTATTTGCATAATTTTATATGTTTAAATCAAATAAGACTTTTGTTTAAATCAATGAAAATACCAGTGGAATTGTATTGCTATGAATTATTTTAAAATTTAATCTGACCTCCAAAGAAAACAGGTGAAGGTGATTTGTTTTATTACCTGTACTACTTTTTTAATCAGGGCAATCAGACCTTCTGAATGAACTACTTGCATATCACATTTTTGCTCCAAAAGGAAGCTGTTAAAAACTAGATCACACTATGTTACAGTGATAAGGATTTATTTTCTCTGACTTTTCAGGAATAAGTTGTATGTCATATTTTTTGCTTGAAAGTCAGAAACATGATGTTCTTAGGGTCAAATGCATCAAGGCGAGTTAGCCTCATATTTTATTAATGGTAATGGGAATCATGCAGCTAAATCCTGGCAAATTGTACTGAATAGCGGCATCCACCATTATATGATTTTATTCATAATGGGGTGTTCATTTGATATTCAGTGTGGAGCAAGTAATTCTAATGGGTTTTTGTTTTAGTCGTAGTGAAGTATCAGTAGACAGAAAGCCATTAGATTTGGGATCCAGAAAACACTGTAATCAGTAGTTAAGGTAACCCTTTCTCTATGAGGTTCCCTACAGGACTCACAATTATCTCCAATATACATAGTTGTTGATTTCGCTTGTTATTTATCATAGATAATTTGATTAATACTTACAATGTTACTTCTCTGAAGCTTTCATTATTTATTTGAGGAAAAATAATCACTGCTAATTCATACCATATGATTCATTCATTGTTTGGTCTTTGAGAAATCCTTAAATATTACCATATTATTAGGAAATTGATTTTTGTCTGTCTAGTTTGTGGTGAATAGAGCAGTTAAGCTCTATTCTGATATGTTCAATAATGCTGACATTGATCTACTCCTGTGTATGATTTAGCCTAAAAGATTGACAATGGGATCTATTTTTTAAGATTTATTTTATTTATTTGAAGGTTAGAGTTACAGAGAGAGAAAGAGGGGGAGGGAGAAGTAGAGAGGAGAGAAGTCTTCCATCTACTGGATCACTCCTTAAATGGCTGCAATGGCCAGGGTTGGGCCAGGCCAAAGCCAGGAGCCAGGAGCTTCACCCAGGTCTCCCATGTAGGTGGCTGGGTCCCAAACACCTGGGCCTTTCTGCTGCTTTCCCAGGTACATTATCAGGGAGTTGGATAAGAAGTGGAGCAGCCGAGACTAGAACTGGTGCCCATATGGGATGTTGGCAATGCAGGCTGAGGCTTAACCTGTTTTGCCACAACACTGACCCCAATGAAACCTACTTTACAATGTTTTTGATAAAATATATCGTTTTAACTCACATTTAAGACAACAATTGGGAGCCAGCATTGTGCTGCAGGTTATACTGCCACCTGTGGTGCTGGCATCCCACATGAGTGCTACTTTGAGTCCTAGGTGTTCTGCTTCCAATCCAGATCCCTGCTGATGTGCCTGGGAAAGAAGTGGAGGATGGCCCAAGTGCTTGGGTCCATGCCACCCATGTGAGAGAACTGGGTAGAGTTCCTGACTATGGCCTGGCCCAGTCTTAGTCATTGCAGCCATTCAAGAGTAAACCAGTGCATGGCAGATTCATTTTCTCTCTCTCTCTCTCTCTCTCTCTCTCTCTCTGTCTCTCTGTCTTCCTTTCTCCCTCTCTCCCTTTCTCTCTGAAACTCTGCCTTTCAAATTAGTAAATATTTTTAAAAAGAGACAATAATCATCACCAAAGTTGACTATTTGGTAATAGATAGAGTCATATAGGTATATTCATACACACATATACCTTATCATATTTAGCCATGTTGTTACTATATGATATTTCATATCAACATTTTATATTAATATAGAAATATCAGTACTTTGCATTCGCTACAAAGACTACACTTCAACCAACAGTATTTTTCTCTAAGAAATTTCAACTGCTTTTAAATAATTTTTCTATAGTGCAATTTGACATTTTCTCAAGTAGAATATTAGTAATTCTAATTGATAGGAACTATTTTCTTTTAAATGTTGAATTGAAATTATTTTATATTTCCATGGATAACTGTCATTCTCTTCCATGTGTTTAAATATACAAAACCTGTCACCAGTGAGTGAAAGCTATTTCATATGTGTAAGAAATAGGGAAATAGGGAAAAATTGTGCTCAACCCCTGGAGATGGTCAAGAAACTCATGTTGATCTTTAATAGCTCTTATCAGCAGGAAAGCAATGAGATTATTTGGTGCATAACAAGTTTCACACAAATGCTAAGTATAAAACATCTGTTAAATTGTTGAATCTTTTCCAAATGAGGGGATAAATATTAAATTTAATAAAATATTATAGCAAACCAAAAATATTTTTAAACTATACTCATACTTTTGACTTTATTTATACCTTGCTTGTAATGTATATGAAAATTTTCTTTTGTGCCTCTAACAGCCAGTAAAGTTTAGGTGGACAGCAGCCTCTAATCTGTATTAAATTTTGTACTCATTCAACTGCATTTTCTAAAAACAGTAAAAAAAGAATATTCAAATGCCTACTGAGTAAGTTCATTATTCTAATTAGAATTAAAGTAAAGTTTATTTGTAGTAATACTGAATTTTGATTGTTGTTTCCTTTTATTAAGAGCATGTGTAATGTGAAGTAGCAAAAAGTCGATCGGATATAAGACAAAGCAAGTATTTAAAATGTTAATTATTTTGTGTGTCATTCATCAGACATGGAATCAAGATCAGCATATCAGAACTTTATATAGTTATAGATAGAATGGTTTTTCTATCTTAAAGAAGCAGCAGCTTGTAATTTTGCATACAACTTATATTACATAATTTTTAATAAGACACTCATGTCCCAAATCCTCTACCCCCACCCCCATTCACTAACTCACGTCTTGGTTGCACAGATATAGTGTGAGTAGTCTGATGATCTCTATTATTTAACAGCTATACCAGTAATTTTGATGTTCACAGCAAAGAAATCTACAGTGAATTCAATATTCATGAAATAGAAAATGAGGTGACAGGATCAGAAGTTTTTTACTGTCCCATTAATAACTAACAGGAAATAAATTTTGGCAGGTTCTCTTTTTTCTGGTTGAAATCTTTAATTGGCACATTACCATCATATCTGCTAGTAATTATAAAGTAATATCATATGATTTATTTTATTTATTCAAAAGGCAGAATTAGAGAGAGAGAGAGAGAGAGACAGAGATCTTCCATCCACTAGTCCACTCCCCCAAATGGCCTCAATAGCCTGGGATTGGCCAAGCCAAAGCCACGAGCCGGGAACTTCCTTGGGGTCTTCCAAGCAGGTGCACAGGTACCAGGACCTGTTTCATCTTCTGCTGCCTTCTCAGGTGCTTCAGCGGGGAACTGGATCAGAAGCAAAGCAGCTGGGACATGAACTGGCGCCCATATGGGATGATGGTGCCATAGGTGGCAGCCCAAACCACCATGCCACAACGCCAGGCCCTGGAGTGTTCTTAAAAACAAATGTTTTAAGATTATTAATTTTCCCTTGAAATATTAGTCCTAGAGAAAAAATAAGTGTGGAGTTGAGGCAGGTACTGATAACCCTGGATGAAAATTTTACATGATTTTCCTATGAGAATCATATTTAGTCGCCAGTGTTGACATTAGTTTTGTATGTAACTGATACTCCTTATTGTGAGCCTTCCTTTTATTTTCTCTTTCTGTCTGCTCCTTATATTTACACATGTAATTCTTGTTTCCTGACATATACATAATTAGTATCCAAAAGTTCAGGTTCATTTATTCAAATGTCTGTTGACATTATAACCTAATGTGCATTACAGAAGAATATGTCTTGCACAACAGGATGTTTTGATGAGCTTACTTTTCATTTCACAGTGGTCTCCACTCTGTATCTTAACCTCTACAAGTGTACTATTTTATGACAGCTGTCTATCAAGGGTTGAAGTAACTTTGCTGCAGACCCTTATTTCATGTGGTTTAGATCTAAATTTCAACTCCAACTTAGGTTGCCAGAAGCTTAACTTTTTCTACAGGGGCAGGTAGACTTGGCCCTGATGCAGATCACTAGAGTTCCATATTAGAGAGTGAATCAACTTCTCAACAAAGATTAAAAACTACTTGCATGTTTGATCTGAATTAACCTCTCGGGTCACTGGGGCACCATTTAGAAAATTGCATAGTCTCTTTGTAAATGGGATCAAGGCTATAAAAGAGTTGTTTCATCTAACTTAGGGAATAAATTTACTTACATGCATTAGTCTGGGCATCAGAAACATGCTTGAAATCCTTAATAGCAAAGTGATGATGTACTTTATGTGAAACTGATTTTTTTTTCCTTCAAGCCCTTTGATACTGCAAAATCCTTTTAGATATAAAAGAGAAATGAATGGGAGGCAAGGAAATAGAAAGGGCAATGTTAGTGAACCCATTCATGAAATCTGCGTTTGAAGGGGAGGCAAGATGGATAGTAAAGTAAGAGTAGGTCAAGGTAAGGAAAAGATGAGGTTTCTCCATAATCTGAAAACATTTGGGAAATTACCTTTTTTAGTGAAGTCTGTGATTGATGGGGAAAGCAAACAATGCAGAGCACCCAAGGATATGGGAAGACATGGAAATCTTGCCCCAATGGGAAGGATTGTGTCTTTATGAAGTGGACCATCACCCCACTGTCAGCAGGAAGGAACGTGAAACAGATGGAGGCAAATGTAGGGGAGGGGTTACCATCTAGTTGCTGCTAATTTCCCTGTAGAAACTTAAGTTGACACTTGGCACATTAAATAAGTAATAGGGGTAGGATAAAATATAAAGTCCTTCTGGAGAGCAAAAGAGGTACCAGCTAATTGAAAACAGAACTGCTGCCGGCGCCATGGCTCAACAGGCTAATCCTCTGCCTTGCGGCGCAGGCACACCGGGTTCTAGTTCCGGTCTTGGCACCGATCCTGTCCTGGTTGCCCCTCTTCCAGGCCAGCTCTCTGCTGTGGCCAGGGAGTGCAGTGGAGGATGGCCCAGAGTGGACAGTGAGAGAGAGACAGAAAGGTCTTCCTTTTGCCATTGGTTCATCCTCCAATGGCCGCCGCGGTTGGCGCACTGCGACCAGCACACCGCGCTGATCCAATGGCAGGAGCCAGGTACTTATCCTGGTCTCCCATGGGGTGCAGGGCCCAAGCACTTGGACCATCCTCCACTGCACTCCCTGGCCACATCAGAGAGCTGGCCTGGAAGAGGGGCAACCGAGACAGAATCCAGTGCCCCGACCGGGACTAGAACCCGGTGTGCCGGCGCCGCAAGGTGGAGGATTAGCCTAGTGAGCCGCGGCGCCGGGCTGTGCTCTGTCTTCTAAGTCCGATATTCTCTCTTCTGATTCAGCCATTCTGTTTTTAAGACTCTCTAATGTGTTTGTCATTTGATCTATTGAATTATTCATTTCATTATGATTTCTCATCACTATCACAGTTTCATGTTCTACTAGTTGTTTCATTTCATTTTGATTCCTCCTTAATATTTCATTTTTGCAAGAGAGATTTTCTGTCTTGTCCATTAAGGATTTCTGTAGTTCAAGAATTTGTTTTTGAGAACTTCTTAATGTTCTTATCAATTTTTTGAGATCTGCTTCTTGCATTTCTTCTATCTCATCATCTTCATAATCTTGAATTGGGGTGTCTTGTTCATTTGGTGGCATGATAGCATCTTCTTTGCTCTTATTACCTCGGTTTCTGCATTTGTTTGGCATATTGGAGATATTCTTTGGTTTCTTCGCTGTGTTGCTTTTTCTTGTAATACTATGACTCTAGATTAAGTGGACTGTCTGCTTTTGATGGATCCTTAGAGGATGTGATGGGTGTGGCCAGAGAGTTCTGTTTGGTTCTTCAGGGTTAAGGGTGTGCCAAAGGTGACTCACCCAGATTGTTCTCTCGTTCCTCACTCTTTTTTTTTTTTTTTTGGTCTCAGTTGGGAAGTAATTCTGCACAGCAGAATGGAATTGAGGGTACTTGATGTATGAAATCTGGCCCCTGTGAGTTTTCGTCTGATCTACCCCTGGGACCACACAAAGAGTTTATGCAGCCCTCAGTGTGGTCTCAAATTTCTCCACAGTCTCTCACCGGGTTGCCAAGGTTACCAAGTTTGTATACTCAGTGGTTCTCTCAGCCCCCCTCAGATTTTCACAGTCTCAGTTTGTTAGCTCCACACTTTCACTAGATCCTAACTTCCTGTTATTTCTCCCCACTAGAGTCAGGTTTTTCTGCTTTGCTAATGGTGGGCGCCACTTTACATACATAAAATGGCGCCTGCTCTTTGTCTTGCTCGGCTTTGTAAGACAAGTGGAGAGAGAGGCTAGTGTCCATGCTGGTTCCCCTTATTTATTTGTTTTTTTCTCTCCTCCAGTCAGCCTGGTAAACTTTCCCCAGTGGGGCCTCAGGCCTCGTTCTGCCTTTCCCCGCCAATGTCTTGGGTTACCGAGGTTTTTGTCTCACCTCCCCTTCCAGCGCTGGCATGCAGACTCTGCGGCTTGGCTTCCACGTGGTGGGCGACCTTGCTCTCCCCGTAGGTCCTCCATGTCACATCCACTAGATCTGGAAGAGTTTCCTCTGCAGTTTTTTCCTGAGCCTTTTCCTGAGGCTACAGTAACTCCACTTTTATTAAACTATCTTTTCCCAGACTATTGGTGCACGCCCTCACTATTCTGCCATCTTGGCTCCGTCCCCCAATTTCTAATGGACATTTTCAATCCATGCATGGTTAATTGTATGTTCTTAAGTGCTGTTTGGCACACTGAATTGAAAAGCAGCTCTGTTGAACACTGTAAGATGATAGAGACTTATCAACCCTCTTCTATGTGATAATGACCACTGGGAAAGGAACATGGACATGAAGTTCATGAGCCTCTAAAGGCTCTGTGAATGGAATTCTCATGGTTTTAATATTGGATGAAAATGCTACATTTTATTTTTTTTAAAGATTTATTTTATTTATTTGAAATACTGAGTTACAGATAAAGGTAGAGCCAGAGAGAAAGAGGGGTCTTCCATCTGCTAGTTTACTCCCCAGTTGATCACAATAGCTAGAACTGAGCTGATCCAAAGCCAGGAGCCAGGAGCTTCTTCCCAGTCTGCCATGCAGGTTCAAGTACTTGGGCCATCTTCTACTGCTTTCCCAGGCCATAGGAGAGAGCTGGATTGAAAGTTGAGCAGCCAGGACTTGAACCGGCACCCATATGGGATGCCAGCACTGCAGCCCAGGGCTTTGACCCACTGTGCCACAGTGCTGGCCCCTACATTTCTATTTTAACTATCCTCTGTAATATTTTTATTTCCTTCATTTATGAGTATAGAACATAAATCACAGTAGCTAGCAATATCTGTGTCTTTGTCACCAATAGAAGCCATGATTTTTCACTTTACCTTAATAATATCTACAAATATCATTAATCTATACCAGATATATAAATCACATGATAATTTGATGGTGTTCATTTCTATTCATCAATATTTCAGAATTGGATGTTATCACATCTGCTAATAGAGCTCAATATCAAAAGTATTAATAATGGGACAGACCTGTTGCCACTTCAAATCAAATTGCCACTTGGGATGCCCACATCCTATAGCAGAGTATCTGTTTCCAGTCCAGGTAATCTGTGCTTCTGATCTTGCTGCCTACTAATGTGCCTGGGAGGCATTGAATGATGGTTCAGTTACTTGAGTCCTTGCCACCCTCAAAGGAGATTTTGATGGAGCCTCGGGCTCCTGGCTTTGGCCTGATCTTCATGCCTCTCTGCCTTTCAAATAAATAAATAATACATCTTTTAAAAAGCTGTTATTAGAGGCTGGCATTGTGGTACAGAGGGTTAAGCAACCCCTCAAAATGCCAGCATCCACAGGAGTGCTGGTTCGAGTCCCAGTTCTACTGCTTCCCATCCAGCTCTCTGCTTATGCATCTGGGGAAATACCAAAAGATGGACCAAGTATTTGGGTCCCTGCCACCTACATGGGAGACCCCAACAGAGCTCCAAGCTTGTGACTTCATCCTGGCCCAGCCCTGGACAATGTGGCCACTTGGGGAGTGAACCAGCAAGTGGAGATATCTTTTCCTGTCTCTTCCTCTCTGTTGCTTTGACTTTCAAATAAATTAAAAAAAATCATTTAAAAGTTTTATTTTTTTTGACAGGCAGAGTGGGCAGTGAGAGAGAGACAGAGAGAAAGGTCTTCCTTTTGCCGTTGGTTCACCCGCCAAAGGCTGCCATGGCCAGCACGCTGCAGCCGGCGCATCGCCCTGATCCGAAGCCAGGTGCCTCTCCTGGTCTCCCATGGGGTGCAAGGCCCAAGCACTTGGGCCATCCTCCACTGCACTCCCTGGCCACAGCAGAGAGCTGGCCTGGAAGAGGGGCAACTGGGACTGAGTCCGGCGCCCCGACCGGGACTAGAACCCGGTGTGCCGGCACTGCAGGTGGAGGATTAGCCTATTGAGCTGCAGCGCCGGCCTAAAAGTGTTATTAAAATATATACACATCATTACCTTAATTTTTAATATATTTCAGTGTACTAAAATACATGGTAAAATAGTCTAATGTTGTGTATAGCACAAATACTTTCACTACAGCATGCTAAATTAAAGTTCTAGCCACCTAGAACCTATTCTAGAAAATGTGTGGTTTCCTTTATACCTAGGCATGTCTCTAACATTGACATTTTCTAATTCCAAATCAGTTAGCACAACCTAAACCGTGCCTAGCTTCTTCTGTCTCTAGAGATTTATTTTCATCCTCTTGGATTCTACAGCTCAACCACATGGGGTTCATTCTTAACCCTTGAGTGAGCCATGATCCTTTTTATCTTTGGGCCTTTTCACTTGCTGTCCAGTTGGCCTGAAATAGGATTTCACCACAACCGCTCGACCAAGAAATATTTAGTTAGCCTCTAACTCTCCCAAATTTAATTAGGAGCTCCACTTATAAAATGAAGGGCTGTATGTGACATATGTATACTTAAAAATCACTGTCTTTCTGAAATTCAAGGTTAAAAGGAAAATTTTAAAAATTTTTATTTGTTAAATCTGGCAACCCCACCCTCAGGACCCATGGTATCCCTTCTTATCATTTTCACACTTCTAATTACTCTTCAATGTGAGTCTTTACTAATCTGAAACTCCACGAGGCAGCAAATACAAATAAATATGTTGTTCACTGTGGTATCTCCAAATGCCAAGTGATAAAACTGCTGAGAAGTCACAAAGCTAATTCAGGTAACTGAATTATCTATACCTTGCATTTAAAGTATCTTTCAAGGATTTTGACTTTTTTAAACGATTTTTTATTTGTTTGAGAATCAGAGAGAGCGGGTGAGAGAGAGAGATCTTCCATCTGCTGGTGCACTCCCCAAATGGCTGCATCAACCAGAGCTGAGTCAGGAGCTTCATCCAGGTCTTCCTCCTGGGCGGCAAGCACCCAAACATTTGGGCCATCCTCCACTGCTTTTCCAAGGCTATTAGTAGGGAGCTGGATCAGAAGTGGAACAGCCGAAACTCGAATGGGTACCCATATGGGATGCTGGCTTTGCAAGCTATGGCTTTACATGCTGCACCACAGCACCAGCCCCAAGGATTCTGGCTTTCTTAGTTGATGATAAGTTAATCAAAGATAGAGGTTTTCTTTGTATTCAACAGAGAGCCCAATGCTTATAACAAAGTACACACTCAAAAATGTGTTTGGCAGACTCAAATTCTTCCTTGAAAGTCACGAGAGGGGCCAGTGCTGTGGCATAGGGGGTAAAGCTACCACCTGCTGTGCTGGCATCCCATGTGGGCAACAGTTTGAGTCCCAGCTGCTCCACTTCCAATCTAGCTCTCTGCTGTGGTCTGTGAAGCAGTGGAAGATTGCCCAAGTCCTTGGGCCCCTGCACCCACGTGGGAGACCTGGAGGAATCTCCTGGTTCCTGGCCTCGGATCGGTGTATCTCCAGTCCTTACAGCCAATTGGGGAGTGATCCAGCAGATGGAAAACTTCTCTCTCTCTCTCTCTCTCTCTCTCTCTCTCTCTCTCTCTCTCTCTCTCCACCCCCCCCCCGTGTAACTCTTTCAAATAAATAAGTAAATCTTTAAAAAAATAAAAAAAGAATGTCACTAGAAGAGGACCAATGCATGGTGTTTATTAGGGGTTCAACTTAACTTGAAAACAAAAGGGATGCAATGAGGAGAGAGAAATTAGGCCCGTGTATGATTTAGCACCCCATTTCCCAATTACTGTCAATTGTTTGTATAAAATTAAGATACTTTCTGATTTATCTTTTTATTTTAATTCTTTTATGTATAATAAATGAAGGTTAAAAAAAGCATAAAAATTGCTAAGTGTTTGAAGGGTATATATTTTTGCATACAATTAAATGCAATTGCTCTGTTATAACAAAAGTGGGGAGTGTTTGAATGTTTGGTGGTGAGCAACCAGAGAAGGAATCAAATTTCTGAAAAAGACTGGAAAATTCCATGTTAATGGCACATTGTCATGGAGTGCTTGCAAGTGTTCTGTTAGTACTTGGATGGTATTACTCTGACAGTTTTTATGCTGGAGTAGATAAACCTTTAAATTCTCCTTTAGCTTTGAAATACAGTGTGCCCTGGATATAAAGTATATCCGTAGTTAATAGTCAGAAGATCAGCTATCAAAGGAAATAGCCAGAGAATATTCAGAAACTTGGGAAGGTAACTGGGGAATTGGAACTCTGTGACAATGTGGAGAGGATGCATAAATGATCAACAGAGACACATGACTTGCAGAGTTCATAGAGAATAAGTAAGCATAGACCATTGGATGTTAATAGGAAATGGCCGGTGCCGCGGCTCACTTGGCTAATCCTCCACCTGTGGCACCAACACCCCGGGTTCTAGTCCCGATTGGGGTGCCAAATTCTGTCCCGGTTGCCCCTCTTCCAGGCCAGCTCTCTGCTGTGTCCCGGGAGTGCAGTGGAGGATGGCCCAAGTCCTTGGGCCCTGCACCCACATGGGAGACCAGGAGGAAGCACCTGGCTCCTAGCTTCGGATCAGCGCAGTGTGTCGGCCGTAGCAGCCATTTGGGAGGTGAACCAATGGAAAAGGAAGACCTTTCTCTCTGTCTCTTTCTCTCTCTCACTATCTAAATCTGCCTGTCAAAAAAAATTTTAAAAATTTAAAAAAGGAAATAATCATGTTTATGGGAAATCTTGTTGGAGTGAAAAAGTACAATATAACAAGCAAGGAGGAAATAATCCAGTGCAATTCAGAGAATCTCTGAATCTCTATGAAAAATAAGAACATGTGGGAGAGAACAAAGTGTGAGAGGAGTTGTCGTAAGAGTGACATTTGTTGTTTCTGTTGCTTTTCTGATTAAAAATAAAATTGAGTATGCTTTTAGATGGATGGATAGCTCAGCAAATTTCTCTCAAAGAGAGAAACTGAAGACTGCAATTTAAAAGAAATAAGTAGAGTAATGAATTACAGGATACTAATTTTATAGAAGCAGAAAGAGATGTCTCAGAGATTTCACTGAACAATGCAAAGATGCGTACTTAGTGATATGTGCATAAGGGTACTCACCATCGCAGTGTTAACAGAAGAGAGGAGCAGCTGAGGCAACAGAACTGGAAAATACAGTCATCATGGTAAAGATAGGCATGAGACATGTGAGACATGTAATGACTTATTTAACAACACACATGTGCTAATATATAATGGTACCCTCCTTTAAATAAATGGACATATATCTAGATGGAGGGATAGATAGATAGATAGATAGATAGATAGATAGATAGATATGTAGATACATACACAGATAGATATATAGCCCTGCTACCTATTATTCTGGACTATCAACCTAACTTTGCTATTCAAAATTGATCAGTGAGCAATAGCACTCCATCATGCCCATGTCCTTAGCTGTGGGTGTTCTACATGACTGTCCTATTAAGTGTGTTTGGCATCAGCAGTCATCCCCTCCATTGTTTGTACTTTCTGGTGTTTAGTATGCATTCTGGTGAACAGTTTTGACCTTCAATGCCTAAGATATGTAGACAACTGATAGTACTAGGGACCACAGGAGGTTGAGGATGGGAGAAAATAGCATGCTGTATATGGAAAAGACAGTTATAAGACGTAAGTGCTAAAAATGAAATAGTCAAAACATTTGATAGTAATGGACCGAAAACAGAGGATAACACAGGATAAGAGGATGTATGAGTTATCTGAACATTTGAAGAATGCTATAAATCTAACAGCAAAGAAGGGTTTCCAGAAATAGACTATTCAGATATACATATATCCCATGTCACTTTAATATTTCAGAGGATTTTAGGAAAATGGAAGATTGCTTCTCAACTGTGATGTCAGGAGGACATTCATATCTATATATCTATATTCATCTGTCTGTCTATCCACACACACACACACACATACACTAATACACTAAAGGAGAAAGTGTTTCATATGAAATGCCATCTACACTATTTATTATTATGGGTAAACCATAGTCATTATTTGTTTTATTTAAATAATTTTACTTACACGTACTATAAGACTATTATTATAGAGTACAGTGCAAAATTTGAACATGTATGCTGCATAAGCTAATCAATACAGCAATCAGCCTTTCTTTTTCTGTGTGTTTAGATCTTATCAGGTTCTCTCTTCCAGTTATTTTTTTGGGGGGGGGTTAGGATTTATTTATTTATTTGAAAGGCAGAGTTACAGAGAGGCAGAGGCAGGGAGAGAGAGGGATAGAGAGGTCTTCCCTCTGCTGGTTCACTCCCTAATGGCTGCAGCAGCAGGAGCTGGGCCAGTCCAAAGCCAGGAGCCCAGAGCTGCTTCTTGGAGCGCAAGGACATGGGCATCTTTTGCTTTCCCAGGCCTTGGCAGACAGTTGGATCAGAATTGGAGAAATCAGGCACCCATGGGATGCTGATATTCAAGGAGGTGGCTTTACCCTCTGAGCCACAGTGCTGGCTGCTTTCTTCGAGTTCTTTATCCAGTACATAATATAGTAAACTATAATCACCATATGGTGCTGTGGAATACTGGAACTTGTTATTTCTACGTAACTACACTTTGGTACCTGTTAGCCAATCACCTTCTTTTCAGATCCTTTACCCTTTCCACTCTCTAATAATCACAATGGTAAGTTCAAATGTACTATGTTTTAAAATTCCATACATGAGAGGTCTTTTTGACTTGTCAGGCTTATTTCACTTAATGATCTCCATTTCAATATGTTTTGCAGCAAATAATGATACTCTTTTTTATGGCCAAGTGATGTTCCATTATCCGTTCATCCATTGATGGACACTTGATTGGTTCCCTACTTGGCTACTGTGACTAGGGCTGTTGTGAACATGGGAGGGCTGGTATCCCTTTGATACACTAATTTCATTTCCTTCTGATATGTACCCATGAGTGGGATAGTTGCTTCATATCATAAATAATTTTTTTTGAGGAATGACTGTACTGTTTTACATAACGCCCATACTTGTTTGCTTTCTCATCACCAGTATATAAATGTTTCCTTTTTTTTTTTTAATATCTTTTTCAGCATTCTTTATTTTTATCTTTTTGGAGTAAGATGACCCTCAGTATATTTTGATTTACATTTCCCTAATGACTAGTGATATGGAGCATTCTTCCACATATTTATCGACCATTTGGATTTCTACTGAGAAATGCTTATTCAGGTCCTTTCCCCAGTTCATTTCCTTGTTTGATTGTTCAAGATTTATTTTAATTATTTGAAAGGCAGAGTTACAAAGAGAGGGACAGGGAGAGAGAGAGAGAGATCTTCCATCTACCAATACATCTCCCCAGATGGCTACAATGGTCAGGGCTGGGCCAGACTGAAACTAGGAGACAGGCGCTTCATCCAAGTCTCCCATGTGGTATAGGGGCCCAAGCACTTGGACCATCTTCTGCTGCTTTCCCAGCCACGTTAGTTGGAAGCTGAATTGGAAGTGGAGCAACTGAGACTTGATCAGCACCCATATGAAATGCCAGGGTTGCAGGTGGTGGCTTAACTCATTACACCACAACACCACCACCCACTTCTTTTTAAATTTAATTTTAATTAATTTTGACAGACTCAATATGATTGATAGCTATAAGTCTAAGAACAAAATGATATTCTCTTCCTCTTTCCCTCCCTCCCTTTTTCCCTTCCACCTTTCTTTATTTCTTTAGTTTTGGAAATAACATATTTTAAATTTACATTACAGTAAAAAGACTTAAGACTTCATCAAATATGATGTTTAACAAGCAAATAGCAAAGACCCTAGTTTAGTGGGACTATACACAATGTCTATAAACAATAATTGAATGGAAAAATGACCTTTTCGATTTTCTTGTAACCACATAGGAAATATTTAGATGTTACGTTGTCATTGTTTCAATTTCATTAAAGAAATTATGAATGACTATTTGACAAAAAATCAACTAAAACACCAGGGTCATTATTAAACAATACATTTTGTTGCCTGCTATGAATTAAGATCAAGGCTTATTGTGGTTGTAGTTGTTTAATTATTAAAATTGTACTTTGCAAAGTACACTGAATTTAAAGCATTCTTTAAAATGAACAGGATTCCCTTTCAGATTCATTCCACGATCTTACTTTTTAATGAATATCTTCATCAGTCATGCTGATAAATGTGTATTCTTTCCCAGTTTTACATTCTACAAACCAACCATGAATGTGATTATTTTAATTATGTTTTAGAATTTTCAGGTTCAAACAATTGAATATTGTTAGAGAAATGAGTACCCAATATTTACCGTAACTTAGAATTTACAACTACTAATTCTGTGAAACTGATGATTTCTCCCTGGTTTTGCATTTATTATATGACATGTGGAACCAGGTGGTGTTTCTGCTTCAATGGTCTGTGTCTATTCAGAAAATATTAAAATATAGAAGACCTTATATGTTCCATCTGCCCAAGGAACCGTTTCCCATCTTCCCATAGGGTTTAGGCACTCACATTAAACATTTTCATAATGGACCTATCATATAATAATAGTACTTGAAGTGCATGGTTGTTTAAGCTTGGGGATTTTTCATTAAAAAAGCAAGAAATAAATCATTATATTCTTTATTTTATATTGTGTAGAAAAACTTTTAGGAAAAAAAATTTGAAGAGATGTTCTTTTGTAGTTTTTATGTTTGTATTAATTTTATTTAAGGTATACAAATTTCATGTATTTCATATATACAGATTCAGGAATATGGTTTGTTTCTGACCCTACCCTGCCTCCCACCCAAGTTCCCACAATTCTTCCTCCCAATTTCCTATCACTCTTAATTTTTACAAAGATCTATTTTCAGTTTACTTTATACTCATAAAATTGACCCTACACTAAGGAAAGAGTTCCCCAAATTATATGAAGAAGAGATGTTCTTAACATTATAATTTCTCCTTCCCTCTGGCCCCTGGCAACCTGCAATCAGATTTTGGTATCTATATATCATTTATTCTTGCTGTTTCATTTACAACATCTGGTTTCTTTCACACAGAAAATCAAAAATGTAATTCCAAAGGAATGTTTTAGAAACATCTCTAATTTGGCCGGCGCCGCAGCTCAAAAGGTTAATCCTCCGCCTTGCAGCACCGGCACACCGGGTTCTAGTCCCGGTCGGGGTACCAGATTCTGTTCTGGTTGCTCCTCTTCCAAGCCAGCTCTCTGCTGTGGCCCAGGAGTGCAGTGGAGGATGGCCCAAGTGCTTGGGCCCTGCACCCCATGGGAGACCAGGAGGAAGCACCTGGCTCCTGCCATTGGATCAGTGCAGTGCGCCAGCCACAGCGGCCATTGGAGGTTGACCAACAGCAAAGGAAGACCTTTCTCTCTGTCTCTCTCTCTCTTTCACTGTCCACTATGCCTGTCAAAAAAAAAAAAAAAAAAAAGAAAGAAACATCTCTAATTTAAAAAGATTAGTTGTTAATCCATTTGGGATGCTAATGATAGGATGATCGATTCTCATGGAGAAAGAGAGAAAACAAATGTTTTTTAGATTCACGTTAGTTTACAAATGCATCAGTCTTTAAAGCATTGAGTTTTTCCTTCTCCAATACTTGTGTTCTAACTCTTCTATATCTTGATCAAGATACAAAATAACACCAACAGAAAATTTATTTTTTCCCTATTGGAATAAAATGCAGTTTTGACCTAAGAATAAGTACATTTTATGAAATTGCCAGTAAGTTAAAAGTTTATATATTAGACTAGTTTTCAAATTTGATGACTATTGTAAGTGGACAGAGAGACATGGACAGAACTGCAGGACCAGTGATTGTGATAGTGGGGGAAGTATCACCTACAGGGCTGACTTCCTGACCTTTTTCCCTCTGGAGCTGTCAGTGGCAATCTACATGATAGTGGTACTGACCATCTGGTACCAGCTTCCCTAGCATTTCAGCCCCAAGTGCCTTAAATATTTTCTCTAGTACATAAATCAATTGATCCTCTGACTTCTTACCTACAGTTTTAAGCCTGGAGTATCCAATTCCAAATTCATATATGTGCAGAATCAAGATACTACGTTTGTCACTCCTTTTAACAAAACTGTTGATTTCCTAATATATACTTAACAAAGAATAGTTCCTATGGTTTTAAAAATGATAAACTATTGCCCTCCTAGAACTCATAGTCCAATGAGCACTGATACATATTTCTGTATCTCTGTTGAAATAGTCTTCCTGACAATGCAAGGTAGGGTATGCTATGTACGGGCTACCGACCTAGTGCTTACTGGGATAGAAAGAAAAGAGTGGCTATCCTTGCCTGGGGGAAAAAATGAGAAAAATAATATTTATATTTCAACATTTATAGATTATTCATAGTTTGTTTTGTTTTGAGCATAGATAATATTCTAACGCACTTAAGACAGTTTCTAGCACTACATAATTGTTGGTTCGATAGATAAAACTTATGCTTTGGGAATATGTTCTAAATGTCTTCCTGATTATGCAGGCATAATATGTAACAGTTTGGCACATATCATAATAAACTACTAAGGAGCAACTGGGTTTTCCACAAAAGCAGTAAGTATTACAATCAAGCTAAGTAGAACACATCATAGCCATTCTTGGTCCAATTTAAATTTAATGAACTCTTAGTTGCCGTAAATGTCACATCCCCATAAACTAGAGGCACAGAGCTTATAGAAACTGCATTTTCAACATTCTTTGACAGTAATATGATCACAAATCAGGGGGCACATTTATTTTCTTCCAGGGCGCTGGTTTTTTGCCATCTGCTAATGTAGTTTCTTTCCTACTTGGAACATTGACAAATTATATAGGACAGAAGTGTTGCCTTCCTTTTCTGCCCCCTTGTTGGACTGACCCTACTGTGAACATGGTAAAGACAAGAAGAACAATCAGAATAACAGTTGTCATAGACTGCTCAGCTTCCTGGCCCACCTGCCCTAGGTACTGGGATAGTGAACCTTTCGTCAATGCACCAACGGCACTTGATTAGTAAAAGAAGAGAGGCAAAGTGGATATATCTCTGCACTTTTAATCACAGAAGACAGTGAGTAGCTAGTTTGCTAAAGCTGCAGGTAGACTTGAAGGAATGTATTAATTCAAAAATCCCCAATGTTTTCTACGTTCTTTTTGTTTTAAAGATTTATTTATTTATTTGAAAGTCAGAGTTACACAGAAAAAGAAGGAGAGGCACAGAGAGAGAGAGAGAGAGAGAGAGAGAGAGAGAGAGGTCTTCCATCCACTGGTTCACTCTCCAATGGCCAGAGCTGTGCCGATCCGAAGCCAGGAGCCAGGAGCTTCTTCTGGGTCTTCCATGTGTGGGTACAGTAGCCCAAGGACTTGGGCCATCTTCTACTGCTTTCTCAGGCCATAGCAGAGAGCTGGATCAGAAGTGGAGCAACTGGAACTCGAACCAGCATCCATATGGGATGCTGGCACTGCAGGCAGTGGCTTTACCTGCTCTGCCACAGCACCAGCCCCTCCAGGTTCTTTTACTAGACTCAATCCAGGTCTTCTCTCGCCTCTCCCTCAATCTATAATTTCCTAGGACAGGTTAATTATTACAATGCTCCTTTCTTGAAAACATAATTACTGCTATCTTTGACCTCCCTTAATAATGTGAATGTGAAATAAAGAGTAATTTGGGCTTCCAGGCCATATTTAATATGGCATCACAAGTGATGACACTTGAAAAATTTCTTGGAAAAATGGAATTAAAGGATAAGTTAATTTTGGAGCAAAAAATCTGAAATAATATATATGATGAGTCTTCAAAGATCATGGGAAATTCTTATAAAAAATTGCATGAATTACAAACATTTTTGGCAGCAAAGGTTATCTATTGATTCCATTTCTTCATGAAATTTTGACTATTCTCTTCTTCACTGTTCAAACTCACATGAGTACTGAATATGCACTTTACA
The DNA here is from genome assembly GCF_033115175.1 of Lepus europaeus. Taxonomy (NCBI): domain Eukaryota; kingdom Metazoa; phylum Chordata; class Mammalia; order Lagomorpha; family Leporidae; genus Lepus; species Lepus europaeus. The sequence continues at coordinate 33,772,604 of NC_084828.1, forward strand.
AGGTATCTCACTGACACTGTCTGGTTTTAAAGTGATTGTGGACACAAAAACTTGAGGCATCACCTGCTGCCTCTCAGGGTGTACATTACAGCAATCTGGAATCCAAAATGGAACTGGTACTCAAACTCAGGCATTCTGACATGGGATGTGGGCATCTGAAGTGGCATGATAACCTCCATGTCAAACACTCACCATTCAATCATTTTGTTCTTTCAGTTTTTATTGCATAGGCATCATATCTGTGAATGAATAATTAGATATTGACTAGAGGATCATATTCAGCTTGTTGATTAAACATAATAGAGTGTAGGCATAATACAATTATTCAAGTATGACTAAGAATTCATTTATGTCAGAACCTTCTGATAATATTCACCCCTGAATTCTGGATCTAGATTTCCTTAAAATTCTTAAGTAACTTACCTCTGTCTTGTCCTAAAAATGTTTCCTCAATTTTTCATTTACTTTACATGATATGCCTAAAGGTTCCCAACACTAGTAAGAAAAGTCACACAGATGCTGTCTTCTTGTATTTACTTTATAGGTGATTCCACGAGCCCTCGTATTTTGTTTCTCTAATATTAAAATAATTAAGTAACTTTTAAATGGTTCATTTTATCTTGGATAGATCATGTGTTCCACTTTGATGATTTATGACAGTTTAATTATAAAAATCTCTAAAAATAGAAATCATAATGATTAGTCTGTTCAATCCCTAATCCTTAGCTTAATACCTAAAATATAGATGGTATGTGCTCAAAAGTTGTTTAGCAAATAAATTAAATAAATTTGTATATTTTGTGTTTTACTTGAAAATACTTGAAAATAATTCTTTAAAAGTATTAAAAGATAATGTGTATACATAATATTTTTAAAATTTTTTAAATTCTTTTATTTTTTTCCACAGGCAGGGTTATACAGTGAGAGAGAGACAGAGAGAAAGGTCTTCCTTTTCAATTGGCTCACTCCCAAAATGGCCACTGTGGCCGGCATGCTGTGCAGATCTGAAGCCAGGGGCCAGGTGCTTCCTCCTGGTCTCCCATGCGGGTGCAGGGCCCAAGCACTTGGGCCATCCTCCACTGCACTCCCAGGCCAGAGCAGAGAGCTGGATTGGAAGAGGAGCAACTGGGACAGAATCCAGTGCCCCAACCGGAATTAGAACCCAGGGTGCCAGCACTGCAGGTGGAGGATTAGCCAAGTGAGCATAAATTCTTGAACTTTTTATTAATACAGTGACAGAACTCACATTTTAACTAATATTTCTCAAACTAAGGAAAAATAACCATCTCTAATATTTTGCTAAATAATCCCACTGTATAATTATGATCTAAAGGGTTTATGTTCATTGAGTAACAGAGAACATGTAAAGAGCAGTTGGCCTTATTTATGAGAAATATAAAATGTCAGAATCCTTTGAACATCATCAACTATCTAGAACAGTTTTTGAAGAGATAATCGTTTTAAAAAGTATAAGATTTACATATGCCTGCATTTTTATTTTTATAAAAGCCTCACACTATAGGCTTATATATTTCAGACCAAAAAAAATGCATTAAGATAAATTTTTAAAAAGATATCCACCTCTTAGGAGTAGATATTTCTGCAATATTTTTAGAAATTAATGCACAGAGTCATTTCAAAGCACTTTATAGTGACTAAAAGGTATTTTCACAATATTAAGGATGATTTTTATGTGTTGAAAATAATAGGAATCTCAAATGCAGTGGAGTTTTATACTATAGGAAAAACAGTAAACAAAATAGTAGAGTTGTATGAAACTTGGGTGATATAGTAAATCTGAGAGTCTTATATTTATGACTACACTTTGTACTCATTAATGCCAGTGAATTAAGTTTAGTAGGGCAAAATTATGTGATTAAATATTCCCGAGATAATTATAAGTATAAAGAGGTACGAACATTAGCCTTAAAAATGATCATTCGCTAAAGCAAAATCATTAAATGCTCAAAATATATTTTATCGAAGTCAAATGAGTATTTTGTGATATCGAAATGACAAATAAATAATAAAAGAAGGGAGGAAGTTCTGTGCCAATCTGGGACCAACGAAAGGAAGCTTTGTTTTATTTATTTGCTGGTTTTTGCCTTAAATATCAAGACTGGGTGAGTTGTTCATAAATTTGTGAACTGATGAAAGGATTTAAAGGCATTGTGTTTTTATATGCACAACATTAGTTTTGATATTTTGGAGCCTTGAAAGATCAACAAGTAGAGACATCAATCAATGTAAGACAGGACTGATTTCTAGGCACAGGTGTCAGAGATTGTTGATTAGACTCATTAGCATCCCACCCATAAGAGAAAGGCATATGCTATGGGACCAAATTATAGTCATCAAAGTTGACAGGGTCATTCATGCTGTGTGGTGATGTGCTTCCCTGTACCGAGAGCGACAAGGGCCTTTTCTGTGATGAGACTGGAAGAGTGCTCTTGATTATTTTATAAATAATAAATGTTCTGATCTAGAGCTTCATGGTCCAATGAAAACACTAGGATTGAATGTTCAGTCTTTAAAAATCTTTTTTCAAAGGAGATTTCTTGAGTGTATTAGAAAATTACTCCAAAACTTAATGGTTTAAAAAGACAAACCTTTATTGTCTAACACAATTTATGAGAATCAGCCACTGTATCACCTTATGTGGGTGATTCTCAGGTCTCTCATGAGAGTGAAGCTAAGACATCAGACCGGACCTGCATCATCTCAGAGGCTGACTGTAGGGTGGAGTTCACATGGCTATGAGTAGCACACTTCAGTTTCTTACTGACTTTTAGGAGGAGACTTCTTTCCCCAGCTACATGAGCCTCTTGTAATAAGGCAGCTTGATGCCCCCAAAACTGGTGCTAGAGAGAATGATTTAGAAGCCATAATGTCTCTTAAGAACACATTTTGGAATAAATGTACAATTCTTTTGTTACTTTCTATTGCTCATACCAACCAACCTTGATTCAATTTGGGAAAAACCTAAACAAATACATGAATAGCTAGGAAAACAGGATCTGGAAGCCATCTTTGAAGGTCATTTGCCAAAATGATAGGAAAAAAAAAAAAAAAAAGAGGGAACTAAAAGAGGAAGGAAGGGAAGGAAAAAGTGTTAGAGCAAGGGTGAGAGCAAAGGAGAGAGGGGGAGAGATTCATTCTTCGAACATTGGCAATAATTCTTCCTACTACAGAAATTATCATTTATAAACCATTACCAACATTTCAGAACACTATTTCATTACTTAAACTTTGCCAAAAGCATTGATTTTTTTTCAGTCAAATAGCTACAATACATTAAGATTCTCATATTTAATAATTGCTCAGAATGTTTTATTTTCAATTAGATTGTACTACAAATTCTATAACTTATACAATGTCTTCCAAAAGTGCATATAACGTTGTGTGGTATTTGCATGAGTTATTAATGGGTTTAGGGTTGCCAGATTTAACAAATAAAAATGCAAGATATCGGCCGGCGCCGCGGCTCAACAGGCTAATCCTCCGCCTTGTGGCGCCGGCACATCGGGTTCTAGTCCCGGTCGGGCACCGATCCTGTCCCGGTTGCCCCTCTTCCAGGCCAGCTCTCTGCTGTGGCCCGGGAGTGCAGTGGAGGATGGCCCAAGTGCTTGGGCTCTGCACCCTATGGGAGACCAGGATAAGCACCTGGCTCCTGCCATCGGAACAGCGCGGTGCGCCGGCCGCAGCGCGCCTACCGCGGCGGCCATTGGAGGGTGAACCAATGGCAAAGGAAGACCTTTCTCTCTGTCTCTCTCTCACTGTCCACTCTGCCTGTCAAAAAAAAAAAAGGAAAAAAAAATGCAAGATATCCTGGTGAATATTAATTACAGATAAACATTGTATAATATTATTTTAATTATGTTCCATTTGAAATTATTTATATTAAGTTTCAATTTACCTGAGTGCTCAGTATTTTTCTAACAACCCAACTATAAGTACTTCTTAAGCTACGTTTTGGCCAAACACAATAAAATTGTGCCAGTTCTTCCTTTTCATGTGTTATTTTTACTATACAAATCTCTATTTAAAGCTGAATAAATGTTTACAAGTAAATAAGTCACACATGCATAATTATTCATTAAATATGTGGATGTGGATGTATGTGCTTCTGAAAATTTGAAGAAGTTGAAAATTGGATGAGCTTGCATATGTTGCTATGTTTTTACTTGTAACATTGTCCATATCTTGGATCATAAATGATCGCCAAGCATCCAATGCTACTTCCAGTCCTACTGGAAATCCTGTAGATTGATTTCAGCCAGTAATCTGACCACTTAGAGGCTGTTCAGACTTCTAAACCTAAAATGTACAATCAATGTGTTCATTTGGGTCTACTTCTTTTCTTTGAGGTTTTCTGTATATTTTTCTCATTGTTTTCCTGCCTTGAGTTTGTCCATCTCAGAATGAGAGCTATGATGCTACTCAAAATGTAGTTTAGAAGAAAATCAAGAAAGAAAGCTTACATCATGGGAATAATCACACTGTAAGTCTAATCACCCACAAAAGTATCCTGTACATAGTTATTTTATGTAACATACATTTCACCAATCCGGTCATCCCTTTCTGCTGACATGTGGAAATTCTCCATCCAGGATAGGCAATATGTGGAATCAGTTTTTATATTGCAGGCCAATTTATTTACTGTTTGCATTGACCTAGCAATATATATTCAAAACAAAAATAAACATGTGAAGTGCTGTCACACTATCCTTTATATATGACAGCTGTTTTATATAATATTTATTGCAACTGAATTTGCACAAGAGAATGATCCAATCTTCACCCAAGACCATAGGAAACACTGTGATTTGAAGTTTAGATTTTAAAATTAATATGTAAGACACAGTGGTACAATGAAACTTCTGAATGTTCACTCAAAGCCAAGTTCTTAAAATATAGATGATTTTATGTAGAACCATGCATAGAATGGAGCTAGAATCTGGTATTCTAGAGAAAAGCATTTTATAGAAAGCAGCTAAGTATGCATAATGATAAAAATGATAAATGAGAAGACTCAAGTATACAGCTCTCTGCTCAGGAATGGACACCACTGACATCATTTCCTAAACTGGAAGAGATAATGGTGGTCTTTGAAGTCATTCTAAGCAAGCAGCTGATATTTAAAAAGGGTGAAATCAACAGATGGAATGCAAGAAACCTTTGTAAAATAATTCCAAACATCATTCTCAATTGTGTTGATGGTTTGGGAAGTATTTTCTGTTCCTTCAATTAAAATATTGCCTGTGGATTTTAAAGCACAATAAAAAATATTAGTGTTCTTTTGAATTCCGAACAGACAGATGGCTTAATAAAACAAAAAAAAATTGTGATGTTTCAAAAATATTATACATACTTGTGCCTCAAAAAAGTAAGCAGTATCTTGCTATAAATAAAATGGAGACATATTTTTTTTTATTTTGCCTATGCTGTGACTCCCTCAGTATACACAAGTAAATAATGAGAAAATGGAAAAATGTGATATTGCTTCTAAAATATCGCCTACTACTACTGGGAAGTTACCCTTTTCCCGTGTCATTAGCAATCATTTAATAATGACATCAACGATCCTGCCAGGTGGACAGATAATTATGCCAGTTGGCTTTCTCTCAGCCCTCAGACAGGCCATGTGTGGGTCTCACAAGGGAACATACTGCTACACTCTAAAATATAAGTGTGCTCTCAAGTGAGCTGACTCCTCTCCAGGATGTAAGACCCACTGGAAAAGGTTAAGCATATACAGTCTCAGGATTGGAATGACAAATTTTATGTCTCTTAAGAACTAAAACTTTGTTGGATTTGCAAGATTTTGTGCAAGCCACAGCATTTATAAGACAGGCAATATTCTTTCTTGAGAAAGAATTTATATTTTCTGGCAAATACTGAACAGAGGTTTGTTAGAAGAGCTAATACATTGAAAATTGTGTAAATATTGGCTTCGTGGAGTCCATCTGAAATATGCCATCCTCAATCGAGATTATTACAATAAAGTGCTAGAAAAGCACTGTTTGTCAAGTGAGTACATTTAAACTTGTAACATATTTAGAAAAAATAAATATGATATTTCAATTGATACATAGCCTAATTTGAGGCCATATTGACTTCTCAAATTTTAAATTTAATCTATTTGTGAGTGCATGTGTGTGTGTGTGTGTGTATGAATAAGGTAGCACTCAACTTACATATTGTGAACTATACATATTTTCTATCCATCTCTTTCACTGCTGTATCTAATTTTGCAGAGTCATAGAAACCATAGAGTGGGCAAGTTAAACACATCAAATATTGTTATAGTTAGAGAGGAACTCAAAATTAGACATGAATTTGAAAGGTTGGGTACCAGATTGTGTCACTGGGGTAGTCACATTTTAGAGAATATATTCAAGAGGAATTAATTTAATTTAAATTATTAACTTTTAAGGTTAAAGCAGAGGTAACTTGGGCCATTTCTATAGTAAGTGTTGTTAAATGAGAAATTATGACTTGTTTAAATGTGTACATTCAATGACTAAACTGACCCTTAGACTCCATCTGAAACACGTGAGATATATGCTATGTCTTAAATTCAAAGCACTGGTCTCACAGGAGAAAAAGAAGCATAAACAGTCACAGAGAGCCATGAAAAGTTGTGGCTTGATAATTTCAGAAGTTAGGTTGTTTTTGTACTTATTGGGTATTGAGTTATGTTTGCATGTTGCAGCCAAAAAAAATGACAATGGGTAAAGGATGCATTCTAAAGATAATATTTCTTAAAAATAGCCATAAAATAATAGAACATGTAACCAGCAGTATTCACCATCCAGTTTCTTCCATCCACTCATTTGCTCATTAATTCATTCAGTAAGTACTGACTGAGCACCAACCATGTCACAGGTACTGCTAGGTGCTAGAACATGGTGAGTCAAAGGAGACACGGACCCCTGCTCATGGATGTTAGAACTATTGGGAAGAAAGAAAACCATAAGATGGAATTCTGGTAAAGTTTTCTAACAAGGCACAAAGAGCTGTGAATCAGGAAGATCTGAGGTTTCCCTAAAGAAAGTGGCACTAGCATAGAGTAGAAGAAGAAACAGAAGGTAACAATGCATCAAAGAGCCGAATGATACCCAGGCAGCAGAACATTCTAGCCATAGGGATCATGGCAAGCAAAGTGATGATCGAAATAACTGAATTGCTTGAGCTCTGTGACGGCAAGCGCCTCCCACAGTGCCTAAGAAAATTCAGGGCGTATATGAAATGTTTGCAGTTTCTTATAAGAAATTGAAGAAAGTATTAGATAGCTATCGTTAATTATCTTTGGTCTATTTTTAATATCTGCTGACTAACGGGAGATGGAAGAGAAAGCTAAATGATGTGCTAAGAATTAGACTGTCCTATGCTTTTTCTTGTGTTGCTGACATATTGGGATATATTCTTCACACACCCACAGTGGATAGCCAATTATATTGTTATTCTCAATGAACCCTGGCTTCTGTTATTCGTGTCCTTTTGCAGTCCTCTCAATTGAAAACTGGTCAGGCTCTAGGCATTGCTTCAACTAACAGAGTGTGGTAGAAATGTCACTATTTCTGTCAATTCTTAGACTTAAAAAGAAATGGCAGCCTCTACATTTACATATTTAGGAACCCTGGACTTGCATACTCACATCTTGACTGTTTTGCTCAAGAGACCACATGGAGAGGGATAAGATGTGAGATAATGTGGAAGAGAACAAGAAATCCATCTTGTATCAGAGATGAGAACCCATTAGATACCTAATGCCAATCAGGTGAGAAACAAGGGGTTAAGTATATATAATTTATATATTATGTAGGAGATCCTAGAATGTTTGGTTAGAAGAATAAAGAAGCAGAACATGGAAGAAAACATTCCTGTAAAGAATACTTTACTGAAGAGATTAAACCGAGGGCAACTGAATTCCAATTCACCCAGAAAGTCTGGGTAGCAGTGTTGTAACGACTCAGGGTGAGCCCCTTCCAAGGACAGAAATGGGCTGATTTCCCACTCAGCTTCCATCTGTCATTGGCAGAAGGATGTTCCCAGAAGCACTAACCCTGGCACTTCCAGCTCCCCTTGAACAAGGGCCAAGTGTGCCCCCATGCCAGGGCAACACGTGCAGGTAGAGTCACAAGGGTTCACACTGAGCAGCCTTTGTGATCTAGAGATTTGTGCTGACTGCATGTGGCCAGATTCTGAGCAGTCTGCTTTAATCATTCAAATATGAACTTCTCAGCTAAGAAGCAGTGTTGCTCTGGTCCATTATCTCATCTCACTTCTAATACCTTGGGTATATAACAGAAAACATGCTGGGCATGTCAATATTAAGATTTGAATATGATTTATGAAGAGTTATTTGCTTTACTCAATACATTTTGTGAATAATAGATACTGGAAAATGGTAGGATGGAAATGAAAGTCTTCATTCTATACCAGGAAAATCAATCAAGATATCCTTGTGTGACCAGATTTTAAGATTACATTATGCTCACATTTTGCAAAACCAGTACTTGACTATTTTATACAACATCGAGAAATGTCTAGAATTATTTCAGTAGAACCAGGATAGAAAAAAGTTTCTATGGAATCTAGAATATTGGTTTGTTCTATTGTCCCCTTGCTGAACTTCTGTGAGTAACCCTAAAAAGTAAGACATCAGTACTTGAATATAAGCGGCAGGAATTTAAGAGAAATATTTTCTGGTCTTTAATTCAAAGAACTGTTTGTCAAAATAATATTAGGTATTCTTAAGAGAAAACCTGCTTATTCTTGAAAAACTGTATAGTCAAAACCAAACAACAGAAATTCAGTTTTCATAAGGAGCAGATTGACAACCCAAGGGTTAAATACCTACAGAATGAGGGGCTATTTTAATACAAAGCTATGAAATGTCTTTGTTATTGCATTTAGCGTGCACTTGTTCATCCTTTCAGCTACTGAAGGAGGAATGTGTGGTGTGCATCCTCCAGACGGGGAGCAGAGGGACCAATTTGTCTCAGTACAATTCTGCCCTTGTCTCTTTAAGCTGATTGAAGAAATGTATCACATGAAGTGTTAAACCAATTTTCAAATTAAAAATGATAGTCTAGGCCAATGTCTAATCATGGTTACCAACCTGTTTTGTCCCATAAAACTTACCTTTCACTCCTAAACCAAAACTTTAGATATGTTGGGATCTGGCTTCCAACTTAGCACATGTGCTATCTTCAAAGGGGAGGAAGGGAGAAAGAGAAGACGGTGGATAAGAAGAAGGAAAATGATAAAGAGGTGGAAATGGAGAGACAGGGAGAGGGGTCAAGGCATATGAAAGTTGCCTTAGCAGTGTCTACTCCCTGCATGCCTTTTTCAAGGAGAAATGCAGTGGAGGAATTGACCAAAGATGATTTTATCACAGGGCAGAAGAAAGATAAGTGAGAGCTGGCAATAATCCACAAACTGAGCAAGTAAACTACAATTGTTTCAGAAGACATGGAGAATATATTAGAGCTCAATTCATTTTTTATAGATGAGCTATAAATTTTCAAGAATTATAGGGCAAAAGAGCCCTGGGGATATATTGTGTTCATCTTATATCAGAAACTACCCCAGAAACTTATCCCTCCCTCTCATAATTTAGTCAGGATGCTCTCCTAGATGCATCCTATAAATCTCTCCTGGGAACTCTGCAGCCTTTTCTAACTTTTCCTTTCTCTAGTGGAAATAGAGCAGAGCTAAAATGAGTTTCCATTATTCCTCTCTATTACAATAATTGGGTTTGATCTATGTGTGTGTGTGCATGCGCCCGTGTGCACGTGCTTATATATCTGTGCATGTTTAATTTGGGGCAGTACATTTTCCAGAGCAGGTGCTATGGAAGTATCAGCAGGTAACATTGCTAGTACTACTGTTGCTACTACCACTATTACTATCAAAAATCCCCTCGATATGGAAGAAAGCATGTACAAGAACTACTCAGGTTAGCAAAACATATCTCTCCTAAAAATGGCATTTTCTCCAAACATTGCATGATCTACCACGTAAAAGATAATCACTAGAAAAGCTTAGGCATAGTTCAATGGTCAGTATCCTGAGCACCTGAATCAGGATCATTTGAGATCTTAAAATGTAATTCACTGGGAGCCACCTCTGACCATATCAGATTCTCTGGGGAATGGAGCTTAGGAAGTTTCAAAGATTCTCCAGGTGTTTCTCGTTCACCGGAAAATTTGAGAATACTCGATAGTCTTTTTATTAAGGGTTACACATACTGCTTTGACCTTTTGGTAGAGTTGTGCATATACCTGAGGTAGCCAAATATTTTCTCCCAATTTGTTTTTATTTTAGGATTGTGTGTGTGTGTTTGTATCTGTGTATGTTTAAAAGTTGGTAGATTAAAATTCTCATAATCACTAGACACAAAGGCAACTCAACATTCCAACTATCTTTCTAAAAGGTTTATTTCACAGAAATGGGAATATTATTATCTTATATGTCGTGATCCTCTTAAAAGTCATTCATGATTTTACTATATATACCTCATTTCTAATGCTTTTCTGCCATTTTATAAAATTATATGTAGGCACTTAATAAATTCCTTCGTTGGACAGGCTTTTTCTTATTTCTTAGATTTTTGGAACTATTAAAATGCTGAATTTATATTAACATCCATTATTGCATCAACTTACTGGAAAAGCATGAAAATATCATAGTATTCTTTTTTAAATTTTTTTAACTTTTATTTAATGAATATAAATTTCCAAAGTACAGCTTATGGATTACAATGGCTTTCCCCCCATAACTTCTCTCCCACCCGCAACCCTCCCCTCTCCTGCTCCCTCTCCTCTTCCATTCACATCAAGATTCATTTTCAATTCTCTTTATATACAGAAGATCAGTTTAGTATATATTAAGTAAAGCTTTCAACAGTTTGCACCCACACAGAAATACAAAGTGTAAAATACTGTTTCAGTACTAGTTATAGCATTAAATCACAATGTACAGCACATTAAGTACAGAGATCCTACATGAGGAGTAAGTGAACAGTGACTCCTGTTGTTGACTTAACAAATTGACACTCTTGTTTATGGCGTCAGTAATCACCCTAGGCTCTTGTCATGAGTTGCCAAGGCTATGGAGGCCTTTTGAGTTTGCCGACTCTGATCATATTTAGACAATGTCATAGTCAAAGTGGAAGTTCTCTCTTCCCTTCAGAGAAAGGTACCTCCTTCTTTGATGGCCCATTCTTTCTACTGGGATCTCTCTCACAGAGATCTTTCATTTAGGTCAATTTATTTATTTATTTATTTATTTTTGCCACAGTGTCTTGGCTTTCCATGCCTGAAATACTCTCATGGGCTTTTCAGCCGGATCCGAATGCCTTAAAGGCTGATTTTGAAGCCAGAGTGCTGTTTAGGACATCTGCCATTCTATGAGTCCACTGTGTATCCCGCTTCCCATATCATGGCATTCTTTTTACAACTCCACGTTACTATAGAACTTTAGATTACTAGCAAATGAGGTTTTTTTCCTAAGTAGCTAATAAGTAAAATGAATATACTTATTATATCATCCAAGTAGATAATATGAATCATATTTTAAAATTAACTCTCTTAAACTAATATTGTCTGGTGAAGTGTGCATTAATAATCAAATATTAAAGTCCAGGTTTTTAAAGTTTAATGGAAAGAGTATATTTTCCAACTTTGGGTGCTATAATCAGTTAAAATTAAGAGGAGAAAAATGCGGGGAAATGCAGTTTTAGCAAAACTGGGGAAGGAAAGGAATATGAGGCACTTGAAATACTCTTGTTCAAGAGATACATTTTTGTTCTTTTTTGCTTCAAACCAAGGTAGCCTTCAAAATACTGTTTTATAAAACTGATTTTCTTAGCTGAATAGATTTTGTATAAATCATTCAAGGTGAGTGACTTTCCAGCAAATTTTCTTGTGCAGAAATGTATGTAATAGAAAATTTGAAGAGAAATGTTTAATGTAAGTATGTGCACTGAGTTTGTATTGAGAGAGCAATTCTCTGAACTTCAGCTACAGAAACTTGAGTTTCTCTAACTAATGAGTTTTATTACAAGGCCATGATCAGAACACCATCTGTGTTCCCCTGGTTTTCACGAGAAGAGTACATATCTGAGATAATGAGCACTAAGGGCAGTCCAAAGGCAAAATCATCAATTTAGTGCTTCATGGTTGAAGGTTTTGTTACTTCATCTTTTCGTTGTGTTTTTATTTTAAAGCATTTCAAATAATACATCAAAGTATGAGGAATAGTACAATGAGCACACATAGATTCAACTGTTTTAACATTTTGCCATATTCATATTGTATGTCAATATATATTATTTTGAAAGCAAGTGAAGATATATTATTATACCATAATATAGAATTAATGAAAAAAATCACAAAATGAGGAAATAAGGATACACTGTTATGTAAGGGATATAATTCAGTGAAGACAACATTTGTAAATATCTATATATGAAGTATGGCACCCACATTTTTATTACATATGTATATTAACTTCAATATAAGAGAGAAAGAAGTGGTATTTCTGTTTCTGTGCCAGGTTTATTTTACTTAGCATAATAATTCCCAGTTGCATACCTTTTGTTACAAATGTTATGAATCCATTTTTTTGTTGTTGTTGACAGGCAGAGTGGACAGTGAGAGAGAGACAGAGAGAAAGGTCTTCCTTTTGCCGTTGGTTCACCCTCCAATGGCCGCCGCGGTTGGCGCTCTGCGGCCTGCGCACCGCGCTGATCCGATGGCAGGAGCCAGGTGCTTCTCCTGGTCTCCCATGGGGTGCAGGGCCCAAGCACTTGGGCCATCCTCCGCTGCACTCCCTGGCCACAGCAAAGAGCCGGCCTGGAAGAGGGGCAACCGGGACAGGATCGGTGTCCCGACCGGGACTAGAACCCGGTGTGCTGGCGCCGCAAGGCGGAGGATTAGCCTAGTGAGCCGCGGCGCTGGCATGAATCCATTTTTTATGGTTGAGTAGTTTTCTCTTGTGTGTACACAGAATATTTTTCTTTACTCATTCATCCATTGATGGACATCTAGGTTAATTCCACTTCTTTCTTACTGCGAATAGTGCTACAGTGAACGTGAAAGTGAAGGCATGTTTTTCTTGGCTTCATTTGCTTTGGTTATATTCTCAGAAATGGGATAGCTGGGTTATAGATGTAGTTTTAGTTTTTAGAGGAGTCTGTGTTCTGTTTTCAATAGTGGCTGTACTAATTTATATTCCTACCAGCAGTGCATTAGGGTTCTCTTTGCTCCATATATTTACCAATAATTGTTAATTTTTGGAATTAGATATACCTTATTGAGATTTTTTTTTTTTTGCATTCCCCAATTGCTAGTGATAGTGAGCAATATTTTTGTGTTTGTATTCTTTTTGGACAATATCAGTTAGATCCTTCACTTATTTCTTAACTGGATTGTTTTGTTGCTACTGACTATTTAGCTCCCTGTATACTCTGGATAAGGGTTTCTGCAACTGTCCATTGAGGAGAGACTGCTGATTAACATCAGACTGTCATGTCATCAAATTCTTTTATTTGCTTCATTTATGTATGATTTCTACAACTATTATGAACTTTGGCTCCATGGGTAACCCCCTGATATCCCTTATAAAATTCTAGTTTAAAGAATCTTTTCAATACTTTCTATGGAGTGGTCCTTAAAATTTTTGGAACCAACTGAAACTCTTTGAGCTGAGGTTTCTGAGCCACCTAGTGTGAACTGAACATGTATTCTTTATACTAACTGAAAGGGAACCTAATTGTTTCCCATTTTGCAGATGACAAACTCATCGCCAAAGTACTTAAAATACCCAGTGTTAAGCAGTGAAATCACTAATGAAATGCAAGTCCATTTCATCTAATGCCCATTAAAATATATCTGTGATTTTTCATTCATAAATAATAAAGCATATCTCAAATTTTCCATTCATTAACAAGAATGATTTCAAAACTTATGAAGCATGTCCCCTTGCTAGTAAACATGTGTTGACTTTGCCAAATATGTATATTTGGAATTATGTGTAGGAGCAGCTATTTAGCATAGTAATTATGACAGTGCTTGGGCAGCCACCCTCCGGTTTCAGGTTGTCTGGGTTCAGTCTCAGTGTGCTCTCAGTTGTAGCATCCTGAAAATGTGCACCTTGAAAAGCAGCCAGTGATGGTTCAAATAATTATATCCTGGCCTCCCATGTGGGAGGTCCGGACTGATTTCTTGCTCCTGGTTTTCACTGAGCACAGTTCTAGTTGGTACGGGTATTTAGGGAATGACCCAGGAGATGGGAGATCTCTATCTGACGGCCTGTTTGTCTCTCTGCTTTTCAAAAGGAAATACACTCCAATAAAATTATGTGTAAATGGCATATATATTGTACTTGATTTTGTTTCACACTTATATGCAGAGATTAAACTTAGCAATGATCAATTGTGTAAATCAAATTGAAGTTCCTGTTCTGTCCTCTCTCATCTCATCCCAACCATTGTGTGTACTCCACCTGGTGGATTACTAGGATCTGCTTGGCATCCATGGTAAGCCTCCTATCAGAAACAACGTATTCATCAAGAATGAATATAAGGAAATATTTCACTCTCAAAATTTACGACACTGTGTTTGTGAGTCCCAGACTAATTACTAGGGGTCAGGGCAGGTATGTTTGTACCTTTCAATGTAATGCATGTAGCATTTTGTGAGAATGCTCTTCATCAGACTCACTTTAAACTCGCTTGCTGGATTCCCTAGAGCTGCTGGATGCTCATGGTTGTTTAGTCACTCTCTGGCTATAATCCCTGCAATTGGAACTATGTATGTCTAAAAAAATCAGTCATGGTTGTTCCCCCCAAAACAAGGTTTGATTGTTGGACATTAAGCTTTGATACTATCTCATGTTTTTACTCCTGGATCAGTGAAACTGAATTAGGGACCCTCACATAGGGAACTTGCACTGAGGAGAATCTTTAGCTACTTGTTCAGCATCATTAGCTTGCTCATGAAGGAATCACTAATAAACATTTCAGAAATGTTGAGCTTATTGCAAATAATGATCTAATATTCACACCATAGTAAATATTCTACCTGTTCACACTTGCTGAAAGTATAGAGATGGAAAATGTTTCAGGCCCTGGAATAAAGAAGCAATAAGCAGCTTGATAGTACACTAAGTTCACAAGTTAACTTGAAGATTTTGACCACTGGAACCATTGTTTATTGAAATAATCTTCAACATGATAAACACTGTTTCTGTTGAAATACTAGATAAGAGAAACGTTCACAAGTTGGAATGCTTAGGGAAAGAATAAGTCTTGTTCCAGGAAATCTTGGGTCTATAGCTTTAGGTTTTCCACCCATGCTAATGGAGGTGGGAGACCAGATAACCAACCAGTTTTTAAATAAAAAAAAAAAAACTAGGTTTTAAAATGCAGAATTACTCAAGAAAGGAGATATTTAAAATGAAATCGAAAAGACTAATTCAAAGACAGCCATCTCAGGAAAGTGTGATGTTTCAGAAAATTCACTTTTAGAGAAGTTTTTTTTTTTTTAATATTTTTAAATGGTTGATGTTAGAGTTCTAAATTTTACAATTTCCAGTCATAAAACTTATCCACACTTTTAATTAGAATGTACTTTTATTGTTAACATTTTATCAAAATATTCATTGTGAAAGTTTTTAATCTGGAAACGTTATGTCTCCATGATAAAATAGTTTTAACTTCAAAGTTAACTGCTGGAATTTGATGATTGTGTTTGTTGCATTCAATGTTGAGTTTCTCTTTTAATGATTTATAAATAATATGACAAACTAAAAAATCTTAAATGCTTGCACTAAAAATATATTTTTTACAATGGCTTTTACAAATATTTAGATAAAGACAGTTTCAAAAACTGGTTTTCAGCATTTTAGATCAGAGTTTAACATTTGTTGTGGTAATTATGGTGTCATTTATAATGGGCCAGGTTGAGCAGGTTGATACTGAGCACAAAATGTGAATGGCTTTAAGACAATGAAGGTTTGTTGAGTGTTCATATAAGGCCAGAGTGACTACTGATGCCTCTCTGGGAGGCTTTTCTCCACCTCGTCATTCAGGCCTCAGGCTGATGTAGTAGATCCCACCAGGGTGAAACAACACCAAGCTTTGCAGTGCTTCAACCTGACAGTGACACATGTCACGTCCCCATTCAGCCCTGTGGATTCCCTCATGTTGATTAGTCACATGACCTCTTCAAGTGGCAAGAGAGGACGAGAGATGGGTCTCCTAATGCGGTTAAGGGCAAGACAACAGCCTGTGTGTGGATGCTGTAATGTCTCCTCGCAGAAAAACAACATGGCATTATTTTTCCCTTGCTTTTGTAGTAGGTTAACAGGCATGTGACACTTCTGATGTTCTTTTAAAGAAAGAAAGGACATCTAAAGGAAGGTGCCTCTGGGGCCGGCACCGTGGCTCACTTAGTTAATCCTCCGCCTGCGGCACTGGCATCCCATATGGACGCCGGATTCTGTCCCGGTTGCTCCTCTTCCAGTCCAGCTCTCTGCTGTGGCCCGGGAAGGCAGTGGAGGATGGCCAAAGTGCTTGGGCCCCTGCACCCACATGGGAGACCAGGAAGAAGCACCTGACTCCTGGCTTCAGATTGGCACAGCGCCGGCCGTGGTGGCCATTTGGGGGGTGAACTAACAGAAGGAAGACCTTTCTCTCTGTCTCTCTCACTAACTCGATCTGTCAAATAAATAAATAAATAAATAATAAAGGTGTCTCTGCCACCAAATGGCAAGTTGGATAATGTATTTCATTTGAGTTATACAAATCCTATCAGTAAATCTGTGACTTACAGACACAGGGTGCTCATTTCCTATACAATCTGATTCTGTTCAAGCATGCATTTCCAATAAAAATTAAACTTCCAAATTCGCCCTCTTAGAGATTTATATCTATAGAAGGCTTCATCAAACTATGTCCTAGTTATCGTCCTCAGAATTATTTGAAGTTCTGCTGGACATAACCAAGTGGCTACTTCTCATCCATCAGTGGCTCCAGGTAGATGGGGGACAATGATGAGACTTGCCAATCTTTAAAGAGTTTGCAGCTTCCTTTTAGCACTTAGAAATCAGTGAAAACTACTTTATACATTGGCACACTATGACTGTTTGCTAAGTGTTTATACTTTCTGATTCATTAAATGGAGCCTGCATTTCATAGAACTGAACATAATAATGGCAGATGGTGAAAGTCATCTTTGACTAAGCAAAGTCCTTCCCATCGCTGTCAAACTGTGAGAATGAGTACAGGGATGTTGAGAGTGGGATAACCAACTGGAAAGAGCTTGTTCCAGCTGCCAGAATGATATAATATGGTCAGCAAAATGCTTCAGCTTAAAAATTTCCTTTATGGGGCAGGTGTTGGGCACAGCAGTTAAGTCACTGCCTGGGACACCTGCACATTATATCAGAGTGCTGAGTTTGAGTACTGGCTCACTTTCAATCCAGCTTCCTCAAGTGGGAGCTCCTGGTTGAGGTTCCACACTCCTAGAATTAGGCAAGCCCAACCCTGGCTATTGCCGGCAATTGGGTAGTGAATCAGTGGTGGGAGATTTTGCTCGCTTGCTCTCTCTCTCTGCCTTTCCAATAAATAAAATAAAATATAAAAATTAAAGAGTAGAAAGATTCCTTTGTGAACTCAGATGAAGGCACTTGAAAAAGTTTGTGGAAAATGTAATTTAAAACTAATTTTATTTTTGTGCAAATTTTTGGAACATAAGTCTAGCATTGTGGCTCAGCAGATTAAGCCGCTGCTTGAAGATGCCACACCCAGTATCAGCGTGCTGGTTCGAGTACTGGCCTCTCCACTTCTGATTCAACTTCCTGCTAATGTGCTTGGGAAGACAGGGAAGACGGC
This sequence comes from Lepus europaeus, assembly GCF_033115175.1. NCBI lineage: Eukaryota > Metazoa > Chordata > Mammalia > Lagomorpha > Leporidae > Lepus > Lepus europaeus. The sequence continues at coordinate 33,790,512 of NC_084828.1, forward strand.
CCAGTTACTTGGGTCCCTGTCACTTATGTGGGAGACCTGGCTGTTGTAGCCATTTGGGAGTGAACCAGTGATGCAAGATGTCTCTCTCTCCCTGTCTCTCCCCCATCCCCACCGCCATCCCATCTCTGCCTCTCTTTCTGTTGCTTTGCCTTTCAAATAGGTAAATAAATATTTTAATTTTTTAAATTAAATATATCCATAATTTTTCATAATAAACATTTCAATGAACTTTTTGACAACCCTTCAAATACATAAGTACAAAAATTCTTTTGCATCAAAATGAACATATCTTTCAATTCCACTTTCCATGAAGTTTTTGAAGTCCCTTAATATCTTCAGACTATTGTTCACTCTTTCTGTTAGATTTGTGCTAAAGTAGCTAAAGATCAAATTTGCTTGGAACAAGCTTGTTGTTTTGTTTTTTTGTTTTGTTTTGATTTGATTTGTGGTAGAATACTGATGCCTCTGAGAGTATAAATCAAAACTAGACAAAAGTTGATCTCATTAAATATTCCCCTCAACTTTCTCTGTTGAGAGAATGGTTTATTGTGATTCTATGCAACCCAGCAAATCTCTACATTATTCTCATTGCTTTTCTCTTCTAGCTTCTTTAAAAATATCATAAATTCAAATAAACCTTTTCAGTTGGTAAGCAGGCTTGGCAGGCAAGTGTCAGGTATGTGATGGGGCCCCTTTAAATTCCTGAAAAGAGGAGGATATTATAGTCATGCTCTAACTAAATGAACTTGTGTTTTATCACACCAGTTTGAGTAGTCAGCATTTAATGAGACACCTGATAGAGATAGCACCTCAATGAAAGCACAGTGACTGGACAGGGTGAATACAGGAATTGATTCTACTACTTTGTAGGTAAGGAAAATGAGGCTCTGAGAAGGGGACTCTGTGTGCAGTTGGCAGATCCAAAAATGTATGTTATAGGTACTGCCAACTGGGCCCAGGCCCATTCCTCCACAGTTTGTACACAAATATTTGTTTCTTCAATGGTACTGAAAAGATATGCAGAAGAGAGGTCTCTCATTATATCTGGTTATTATTAAACCATCATATGCCTATAATATTCTTATTAAATCATCACATGCCTATCATTCATTGTTAAAAATTATTTTTTCTTTAGTATCATTATTCATTGTTACATTAATAATTTTCATTGTATTCTTTATGTTGAATCTAAATATATAAAAAAGGAATTCAAATTCCTAAAACCTTATATATATTTAGTAATTTAAAAATTAATTATCCTCTATATATTTGCCTATTGATTTAGTCATTGTCAAATTTAAAAATTGGACAAAATTTGTTATCTTTCCTCTACAGTAATCCTAACACATGTTATATATCATTATAATCCTATAAGGAGATTTAAAATGTCTGTACTTTTGTTGACTAGTTCCCCTTTTCATGCACATTAATTTCCGAGGAATGAAAAAGAAAAAAAAAATCATGTAGCAAGCACATAGACAGGAGTGATCTAATTCTAATATGCTGCTGTCCATGTTGACTCATAAATTCATTAGAGAAATGAATATTGGTTTTTATTTGTCTGCTTGTGATATCTGGCTGTAGAGTACATTTTACCAATGCTATTTTGGATTGATTGCTGACAGCAGCATCATTCATTATGCATGTGAGGAATGAAGTCTCAGAGACATCATTTTTTGCAGTTTAGCCCTATGAATATACAAAAGGCTGGAATTTCTTTGTGCTAGCAATCAGACAATAAATGCCTCATTATGATGTTTAAGCTAATAAGTGTTATAAGCATTTGTAGCACATTGATAGCTATCAATGTCTTCTTTCGAGGTTTAGTTCTAAGAAAAGATGTGATTTAGTACATGGAGAAGTAGCTAGTCACATAGGCATTCTCATCTTGCCACTTGTAATGTCAGAATTATTTTACTGTAAATCTAGTGTTGGATAAATGTCACTACTACAGAGAGATAAAAGTCCAGTTGAACTAAAAACAGCTATGGAGTTACTCAAGTTGCTTCTGAAAAATTCAGGCAGAAATTTAATGGTATTCGTTTGTGGTGTTCATTTTTTTTTACCTAATTATCAATTATGGCTCACCCTGGCCATACATGCTATTAAATTATAACCCCTATCTACAGATCAGCTATTCCAAACTAACTAAAGCAATGAATGAACAAACTGAGAGTACACCAAAGCAAAGTACTCTCCAAAGTGTCAGAAGATCCTGTACTTCAATGATTCAGATCGTGGACCAGGTCTCAAGAGATTATCTCTTGAAAGACAGTGGTAGATTCCATAGTTTCCAGTTGGCCTATGAATATATATCACAGAGGCATATTAAAATGCATGTCAAATTAAATGCATTTTCATACATCTTTAAAATGTTGCAATCCTCTGAGTCATGAGATATTCTTGAGCAATGTGAACAGTCTTCTTAAACTGGTGTTCATGCTCTCTATAACATTTGTGAGAGAAATAAAATTTATCTTGTATTAGTGCTCATAATTTCTAAGTATTTCTGAAATTGTATCTACCTTTATTACTATACATGCAGTAAAACTTTCACCTTTTTGCTTACTCTCTTTCTTTGGTTTAAACCGTTTTGCAGAAATATTAGGTTATGATGCAATATGAAGAAAATAATTATAAATAAGTTTGTGTACCAACTAATACAACATGTATAGAAATTGACTTATCCTACATAGCCAGTGACATATATATTGCATATATATATATATATACATATAACTTAATTACAACAGTGTAATGTTAATCATAAAGAAAAAGATGAAGTGTAAAGGAATTTATTAAAGTACATTTACCTGTATGTAAAGTACATTACTCGCGTATCTATCTATCTCTCCAGCTCTCTATTATTGAGCTTTTTATCTAATTTATAGACAACCTTTTTGAAGGCATTAAATAATACAGTGGTTTACATCTTTTTTATCTAGGGGTTATAGCAACTTCTATAGACTTTATTTAACCTAACATTCAGTCATATTTCGATGAGTAGTGCATGTAATGCTGTATGATACATAATGCTACTAAATGCCATTGGTACCAACTAGCAAATTGTTACTAAATTGCATATAAAAGAGTATTAATGCAGTATAACATACATACATTGATTTTTTAAAAGATGTATTTATTTTATTTGAAAAGCAGAATGGGAGAGAGAGAAAGAGTAGGCTTCCATCCACTGGTTCATTCCCCATTTAAATGGCTGCAATGGCTGCAGCTGGACCAATCTGAAGTCAGGAACCTGGAGCTTCTTCCAGATTTCCCATGTGGGTACAGGGGCCCAAGCACTTAGGCCATTTTCTACTGCTTTCCCAGAATCAGAAGAGGAGCAGCCGGATCTTGACCCAGAACCCATATGAGATGCTGGCACTGCAGGCAGTAGTTTTACCCACTACGACACAGTACCAACCTTAACATCGATCTTTAATGACAGCTACTAATATCCCAAATTATTGGGATTTGTCTTATGATTAATAAGTGAAGAACAATAAAAAATAATTAAAAAATCTTATGCTACTGATTAATTTTATTTTGAACATCTTTCTGTCAACCATTGCTATGAATGGATTAATTAAGTTCAATTTTCTCATTGATACCATGGCAAATATAATAACTCCCCCAAATGTACGGCTAACTTAACAAATGAGCAAACATAAATAAGAAAGTAAATAAAGGTTTTTGTCAGCTACAGAAAAGTATATAAATATAAAAATTACTATTGAGAAGGATGAGAAAGTTTAGAAAAGCTAGCTTTAGTCTTTTCTTAACACATAGAGGTTTTCTCTGTCCTCCGTTGATTTTGGCCTTATATTTATTCTTATATATTTTGTGACAGCACATTGTAATCAACAAAGCATTTACATTTGTGAATAATACTAAGAAGTGCTTTGTGCAATAATGGGTAACCTCCCATCCAAAAAAAAAATTTAACTTATGAAGATTTACTAGGGAAAAATAGGAAGCCTGAATTAACATATCAATAACAAAACATTAGGAAACTTTTCAAGGTAAGTTATTATATTAATATATTTAAAAAGAAAAATAGGGACATGATCGTCTCAAAATATGAGGACACCTGTGAGTCTGTAGTGACAGTTGTAAAACTTCTGTGAATGGAGTTGGGAGTACATGACTATCTAGAAATGGGTAGAATATGGAAAAGTGATGCTTTGTGACTTTCCAGTGCGTGTTATTAAAAGGATAGTTTCAGGCCGGCGCCGTGGCTCACTAGGCTAATCCTCTGCCTTGCAGCGCCGGCACACCGGGTTCTAGTCCCGGTCGGGGCACTGGATTCTGTCCCGGTTGCCCCTCTTCCAGGCCAGCTCTCTGCTGTGGCCAGGGAGTGCAGTGGAGGATGGCCCAAGTCCTTGGGCCCTGCATCCCATGGGAGACCAGGAGAAGCACCTGGCTCCTGCCTTCAGATCAGCGTGGTTGGCCAGCAGCCATTGGAGGGTGAACCAAAGGCAAAGGAAGACCTTTCTCTCTGTCTCTCTCTCTCTCACTGTCCACTCTGCCTGTCAAAAAATAAAAAAATAAATAAATTTTTTAAAAAAAAGGATAGTTTCTTTCTGGTTCTCTTTCTCTTTTTTTTTTTCCTTTTTGATTGCTTACACTGGTGCAAACCAGCTGAGGCATTCTCTCAGGGTACTCACGTAGAGTGTTCCAGACTGATAGCAATTGAGGCTGTCCACAAAAACATGAGGACTGATCTGCCCAGCAGAAGGAGCCACCGTTAAAGCAAATCCCCTTACCCAGTACCCTCTGTGGGTGACTAACACATGGACCAACCTCTTGACTTTGTGAAAGACCATGAGCCAAAACTGACACTGAAGCCAGTCTGGAGTTTCTGATCTTCACAAACTATGAGAGATAATAAATGCATTTATTGTTTTACATGATTAAATTTTGGAACAAACTGTTTATGCAGTGATATGTCTTGACGTTTTGTCAGTTATCTATTAAGATCTGGTGACTCTGGTGACTCAGAATGTGAGAGCTGTAGCTTATAAACAAGTGGACCTATGGAATAGAATAAACAATCCAGAAGCAAAGCCTTGCATCAAGAAAATCTTCATGTAGATGTCGGGAGGACCACCTGTGTAGAACAATATGGAAAAGATTGGGAAATTATGATGGATTAAAGTGACTTGAGATGTAAAGGTGGGACAAGCATCTGGTCTAACAGCTAAGATGCTGCTTATATCAGAGTGCCTGAGTTAAGAATCCTGGCTCCACTTAAACTTCCAGCTTCCTGTTTATGTGCATCTTGGGTTAGCAGAGATGGTTCAAGTTGTTGGATCCCTGCCAGCCATGTGAGAGATCTGGATTGAATGGAAACAGCGGATGGGAGACCTCTGTTTCTGTTTCTTTTCCTTTAAAACTTTTTTTTTACTTTAATGGTAAAAATAAAGCTAAACAATTTTAGGAAAAGGTGAGGAGTTTGGCCTAGCAGTCAGGATTCCAGTTAAGATGCCTCAGATAACTGGGTTCCTTCCATCCACGCAGGAGACCTGGATTGAGTTGCCCGCTCCCATTTTTGACCCCAGCCCAGCCCCAGATGTTGTAGGCATTTGGAGAATTAGCAGATGGGAGCTCTCTCTTTCTCCATCACTCTGTCTCTGCTTTTCAAGTGATAGGATGATATGTGGCTTTGTGAAGGGAAGAAATTCATAGGTAAGATATTTCTAGAAGTATTATTGAATTGAACTTTAAAGTTACCCGAAAACATTTTGGAATAGCTGTTTTACAGGTTATTTAGAACCTATGGTAATAAAAAATGTATTAACTGCCTTTTAGAAACAAGATAAACACAGATAAAGGGAGTTGTAAATAATATTTGTCCAAAGTCCTGAGTATTTTTAAAATATTGTTCTCCTGTAACCTGTGGTGTGTTTTTGCCAGCCCAGTTGCTGAGGGGCCTTTCTGTTGAAAAATAACAACAAAGAATAAACACTCTTATTTAAGCCTTTAAAAGGACCAGATCCAGTCCCTTCAGAGTTTTCATTCCTTTATCTCATCCATTTGTACTCCTTACACTTCCCATCGACACCCTCCATCACATATAGACTCCGGAGTACACATATAATATCTGTCCCTTTTATGAATGTAGATGTGACCCAAATAGCTCCTTCATTTCTCAGCTTTCTCAGTCTAGCTGCGACCACTTGGAATTTCCCAAAGTGACGTTATCATGAATACTAGAGGAAATCAGAAGTAGTTAGATAATTAGAATGCAAAAGCATAATCATAAATATTTTCAAAGTGACAATTTTTTTATTCTAACATGGTTAAACTTAAGGCTCATGTTTATAGTTTCAGGCTTCGGGCTTACTCACCTGGGTTCTTTCCTCTCAATTCCTAATTTGTATTTTTGTAAGCTAGATAGGGACAATCAACCTTGTTCAAAAATTTATTATTTTATTTATTTTTATTTTATTTAAAAGGTTTAGATACAGGGGCTGAAAGAGTGAAGGGGAGAAATCTCCCATCCACTGGTTCACACACTAAATGCCTACAACAGCTGGAACTGGTCCAGGGAGAAGCCAGGAGCCAAAGAATTCATCCAGATCTCCCACATGGGTGAAAGGGACCCAACTACCTGAGCCATCCTCTGCCGTCTCACAGGGTTCTCATTAGCAGGAAGTTACATCAGATGTGCAGGAGGTGGGACTTTGATATGTGTTATAGGTGTCGGATATGGTGACTTAAGTGCAATTCCAAGCACCTATCCCAATCTATTTTTGGACATTTTATCCTACATCAAAATCAAGAAAATACACACACACACACACACACACAAAGAGAGAGAGAGAGAGAGAGAGAGAGAGAGAGAGAGAGATGGTTGTATGATTGAACTTATTCACAAAAATATGTTAAGCAGTTACTATGAGTATATATCCAATTTTTTAAAAATTCTAGTCAAAATCTACTAGCTAATGACTTAACTGTTGATAACAAGAAACTTATTTGAAATGAAAAGAGAAGATATATTAGAAACAGAAATACCTGGCCGGTGCCGTGGCTTAACAGGCTAATCCTCTGCCTTGTGGCGCCGGCACACAGGGTTCTAGTCCCCGTTGGGGCGCCGGATTCTGTCCCGGTTGCCCCTCTTCCAGGCCAGCTCTCTGCTATGGCCCAGGAAGTCAGTGGAGGATGGCCCAAGTCCTTGGGCCCTGCACCTGCATGGGAGACCAGGAGAAGCACCTGGCTCCTGGCTTCAGATCAGCGAGATGCGCTGGCCACAGCGGCCATTGGAGGGTGAACCAAAGGCAAAAAGGAAGACCTTTCTCTCTGTCTCTCTCTCTCTCTTTCACTATCCACTCTGCCTGTCAAAAAAAAAAAAAAAAAAGAAAGAAAGAAAAAAGAAACAGAAATACCAAAGTTGAGAGTAAAATTAAATATTGATGTTTCTTTTTTAGATTTTTTAAAATTTTAGCTAGTTTGTAACAGGTTCAGTGTGATTTGTAGATACAATTCTAAGAACATTTGATGTTCCTTTTCTCCTTCCCTTCCCCCATTTTTTATCTCCCACTCTCTTTGTTTCCCTTTCATTTTTTAGCTTTTGAGATAACATTTTAAAATTATATTACAGTAAAATGGCTTAATGCTTCACTGAATAAGGAGTTTAATAAGTCAAAAGATCCTAGTTTAGTGGGAATATAGAAAACAGTTATAGGCCGGCGCCGTAGCTCAACAGGCTAATCCTCCGCCTTGCGGCGCCGGCACACCGGGTTCTAGTCCCGGTCGGGGCACCGATCCTGTCCCGGTTGCCCCTCTTCCAGGCCAGCTCTCTGCTGTGGCTAGGGAGTGCAGTGGAGGATGGCCCAAGTCCTTGGGTCCTGCACCCCATGGGAGACCAGGAGAAGCACCTGGCTCCTGCCATCGGAACAGCGCGGTGCGCCGGCCGCAGCGCGCTACCGCGGCGGCCATTGGAGGGTGAACCAACGGCAAAAGGAAGACCTTTCTCTCTGTCTCTCTCTCTCACTGTCCACTCTGCCTGTCAAAAAAAAAAAAAAAAAACAGTTATAAACAATACTTTAATGGAAAAATGATGTTTTCACACTTAAATAGTAAATTTTAAAGTAATCATAGATCATTAAAAGCATAGTAGTATAGCATTCTTAACCATTGGTTTGACAAAGTTATAAAACAAATTTTAAAAAAACTATATTTGCAGCACTACTGATAGACACAGACATTTCTTTTTTCTTTTTTTTTAATTTAGCTCCCAGATATAAGGGAGAACATGCAATATTTCTGAGTCTGACTTATATCACTCAATGTGATGTCCTCCAGTTGCATGCATTTTGCTGCAAATGGTAGAATTTTATTCATTTTTATTGCTGAATAGTATTCCATCATGTATGTATACTACATTTTTTGTACCCATTCATCAGATGATGGGCACCTTGGTTGGTTCCAAAATTTGGCAATTGTGAACAGTGCTGCTCTAAACATGGTGGTACAGGTATGTCTTTGATTCGTTGTGTTCAAATCTTTTGACTATATACCCAGTTGTGGGTTCCTGGATCTTATGGCAAGTCTTCTAGGTTTTTAAGAAATTTTCACACTATTTCCCACAGTGGCTGCACTAATTTACATTCCCACAAACACTGTATAAGTGTTCCCCTTTGTCCATATCCATATCCTCCTCTGTGTTTTGGATTTTAGCCATTTTGACATGGGTGAGGGAACATCTCATTGTGGTTGATTTGCATTTTTCTTATGGCTAGTGATGTTGAGCATTTTTTCATATATTTGCTGGCCATTTGTATGACTATGTTCTCTTTTGAGAACTGTCTATTGAAGTCCTTTGCCCATTTCTCAATTGAATTTTTTTTAAATATTCACTTTTATTTATTTGAAAGAGAGTTACAGAGAGATATAGAGCCAGAGAGAGCGAGAGGCCTTCCATCCACTGGTTCACTCCCCAGATGGCTGCAACAGCCAAAACTGAGCCAATCCGAAGCCAGGAGTCAGGAACTTCTTCCGAGTCTCCCATGCAGGTGCAGGAGCCGAAAGACTTGGACCATCTTCCACTGCTTTCCCAAGGCATAACAGAGAGCTGGATCGGAAGTGGAGCATCTAGGATTCAACTGGTGCCCATATGGGATGCCAGTGCAGCAGGCTGGAGCTTTAACCCACCTTGCCACAGTGCTGGCCCCTGGATTGGTTGTTTTTTTTGCTGTTGAGTTTTTTAAGTAGCTGATATATTCGTGATATTAATCCTTTGTCAGATAGATGGTTTGCAAATATTTTTCCCATTCTATTGGATGTCTTATTACTCTGTTGATTGTATTCTTCATTGTACAAAAGCTTCTCAGTTTGATACAGTCCCATTTGTTTAGTTTTGCTTTTGTTACCTATACTTTGTGGGTTTTGCCCAAGAAGTTGTCCCCTACACCAATGTCTTGGAGTGTTTCCCCTATGTTTTCTTCCTGCAACTTCATAGTCTCAGGTCTATTTACTTACTTACTTACTTACTTACTTATTTATTTAAAAGACAGAGTTACATAGAGAGACAGAGACAGAGACAGAGACAGAGGTATTCCATCTGCTGGTTTACTCTCAAATGGCCACAAAAGCTGGAACAGAGTCCATCCGAATCCAGGAGCCAGGAGCTTCTTCCAGGTCTCCCACGTGGGTACAGGGGAACATCCTCTACTGCTTTCCCAGGCACATTTAGCAGGGAGCTGGATCAGAAGTGGAGCAGCCAGGACTCGAGCTGGTGCCTACATGGGATGCTGACACTACAAGGCCAGGGCTTTAACCCACTATGCCACAGCACCAGCCTCATAGCATTTTAAATTTAAGTCATTGATCCATACTGAGAAGATTTTTTGTATATGATGAGAGGTGTGAATCTAATTTCATTCTTACACACACACAAAATACACACACACATACAGTATTGCCAGCACCATTTGTTGAAGAGATTACCTTACTCCAGTGTATAGTCTAATTAGTTTCTGGGCTCTCTGTCCTGTTCCGTTGATCTTTGTATTGGTTTTTATGGCAGTACTGAGCTGTTTTAATTCCTATAGCTTTGCAATATGCTTTGAAATCAGGTATTGTGATGCCTCCAACTTGGTTTATCTTGTTTGGGATGGCTTTGGCTATTCTTTGTCCTTTGTAATTTCATATGGATTTTAGGATTGCCTTTCTAATTTTGTTAAGAATACCACTGGTATTTTGATAAGGATTTATGAAATCTAGATAGCTTTAGGTAGTATAGATATTTTATATTGATTCTTTCAATCCATGAGCTAGGAAAATCTTCCCATTGTTTTATATTCTTGTTGATTTCTATCAGGAATATTTGATAAGTTTCAGAGATCTTTCCCTCTTTCGTTAAATTTAGTCCTAAATATTTGATTTTTGTGTGACTATTGTGAATGGTATTTCTTTCTTGATTTCTCTGATTTCTCTTTCTGTGAGTTCATCATTAGCATACGAAAAGCTATTGTGTTTTGTATGTTTATTTTGTATTTGCAAATTTACTGAATTGGTCTATCAAGTCTAACAACTCTTTGGTGGAGTGTTTAGGTTTTTCCATGTGCAACATAATGTCATCTGAAAACATCGATAATTTGACTTCTTCTTCTCCAGTTTTGATGCTCTTTATTTCTTTCTCCTGATTGCCCTTGCTAAAACTCCCAGTACTATACTGAATAAGAGCAGCAAAAGAGGATATCTTTGTCTTATTTCAGATCTGAGGGGAAATGCTTTCAGTTTTCCCCATCCCGTGTGATATTGGTTGGTTGGTTGGCATATGTAGATTTTATCATTTTGAAGAATGTTCCTTCTATACCTAATTTGTGCAGGGTTTTTATCATGAAGCCATGCTGAATCTTACCAAATGCTTTCTCTGCATCTATTGGGAAGACCATATGGCTTTTGTCCTTCAGTATATTGATGTGATTTATGATGTTTATTGATTTGCAAATGTTGAATCTCCATTGAAATTCTGGGATAAATCCCACTTGATCGTGATGTCTGATGTTTCTGAGGTGGTTTTGGATTTGATCTGCTAGTATTGTGTTGAGAATCTTTGCATTTATCTTCATTAAGAATATAGGTCTAGAATTTTCTTTTCATGTCATGTCTTTGTTTTTGGAATCAAAGTAATGCTGGCCTCATAAAAGACAGTTTGGCAGAATTCCATCCTGTTCAACATTCTGGAATATTTTGAAGAATATTGCAGTTACTTGTCCTTTGAAGAATTTAATAGTAAAACCATCAGATCTCAGACATTTCCTTGATGGAAGGCTGAATACTGATTCAATCTCAGTGCTTATTATGTGTCTGTTTAGCTTGTCTTGATTTCATCTTGGTAGATTATATGAATCCAGATGTTTATCTATTTCCTCTAGGTTTTCCCATTAACATATAGTTGGTTGAATCTTCTTGGTGATCTTTGAGCTTCTTTTATCTGAATGTCCATATTTCTTTCAAGACCTGGGAATTTTTCAACTACTAATTCATTTAGCAGGTTCTCAATGCTTTTTTTTTTCTTTTTATTTGTTTCCAGGAATACATATAATATGAATGTTTGGTCATTTAAAGATATCCCACATTTTTCATAGACTTTCTTCATTCTCTTAAATTCTTTTCTCCTTATTTCTGTCTGATTGGGTTATTTCAAAATTCTTGTTCTTTTTTTTAATTTGACAGGCAGAGTTAGACAGTGAGAGAAAGAGACAGAGAGAAAGGTCTTCCTTCCATTGGTTCACCTCCAAAATGGCTGCTATGGTCGGCACACTGCGCCGATCCGAATCCAGGAGCCAGGTGCTTCTTCCTGGTCTCCCATGCGGGTGCAGCGGCAAAGCACTTGGGCCATGCTCCACTGCCCTCCAGGGCCACAACAGAGAGCTGGACTGGAAGAGGAGCAACTGGGACTAGATCCCAGTGCGCACATGGGATGCCAGCACTGCAGGCAGAGGATTAACCAAGTGAGCCATGGCATCGGCCCCCAAAATTCTTGTTCTTAAGCTCAGAAATTCTTTCCTCCACTTGGTCTATTCCACTGTTAATGTTCTCAATCATATTTTTCTAGTTCACATATTGAAGATTTCATCTCAAATTTTATATTTGGTTATTCTTAATGTGTTATATCTCCTTAGCAATATTTTCATTCATGTCACTCATTGATTTCCTCATTTATTTAATCTATCCGCATTCTCTTGCATCTTGTTGACTTTCATTATTGTAATTATTTTGAATTTTATAAATGTAATTTTATAGATTTCCTTAAGTTCAGGATCTAATTCTAGATGAGTGATGTGTTCTTTTAGAGGCTTCATGCTACTTGCTCCTTCATGTCTTCTCTGTCCATATATTGATGTCTGCCCATCTGATGTTCTCATCCTTTCTTCTTTATGGAGTAGGTTTTATTGAAAAAGAGTTTATGGTTTAGCTGGAATGTAGGATATCACTTGGTTTGTTGCTTTTATTTTGTTTCTAGGTGAGTCCAGGAGTGTAGGCTCTGATTTCTTTTCTCTCAATCAATGTCAGCTGTGTTTGTGACACAATGGTCTAGTCTACTGGAGTTCAAAGAGATACAGGTGTGGCTTTGGGATGAATAAGGATTTCCTTGGGTGTGTATCTTTGGTCCACAGAGAGTTTAGTGTCAGTCTCCCTGTCAAATGTGCTAACCAGGGCCTTGTTATAGGTGCTGAGGGAGACAAGAGTGGCTGCTCCTTTGTCCTACTAGGAAGCTTGAATGATACTAGGGCTTGGGACACCAAATGCTGTGGCTCTAGGACTATGTGATACGGATGGACTCTTCCTCAGGTCCTGTTAGGAGAGTCCAACTGGTGCCGTGGCTTACAATACCAGCAGCCCTAGTCCAAGGACTAGGGGATGTGAACTAGACCCTGTTCCAGTCCTACACCATGGCTATAACATATTCAGGGGATTTTACTCTGAAAGGTATGAGTGTAAAAAGGTGGATTGCAGGTAGGTTCTTCCCTAGGTCCACCAGGGAGATACCAGTGGCACCAAGAAATTTAGAATAAGTTGTTACAGTCCTGGTGTTGCAATGTACATTGGGGTCATTATCCATATTGCACCCAGTGGGAGTGGATTTTTTTGTGGGCTGCTTCTAGTGTTAGCTCCAGAAGCTGAGGTGAATCCCCTTTGTTCACACACAGTGCATGAACATAGCTCTTGTGCTAATGTCCCAAAACTCTGCCCATTGCAGGATGCAGGGGACGCATCCTCTGCCTCACTCATTGCCCTCCCTCTGAATATGATGCTGGTAGGAGCAGAACAGTGGCTCACTGGGAGCCTTCTCACTGTGGAGTGTGGCACTCTGCAGAAGTGGGGGAGGCTGAGAAATCAAGGCAGCTTCCTTGTTCTAAGCCTGGCTGTTGCTCAGACCCCAGTCAGCTCTCCAGGCTGTAGTAAAAATCAATGGTGACTGGAATTCACAGTGGGGCATGCAGCACCTTCTTCCTACCTTAACATGGTAAGATGGTGGCTCACTCCTGGCCATGACACACAACTGGCTGTGGCGGTGTTTCTGTCCTCTCTCCTATTGTCCCATGGAGTCTACATTGGTTTTGTTTTTTGGTATTTTGGTTTGTTGTTTGTTTTTCAATTCTTTGCTGAAAATTTCTAGTCAGACCCCTAGAAATGTTGCCTTCCTGTGTTCTTTTCATATCCCGGAGCAGCTTAGGTTAATGTGACTATACTACTTGGATCTTGGATCTCTTGATGTTTCTTTCAGCTGTACTTTATACATAAGTATATGTAAGCATCTGTGAGTGTGGTCTGTATTTACACTATGGGTGATATATTTATTACTGTCATGGTTAGAAGAGTTAAAATTTCACTGATTAAATTGCTTTCTCGAGAATTCCTTTCCCCTTCTTTCCATGGTGGCAATTGTTTGTGTTTTTTTTTTTCCTTCTTTTTTACAAAGATTTATTTATTTTATTTACTTGAGAGGCCGAATGACAGGGAGAGACAAAGAGAAGGAGAGATCTTCCATTTGGTGGTTCACTTCCCAAGATCCCATACACTTAGGCCATGATCCACTGATTTTCCAGGTGCATTAGCAGGGAGCTGGATTAGAAGCAGGCAGCCAGGAGTCAAACAGCAACATAATGTAGGATGCTGTGACTACAAACTGAGACTTAACCCACTGTGCCACCAATCACAGCCCCTATGTTGACCATTCTTTGTAGCCCTAATATGTACCCCTCTTTTCTTTTTGAAGAAAATATGCATGACCTAGTTCAAGCAAATTGGATAATTCATCAGGCTCTTAGCATGCCGTGTGTGTGTGTGTGTGTGTGTGTAGTAGTAGTAGTAGTAGTAGTAGTAGTAGTAGTAGAGGCATGCCTGCATCCTGTATCACAGTTTTGGAATTAAAGTCCTGGCTCTGGTTTCCTTTGACAGTTTTCCACTCTTGCAGACTCTCGGAGGCAGTGATGGCTCAAGCGATTCATTCCTTACTACCCACATTTGAAGCTCAGATTCATCTTTTAGCTCCTGGCTTTAGTCTGCTTGAGCCTTAGCTGTTGCAGGCATTTGGGGAGTCAACTAGCAGATGGGAACCCTATCTTTCTGTCAGTGCCTTTGCCTCTCAAATTGAAAAGAAAAGAAAATTGGGTAATTCAGGGTTGTTTTCAGCTCACACATGTGTAGATGCAATCTGGTAAATGTGTAGCTGTAGTCATTCTGCCCATCAACAGCACACATGGCTGTCCTCTATTTATGAGAGCAGGAAAATAGAGGCAATAGCCAGGGACTTATTACACTGGGATAACAAAGCCCATTGCCAAAGCTGCTCCAGCTGGGAAATCAGTAAAAGCAGGTGAGGCTCAAGGGTTTAGACCGGGCCAAGTGGTGTGGGGTGACTCACAATCTGGGTTGACTACTATCCAGCACTGTCTACTTGGTCCACTTGCATCCTTTTATTGTATTTGAATCTTGTATGAAGTCCAGGGATCCTCACTACTTCCCTAAAAACGGAGGATATTTTCAGTCATTAAAGGTAGTGTTCATTTTCAATCTTCTAAAATAACTTGGAAAGGATTTGGATAAGGAGCTACAATTTCCGTGCTCCAGCTTTTCTTAGATTCATAAAAGATAATCACCATCTCTTACCTCCATCATCTATTCCCAATTCCCAGAATCCTTGGCTGGTTGTTCTGGTGATCTGAGTCCTACCCATCATCCGTGATCCAAATCTTTATTTCACAAAGGCCATTAGTTGCCTTTTCCTTGTTGTGTTGTGGTTTTGACATTGATCATTCAGAATTATCCCTGAACACAAAAGTACTAAGCATCGGCCCACCCCAGTGCACAACCAAGTTCCTGGACATATCTCCTGTACCCACATGGTGAAGACATAGATCCTCATTGTTCTCACAGTTGACTGCCTCCTTCTATTTAGTAACAATTTTCTTTGCCTATATATCTGCTGGCATAAGAAACACAAAATGGCTGTATAATAGTTGCAGTTTTCTAGCTCCATAGAAACTTTTTATGCCCATTAGTAGAAGTAACCCCTAGGCATCATCCTGTCCAACCATCCTATGTTGGATAAGTCATGTAAAAGTTTGTTGACTTACTAGGAAAAAATGTTTTCTAATGTTTATATTTTAATTTTTTGTCTAAAAATTTAAAGACATAAAATTACATGTGTATATGGGGTACAATGTAATATTTTGTGATATTCAATCAGGTGAAATAGATCTCTTCAAACAGTTAACATTTCTTTATAGTGAATACATTCCAAATCCTGTCTTCTATATCAAATCCTATGCAGTATATTTTTTAAAGATTTATTTATTTATTTGAAAGTCAGAGTTACACAAAGAGAGAGAGAGAGAGAGAGAGAGAGGTCTTCCATCTGCTGGTTCACTCCCCAATTGGCCGCAACGGCCAGAACTGCACCGATCCAAAGCCAGGAGCTAGGGGCTTCATCCGGGTCTCCCACGTGGGTACAAGGGCCCAAGGACTTGGACCATCTTCTATTGCTTTCCCAGGCCATAGCAGAGAGCTGGTTAAGAAGTGGAGCAGCTGGGTCTTGAACCAGCGCCCATATGGGATGCGTGTGCTTCAGGCCAGGGCATTAACCCACTGTGCCATAGCACCGGCCCCCCTATGCAGTATATTATCTATGGTCACACTACTGTAGGCAGAACATCAAAAGTTCTTAGCCCTATTTAGCTATACCCTCGTATTTCAGCATCCAAAGTTTCTTTGACATATGTGTGTTAGGTGATGACTGAGAATCTGGAAGGCAATTGAAGGTGATCCCTGTAGAAGAAAGACATGCACATGCTCTGAAAATATTTCCCAGACCTTGTCTTCAAGGATCGGGCCCACACTACCGAATCCATGGACCTAGTTTTCTTTATCTTTTCTTTCCCCAACTATACCCCCAAGGATCATACCCTGTGAGTATCTCCAGGGACTTCCTTCAACATACACTCAAAAATGTCCCTATCAAGTTTCTTTGCCACCTCTGTGGGGCTCACTATTCTTAAAAGAAAGATTCGAACTTAAGAATTTAAAATGACAACAATATAAACTTCTTCCCTGGTGAAAATTAATCCTAGGAAATATAATTGCCTCGGAGCCAGAGTTGTGGTACAGCAAGTTAAGCATCTGCTTGTGACAACAGCATCCCATATAAGCATAGGTTCGAGTCCCGGCTGCTCTACTTCCAATCCAGCCCCCTGCTACTGTGCCTGGGAAAAGCAGTGGATGATGACACAAATACTTGGGACCCTGCCACCTGTTTGTGAGAACCAGATGTAATTTCATTCTCCTGGCTTTAGCCTGACCCAGCCCTGGCTGTTGCGGCCATTTAAGGTGAGAACCAGCAGATAGAAGATCTCTCTCCCCTCTGCCCACTCTCTGAAATTCTGCCTTTCAAAAAAATAAAATAAAAAAAATTTACAAAAAAGAAATACAGTTTTCTAACTCCCTCTTGAAAATAAGAAAAAATTTATTTTGTAAGGATAGAACAAATGGATATCCTAGTTTAAACAGAGAATGCTGTACATACTCATATATACACTGATGCACACATAAATATATAATACAGTATTATACATTCATATATATTTTTGTATCGTCTGCTTCTGGGTTTTTACACTTACTGTTTCTCTCTCAGGAAATTGTCAACATATTTTCATGACAGTTCATCAAATCCTTCAGATCTTTCCAAAATATTTCCTCAGATCATTCTTTGATTATCCTAGATAAGCCTTCTTACCCATCAATCTCTGTAAACTAAAGGTAGTGGTAGCGTCTCTGTAACCCTGATGAGTATCTATAACTTCACTTATTATTCATTATGCATTTGTTTGTGTGTCTGTCATCTTCCTCAAAAGGAAAAGAAACCCATCAAGAGAAAGCATTCTGTTGATTTGGTTTACAAGTACAGACATCTCTAGTGCCTAGATGAGTGTTGTGCACATGGAACTTGATAAATATTTAATAGAGGGATCATAATTTCTGCAG
Organism: Lepus europaeus; assembly: GCF_033115175.1. NCBI lineage: Eukaryota > Metazoa > Chordata > Mammalia > Lagomorpha > Leporidae > Lepus > Lepus europaeus. Next base: position 33,808,011 of record NC_084828.1, read on the forward strand.
TTTTATTGAAGCATGAGAACAAAGGGTATTGAAGATTTAATACATATTTAGGAACAAGTTGCCTTCTCCTATCAAGTGCTATCCAGATATCTTAAATGATTAATTTAAGGAGGATTTAGGACACTCAAATACCTGTGAATGCCTATGTAAATTCTGAGTTGTGTTAAGAAGGACATTTCACGTTTGATTATTTGACCAATTATGGAAGAAATATTGAAACTATTGCAAAATAGTGAGTAATAAAATCAGTTTACATTGGGATTTGAAGTTGGTTGTGAGTTCTGAGATGGGCATTTCATACCTACCCGTGGTGTATACCTTTGTGTTTTCCTTGAGTGAGTTTTTTCAGTTATTACTGATGTATTAAATGGTTAACTAAAAAAAGATGGGTGAAAGGAAAAAATTATTTGAAATTTTAAAATTATAGAAGATAATCTACAAGTTGGATAATCTACATGTAAATTGAAGAGTTGACTGAAGATAAATACTTGTAACTTTTATGGTGTCTTTGAGAGATACACTCCTGGTATTCATCAGGTTTACACACTACGATTTTTATTATTCTTCTGGTATACTGTCATACTTTTACAAATCATTGCACAGGGAAAATGTCCACTGTTATAAAGATCCACTGTTTTCATTGTTTGGAGCAAATTGTCACATGCTTAACCTTCAAGTATTGTGGAGACTCTTGCCTAACTAAAGGCAATTGAAATAAATACATTTTAATTATTCTTATTTTGGTGTGTAAGTTACTTAAGGTGCTTTTCCTCTGACAAGCAAAGAAAAAACACTTCTCTCTTTTTATTCTATCACACCTTTTTTTTCTCTTTATCCTTCTATCCCAACACCAGTTATAATATTCTAGATAAAAATATAGAAATAGTCTCTAAAATATTATTGGAACAAAGTACCAATTCTGTATACATAATGATTCTGAACCGCCGACTAGCTCTTAAAATACCAAACTATACACCTATATGTGACAAAAGACATTTGTACCTTGGCATGTTGGGAAAATGCTCTGAGAATTGGTAATATCAATTTAGGTATCCCAGCTTGAAGGACTAATGTTTGGATTTGGCTATTTCCAACATCTTCTTTTATAAACCAAATTAATTATTAATTTAAGCTCTGGAAATACCTACAATACTTTTCCTGCAAGTTGTACTGGCCATTGTTAGGCTATAATGTGTTATCAGTAAGAAAGTTCAGGATTTTGGAAGGGCAAACACATTACTCATTGTTTCATTCAATAGAAGAATTATAAATGTTTTCTACATGACATGGAAACTGTTTTCTAAGAGAAAACAAATAATATGAATGTATAATGTTGCAATATAAAACCCTTCCTGTTCAGAAATACTAACATCTGATAATAAATATTCGTATTATATTCTTTGTGTTTTTTTTTTCATATAAACTTTCACATACTCCTTTTTGCTGACCCTTCATTTCCTATTGTAAGGCTCTGACTGGCCTCCAACCTGCTCCATGTCTCAGATGTGCAGGTCATTTTGCCAATACTGATTTTTGTGCAGTCAGAATGTGGAGAACCTTCTATCATATTAATCTTTAGATATGTGAGAACCTTTTCCACTGCACCACTAGCTACTCCTGCACAATAATGTACTCCTATCACCTCCCTGATCATGAAATAAAGCTTAATCTTAAAGTATATTTTATATATTTACAGATATGAATTTCTTTCTGTTTAGAAAACGAACCACAATTATGCTGAGATCCCATGATAAAGTTTTCAAAGATAAAAGGAAAAGCAGTATGAGCAAGTTTTATGATAGATGTAAAATAAATTAAATCCTATACAGTTATATTTCTTATAGAGGATCAAGATGTGGAAACTGGGACTGGTGTGGTAGCATAGCTGGTAAAACCAGCAATGTTGGCATCCCATATGGGTGCCAGTTTGAGCCCCAGCTGCTCTGCTTCCAATTCAGCTCCTTTCTAATGGCCTGGGAAAACTGGAAAAGATGGCTTAAAGGCTTGGGTCCCTGCCACACATGTGGGAGACCTGGAAGAAGGTCCTGGCTCCTGGCTTTGGACCAGACCAGCCTTGGCCATTGCAGCCATCTGGGGAGTAAATCAGTAGATTGAAGATCTTTTTCTGTTTCTCCCTCTCTCTTTCTCTGTCTCCCTGTAACTCTTTCAAATGAATGAATTTTTTAAAATGAGGACTATATGCTTTATGATCAGATTCAGCAAAATAAAACTATCAAGAAGAACGTTTGTCATATTTCCAAACCATACACAGCCACTTTCTTTTTCATGTGTTTTTATTTATTTGAAAGACAGAGAGAGATGTCCATCCCCTGGTTCACTCCCCAAATGCCAGAAGCAGCTGGGCCTGGATCAAATCAAGGCCAGAAGATTGCAACTCAATTTGGTTCTTCCATATGGGTATCAAGGACCCATCTTGAGCCATTACCTGTTGCCACCCAGGGTGCTTATTAACAGAAGGATGAGATTCTAAGTGGAGCCAGGACTCAAACCCAGACTCTCCAACATGGGAAAAAGGTATCCTAAGTGTCACCATAAGCACTTCATCAAATACCTGCCCACACAGTCATTTCACTAACCAGCCCATTGCATGGAAATGACTTGTCCTTTAATTTGTAAAAATAACTTAATGAGGGGTGGGCATTTGGCATAGTGATTAACATGCTGATTGGAATACTCACATCCCATATCAGAGTGTCTGGATTCAAGTTCTGGCTTTGCTATCACTTCCATCTTCTTGCTAATGAGAACCTGGGAAGTATCAGGTGATGGAGCAAGTACTTGGGTTCCAGTCATCAATGTGGCAGACCTGGATGGAATATCAGGCTCCTTGGCTTAAGCCTTGTCTAGCCTTCCTGTTATGGGATTCTGGAGAATAAACCAGCAGATAGAAGATCCATCTCTCTCTTGCTTACCCTGCCTTTCAAATACATAAAAATAAAGTTTAAAATAAGTCCTTATGCAGCCATTATTGATTAGTTTCCAATTATGTTATATGACAACCAAATATAATTGTTATTGAAAAAAATCTCATGATTATTGTATGCAATGTGTTCTTTCCAGGAAAACTAAAACCTAACATAAAATATTTCAAGACATTGATATCAAAATCTTAAGTCAATATTTCACTTTGTGTTTTGCTCTACCATTCAAAAAATATATATGATAATAAGCTTGTTTAGAAACGTAGCACATATAGTTGATACTCACCAAATTTTCCATATGTCCCTCTCTATACCTCGGCATTCTCTTGAAGTGATGTCAAAACAATGTGACTAGTTCTGGCTGAAACAGCACCAGAAGAAGCAGAAAAGTAGAGCCAGAGAAGTTGAGAATCACTGCCGTCCACTCCTCTAGTTCCCTACTACAGTGACCTTAAAAGCCACATGTTCTAGTTAGTTGGTGTCATTACAAGATTGAGGGTAGGAATGTGATGTGCACTGGCTCTATGTGACCCATCAAGACCGCCAAACAAAACATTCTATAGTGTATTAAAAAATCGAATTAGGATACTCTAAAAAGAAATGGAAAAGAGTTTGTAGCATAGAACTTTGTTTCAGGTTACAGCATATTGACTTAAAATTCTGTTTACTCTGTTTTGAACATTTTGTAGTAATACATTTAAAGTTCTATAGGCCATCTCAGAAAACTTCTTTTCAAATATGAGCTTAGTTTAAAAAGAAGTGGGAAGATATGTCTATGATAGTTTATAGTGGGAAGAAATAATTAGAGCAACCGTCACTTACAAAAGCCCTTAATATGCCAAGCTCTATGCTAAAGTCATTGTTTGAATTACCTCATTTAATCCTTCAAGCAGCAACTTGATACAGAAACTATTATTAGACCAATTTTAGAAACAAGAAGTCATGGCCTCAAGTGGGTTAAGTAACTTGTCCAAGGCTATATTGGATAGCTATTGGATAGCTATCAACTTAGTGAAAATTCAGATACACCAATTGAATCCATTGTCATCACTTTAAACCAACACTCTACACTTGACAATGTAAACAATGGAGCTATATTTTATGTGGACATTTACAATTAATTAGCCTGTCTCCTCTTGATTCAATGGCTGCATTACTTAGAACCTTTCCATCAACCATCAAACACACTCTCCAATATTGCATACAAGCAAAACAAAAGAATACAACAGCAACAAGGTAGCCCTTAGCCAACCTCCTGGTTCCTTGTCCTTCACAGCTGCACATCTGGAAAAACACCATAATTTTTCCCTCCACTTGTCTTATGCCTTACTGTGTCCTCACTGCTCTCCTCCATGACTTTCATTCTCATAAGTTAACTCATCCTCTCCTGCTACGTTGAACAGTAACCCCCATCTCTCCTTACTCCTCGGAAACATTTGCAATTTGGGTCACACCCTCCCTCTTAAGAACCTCTTTTCTTCATAAACATATGAGCCTAGGGTTTCGATTCCATGTGTCCTCTTTGCAATGACAGAACTACCACAAAACTCCTCATTATCTTCAACTACCAGTTGCTCTCTATTTTATCCTGTTACATGAACCTAAAATCCAGGAATCATTTTTACTTCTATTTTAATTAATTTATTAATAAGAAGAGTGATTTAGCTATTCTACTACTTCACAAACTGCCATCATTTTCTCACATTATCACCACATTTATCTTATATATGTCTATTCTCAGTCTCCATGTACTTAGCAGAAGACAATAAAGGTAACTGATCAAGATGATGATGATAAAATTTATTGTCTTATTGGATAATCAACGTATGTCAAATAATATCTGTTTCTTATGGTAAAAGATGTTTTTACTGGTTGGTATCCTCACATAGTCTCCAGTCCTTCCTTAATTCATTTTGAACACTAAAGACAGAATGATATTTAGAGAAAATGTTCTATTACACTGAGATCCAAATACTGTTAGAATGAATAGAAATTTTGTTATAGGGCTGGCAGGATTTGAATCCTGCCTACCTGCCTTGATTTTTAACTCACGTGTCTCCAGTTCATCCCTTGCCACTGTGCCACATTTCACTGTTTTCTTTTAATTCCAAGAATATGCAATTCACCTTTGTATTTACTATTTCTTCCTCCTAAAATGCATGACTGTCCCCACAGATTCAATTTAATTATTGATCATCTTCGAGATCTCTCTATTCAATCCCAGAGTCCTTTGCCTATTCTTTACTGCCCGTGATTGATCTAGTTTCATTAATTAATTAATTTAAAAATTGTATTAGTTTTTAACACATTCAATATGGATGGAGATACAATTCTAAAAACATAACATCCTCCCTCCACCTCCATCCCTTCACCTTTTTCCCTCCCACCCTCATTACTTCTCCCTTTCAGGTTTTTTTTTTTTTTTTAGTTTTTGAGATTAAATATTTTAAATTTACATTTTAGTAAAATGACTTAATACTTCACCAAAAAGAAGTTTACCACATAAAAAAGACCCTAGTTTAGTGGGAATATAGACAATGGTTATAAGCAATAATTGAATGGAAAAATTACCATTTCATTCATGTATGGTACATTTTAAAGTAATCACACATCATAAAACCATAGTAGTATAGCATTCTTAACCAATGGTTTGGCAAAGGTATAAAACAAAGTTTAATAAAACCATATTTAACAATAATGATGCACATGCATTTCTTTTTTTGTTTTCATTTTAGCTTCCACATATAAAGGAAAACATGTGGTATCTGTACTTCTGTGTCTGGTTTATTTCACACAACATCATGTCCTCCAGTTGCATCCATTTTGCTGCAAATAGTAGAATTTCATTCTTCTTATAGCTGAATAATATTCAATTGTGTATATGTAGTACATTTTCTTTATCCATTCATCTGATGATGGACACCTTGATTGGTTCCAAAATTTGACTATCATGAACAATGTTCCTATAAACATGATGGAACAGGTATCTCTTTGGCATAATGTGTGCATGTCTTTTGGGTATATAACCAGTAATGGGATTCCTGAATCATATTGCAAGTCTATGTCTCGTTTTTTAAGAAATCTACATGCTATTTTCCATAGTGACTGCATTAATTTTCATCCCCACCAACAGTGTGTAAGTGTTCCCCTTTGTCCACATCCTTGACAGCATTTGTTACTCTCAAACTTTTGGATTGTAGACATTCTGATGAGGAGAGGTGATATCTCTGTATGGTTTTGATTTTTACTTCCCTGTTGGCTAGTGATGGCAAGCATTTTTTTTCTTTTTCTTTTTTGCATATATTTGTAGGCCATTTGCATTTCTTCCTTTGAAAGCTGTCTTTTGAGTTCCTTTGCCCGTTTCTTAACTGGATTGGTTTTTTGTTGCTGCTATTGTTGAGTTTCTAAGTTGCTGATACATGCGGGATATTAATCTTTGTTGGATAGGTAACAAAGATATTTTTTCCTATTCTGTTGGCTGTCTCTTCACTATATTGATCATTTCCTTTGCTATACAAAAGCTTCTGAATTTGATAGAGTCCCATTTGTTTAGTTTTGTTTTTGTTGACTGTGCTTTTGGAGTCTCGACCAAGTTGTCCACTACACCAATGCCTTTGAGTGTTTCCCTTATATTTTCTACCAGGAAGTTCATAATCTCAGGTCTTAAATTTAGTTCTTTGATCCATCTTGAGTTGATTTTTGTATACAATGTGAGGTATGGATCTGATTCATTCTTCTACATATATATATATCCAATTTCACCAGCATGTTTGTTGAAAAGATTATCCTTATTCCACTTTATGGTCTGTACACTTGTCAAAAATAAGTTCTCTGGGCCAGCGCCGCAGCTCACTAGGCTAAACCTCCACCTGCAGTGCCGGCATACCAAGTTCTAGTCCCTGTCGGGCACCAGATTCTGTCCCAGTTGCTCCTCTTCCAGTCCAGCTCTCTGCTGTGGCCCGGGAGTGCAGTGGAGGATGGCCCAAGTGCTTGGGCCCCTGTACCCACATGGGAGACCAGGAGAAGCACCTGGCTCCTGGCTTAGGATCAGCATGGTGTGCCGACTCCAGTGCGCTGGCCACAGTGCAGCACGCCGGCCACAGTGGCCATTGGGGGGTGAACCAACAGAAAAGGAAGACCTTTCTCTCTGTCTCTCTCTCTCTCTCACTGTCTACTCTGCCTGTCAAAAAAACAAAAAAAAATGAGTTCTCTGTATGCATGTCAGTTAATTTCTGGACACTGTTCTGTTCCATTGATCTATGGATCTCTGTGTCAGTTTTTATACCAGTGCTGTGCTGTTTTGATTGGCATAGCTTTGTAGTATGTTTTGTAGTATTTGAATTGTGATGCCTCCAGCTTAAATTTTTTTTTAAATTTTCCTTGATTCCAACTGGCTATTCTGGGTCTTTCATGATTCCATATGAATTTTACGATTGCCTTTTCTAATTCTGTATAGGTATTTGACAGGGATTTTTGCATTGAATCTCTAAATACCTTTAGGTAGTATAGACATACTGATATTGATTCTTCAAACCCATGAGTAAGTAATACCTTTCTTTTTTTTGTTGTTGTTGATGATTTCTTTCATCAATGTTTGAAAATTTTCATTGTAGTGATCTTTCACTTCTTTGGTTAAATTTATTCCTAAATATTTTATTTTTTTGTGTGACTGTTGTGAATGATGTTTCTTTCTTGATTTGTCATTCTGTGAGTTCATCATTTGCATATAAAATTTTATTTTTTGTGAGTTTATTTTGTAACCTGCAACTTTACTGAATTGGTTTATAAATTCTAATAGCTTTTCAGTGGAGTGTTTAGGTTTTTCCATATACACCATCATGTCACCTGCAAACATGGATATTTAACTTCTTATTTTCCAGTTTTGATACCCTGTTACTTTCTCCTCTCTAATTGCTCTCAGTAAAACTTCCAGTAGTTTATTGAATAAGAGTGGCAAAAGTGAATATCCAGATCTGAGGAGAAATGCTTTCAACTTTTCCCCATTCAGTATGATATTGTCTGTTGGTTTGTGATATATAGCCTTTATAATTTTGAAGAACATTCCTTCTATACCTAACTTGTGGAAAGTATTTAGTATGAAGCTGTGTTGAATCCTATCAAATGATTTCTCTGCATGTATTGAGATGACCATATGGCCTTTGCTCTTCATTCTGTTGGTGTGATTTATAATATTTATCGATTTGCAAATGCTGAACAACCCTTCCATTTCTGAGATAAATCCCACTTGATCATGATGTATGCTCTTTTTGATCTGGTTTTGCATTCAATTTGCTAGTATTCTGTTAAGAATATTTGCATCTATGTTCATTAAAAACATAGGTCTGTAGATTTCTTAATGTATCTTTGGTTTTGGTATCTAAATAATGCTGGAATCTATGAGAGAAATTGTCATTCTGATATCTTGTTATTGTTTACTGCCTTTGTCTATACTCTTGAGGAACAGTGGTTTTCTACTTACTATCTGTTGAATTTTTTATTTAGTTGAGAATTAATCTTCCGATTAGAAAATAAACTATTAAAATGTCATTTTAAAAATTAAAAGAAACAATAAGAAAGGAAGGAGCAGGAAGTATGGGAGTGTGGGTAGGAAGGAGGGTAATGTAGTAGGTATTTTGCTATTAAATTTATATACTTGAAATTTATTCATCTAATATAAATAAAAAATTGAAAAAAGGTTTGACAGAGCTCCATCCTCCTCTATATTTTGGGATAGTTTCAAATGTATTGTAATTACTTCCTCTTTCAGTATTTTGTAGAATTCAGTAGTAAAGCCATCGGGTTCCCAAACTTTCCTTTGATGGTAGAATTTTGTTTATTGCTTTAATCTCAATGTTTGTTATGGATCTCTTTAGGTTGTCTTTATCTTATTTATTTAATCTTGTTAGGTTTTATGTATCTAGGATTTTTTTCCCTCTCTATTTTTCTATATTAGTCTGGCTAGAATTGTATCTATTTTGTTTTGATATGTTGTATTTTCATTTCCATTTATTTCAAAGCAGTTGTTAATTTCATTTTTAATTTCTTCATTGACCCACTGATTATTCATTAGCATGTTGTTTAATTTCCAAGTTTTATGAATACTACTTTGTTTTTTTGTTTTTTGTTTCTTTTGTTTCTTTATGGTCTGAGAAGATACATGATATGATTCAATCCTTTTAAACTTGCTGAGACTTGATTTGTGGTCTAATATGTGATCTATCCTTGAAAATGTTCCATGTCCTATTGAGAAAAATGTGTATTCTGTAGATGTTGGGTGAAATCTCTATAAATGTCTGCTAGATCCATTTGCTTGATCGTGTGTTCAATATCAATGTATCTTTATTGATTTTCTGTCTGGATAATGTGTTCATTGATGAGAGTGGGGTGTTGAAGTCATCCAATGTTACTATATTGGAGTCTCTCTCTCTCTCTCTCTCTTTAAGTCATATAGTATTTGCTATATATATCTGGATGATCCTGTGTTGGATGCATATATATTTATGATTGCTATGTTTTCTTTTGGAATTGAACCTTTTATCAAAATATAGTGTCCTTTATATCTTTTTACAGTTTTTGATTTAAAGTCTGTTTTATTTGATATCAGGATAGCTACTCCTGCTCTCTTTTGGTTTCCATTTTTCTAGCCCTTCACTTTAAGTCTGTGTGAATCTGTTTGTGAAATGAGTTTCTTGTAGGCAGCACTTAATGGGGTCTTAGTTGTTTTTTTTTCCCATTCAGACAACCTAAGTCTTCATTCAGACAACCTAAGTCTTTTCATTGGAGAATTTAACCTATTTACATTCAAGGTTAGTATTGATAGATAAGAACTAAGAATTGTCATTTTGTTGATTGGACAAGGATTCTACCTGCTCTATTGGTGAATTTGGTGTTGTCATGTATTTACTTCTAATGCAAGATGTGCTTCAGAATTTGTTGTAAGGCTGGTCTGGTGGTGGTCAGTTCTCTCAGTTTTCCCTTATCTGGAAAATACTTTAATTTTCCTTCACTTTTAAAGGATAGCTTTACAGTATATAATATTCTTGGTCAGAAGTACTTTTAAGACCATAAATTTCTGTTGGTTTATTTTCTTGCATATTTTTACCTCAATGGTTTAGTGAGAATATGTAGATTTCTTTATCTTCTCCTTATATTGTAAGATTCATATGATCCAAAACCTTTCTCTTTCTGTTCACTTTCCTCACTGCTCAGGGTTCAATGAATATCTGTTGGGTGAATGAGTAAAGAAAGTAAGGAAGGAAATGCACTCCTATGAGTTAGCCTATACTCCTCACTTGTACTTATCACTCCCTTTACAGTCTCACAAATCTGCTCCATTCTATTGTCATGCATTCAAGCCTGCTAAAATTCATCAGAATTCCTACAATAATTAGTGTTGCTGCTTTTGATGTTTTGCTCTATTTTCTCATTGCTGTCACAACTGGAGTGGTTTTCAAAAACACAGTTCAAATTTAAAATCTATTGCTATGTAACAATCTCTCCAAAAGTTAGTGACTTAAAACAGAAATTCCTCTCATGGCTCTAAGGGTTGGCAAGACTTATCCATTCAGTTCTTGCCAAGGGTTTCTTTTGGGGTTGCAGTTAGATAGTCTAGATTGCTGTCACCTAAAGTCTTCAGTGAACAGAAGAACCCAAACTTGACAAACTCCCATCACTCAATGCTGCAGATAGGAGCTTAGCTTGGGCTGTTAACTAAATTACCTGTGGTTTGGGGTTCTCATACCCTAGCTACTGGATTCCAAAAAGAATAATAAGAGTTAACAACCCAGAGACCTAGGTGGAAGCTGCATGAATTCTTTGCAACTCAGTTTTAGAAGGAACATGGTGTGACCTTGACCACATTCTTTCAACTGAAAGTAATCACTGTATCAGGTCATATTTAATAAAAAGGCCATCCAGAAAAATATGAATAGCTTCTTTTGAGGACCATTTTTGGAGATTAACTGCTACAATCTTCAGAAATTCACATAACACACATCAATAGTCCTTCCTAATCTTACCTATGCCTACACCTCTAGTCTTCCTTTAACACTCTATTCCAATCCCATTTACTTACACATAATGATCGCCGAGTACTTTAGATTCCTAAACATAATTGCCACTGTGCTTTTTCATAAGTTCTCTTCCAACATGTTTATGTTTGCTTTTGATTTGCCAGTTCTTTTTTCTGACTTTGACTCATTCTTTAGAATACAAATAAAGCAGTGCTTAACATTTATGCAAAGCTTCTCTGACACTCTTCCACCTCTTCACTTCCTTTAGCAATTTGTGATATCCTATACCATTGGATATTGAAATCATTTAAAGTTACTTTAGGGCAGCAACCACCTATTAAACAATTTTATATGAAGAGGCCCTGGCAGGTAGCAGGGTGACTAATGAGCCCTCGCCGAATAACTGGATAAATAGAAGCACTTGTTTTGCTCCTAGATTAGGTACATTTTTAAAACCACTTCTGGTAGATTTAAATTTGTCTTCTATCACTTCATTATATGAGCCTATTTTCTTTCTGAATGGCTCAACAATAAGTTGTGAATTAAACATGAAATCCAAAGGAAGTGTGATAACTGTCTATAACACATTGCCTTGGTTGCCTGACAGGAAAGATATCCTGTATAATTCCAGTACAGATACTCACAAATAGCTGTGATTCTTCACATGGCTTTGTGAAACTCCATGTCATTGTATAGAAAAGAGAAGTTTTGGGTAATTTGTTAAAACTCTGAAAATAAATTTATTTTTAATTCATGTAATATGATAGCTCTCACAAAATTAATAGTATTAAAAGATCAAGCCTCATATTTCTCTGTTATTTAATAAAATATGTGTGTTGCCTCTTCTATAAAACTCCAGCCTCATTTACATTCATCCAATAAGTGATGGCAAAAAATATATGTCATATATTCAGAACCAGCAATGATTATCTTTTTAAATTTTCATTGTAATATAGCAATTATTACAGCATTCTATATCATATAAGTCATTTCTGCTTTTTTTAACTTCAATATTCCATAGAATAATTTCATCAGGAGTATTAGATGGTAAATTTAAATATGAATAATATTATTCTTAGAAATAAATGTGCAGATTCATAAAAGAAATTTGGTTCCTAAAGGAATACTAAATACAATTTGCATCCTACTATCTATACACAATAAATTGACCATGTTGTACATAATATATATACAATGAATTGACAAGCCATACACAATATTTTGTCTTCATACAATAAATTGACAAAGAAAATTTAAACTTGTATGTGGACATTCCCAAGTAACATGTCAATGTTAAAAATTGTTCTTAGGCAGCATAAGTCAATCACTTTCTTAACCATATCATTGAAGTGATTTACTCAATTATTTTGGATAAAATATTCTTTTTAATGGCTTGTGAAAAAAATTAACTTCAAATATCTAAATATGACATTTTATTATCTAATATCTTTATATGCTTTAATTTAATTGGTCTTGTATGGAAAAACAGAGAACCTTGAAACACATCAGAATGAGATTACAGGTCAGTGTTCAAGCAAAATACAACTGGGCTACCCAATGACTTCCTGTTATTAAGCTGATAAATCAAGAACAATGTTGATAGATGCGAAAGCTGGGACAGTATGTCAGTCTGATGAAAAAAATGCTGAACAGACACAAGTGATCAATGCTGTCAGCATCCTGAAAATAAAAATTTTAAAAAGTCAAAGCACTAAGGAGATTATCACAGATGTTTATACATCCAAAAATGCAGTTTTTATTTGATTTAAGTTAAAAGAGGGCTTCCTGTGGCTTCAGAATAAGCAAAGTGAGATTTTCAAAATAATTTCAACTTGTTCTTTGAGAAGGCACATCAATACTCCGTATGTATCTGGACAGGGGTTCAAAGCTTGCTGCAGGCTCCAAGGCACTCTGAGTTGTTACTTTATTCTGCATGGAATTCAGCCTGTTGGATCCACATTTCCTACCTCTGCTCACCCTTCAGGTCTTATTCAAGTTCTGCCTCTTTTTAGGGTTCGCCTGAGTGCTCCCACTCAACACAAGCATTTTGTCTTTGAGCCTGCAGGACTATATCCATTTAATACAATTCAATCTGACATTTAATGAATTCACTTCTGCATGATTACCTCTTCTTTTTGCTTTCAACAGGTATTTCCTGAACCTTTTAGACTCTAGTAATGAGCAAATGGGATAAAATTTCTGTCTTTAAAAGGCTTACGTTCTAGCAGATGAATTATGTTTTGGAGGTCCACCTTCCCTTTAAGAGTCTAACAGAAAAACAGCTATTTTTGCCAGAAAAGGATTCTCAGGAAAATTCAACATAGAAATTGAAAGGATGCAATAATAAAGACCGATAAAGGAGAGAGAGCAGATTCATTCATTCTAGGTAACATTTTTAATGTTTTTTAAAGTAGTAATATCTTGTCTAATTAAAGAAACGTTAAATATTGTTATATAAAACAGCATAGACCAAATGGGAAAAAGAATGGAATGTAGGATGTATCATGGCCAGGAGGGCAGTATAAACAGGGTACAGATGTAAGTTGGAACAACATGCAGAAGGTCATATTTACTTGTGAAAACATCTCACCTGCTTTGGACACAGATATCTTGCTAAAATAATTATTATTTTTTTAGACCCTAAGTATTTTGCCTTGTACTTCCTCTATGTCTTTTACTAACTTCAAGCACTACATCATAGGTAGTGCTTTGCAGCATTAGACATTTAACTGGTAATTGACTAAGAAAGAATGAGAGGAGAGGAAGGGAGAAGTCTATAGAGTTAGTTCATCTGTAAAGCTCTGGAAAGGATAAACAAATAGATAATCGAATTACAGATATTATGTTAGGCCAATTATATGTAAGTACAGGCTACTTGAATAGGGTATGGAAATAAAGAGAAGCAGTTTCCTGCCTTTTTACAACAAATGTTGTAAGTTAAAGTATTTTTCATTTAGTAATGGCTTAATTTTGTTTATGCCACTGGAGAGAAAATGATAAATATTATTACTATAAGGATCTAAATTAATGTTAGATAAATGATACTTTATTTTAAACCAGTAAGTATTTAGATTATAATTTCTATGAGGACAAAGACTATGTTTATTTTATCCACTTTGCTTACAGCAATCTTAGTAGTAAAACAATACAGAATAGATAACTTATTCTCCAAATATTTACCTTTTAAATTTGTAATTACTGAGTTTACTTCAGAGGCAGAGAGACGGATCTCCCTTCCCTCCTCCAGTCTCCACAACAGCCAGGGTTTGGCCATTCTGAAACCAAGATCCAGAAACTCAATCTAGGTTTCCCACATGGATGGCAAGGACACAAATACCTGCTGCCTCCTAAAGTGTGTATCACCAAGGAGCTTGACCCAGGGCAGAGGCAAGACTTGAGCCAAGGTACTCTGATATGGAATGCAAGCATCCCAAGGGCCATTTTAACTGCTGCACCAATGGTGCTCACTCACAAACGTTTGTTGAGAGACTGCTGAATGCCAGGCCCCATTCTAGTTGGTGGGAATGTAGAATAAACAAGCAAAGCCACGACTTTTATCAAGGAGCAAATATTATAGAAGAAGAATATGGCAATATGTAAATAAAGGAATAAATACATAATATGTGAGATGGTGAATATACTATGAAATAACCATGCCATATCATTAGACTTGGTTATAGAAATACTCTACAATAATCACTAAAATCTTAGCAGTGTCTGATAGCAATAACATTCACTTAGCCTAAATGTCTGGAATCATCTGGACTCTTGATTAAGTGAAATCAGGTGGCTCTGCAGATTTTATCTGGGCTCACTCATGCATCTTTAGAAGGGAAGTTGAATAAACTGGGCTGGCCTCCACTGAGATGGTTGGGCTGACTAGCTCTGCTCTTCTTGGAGTGAGCAGTCCAAAAACATGTGTTCATGTGGCAATGTCCCAAATGTGAGATCAAGCCCAACAAGGTGCCGCTTTGAAAGATCTATTCACATCGTGTCATTTGAAGCAAGGAAAAGGGCCAAGAGATGAGGAGTATAGTTGCCCACCTGCATGAGGAGATTAGGAGAGGATATGTTTGAAAACTACTTGACCTACCAGATAACATACAGGAATAGAAAGTGATGGAGTGGTATTCATTAGAATAGGGTGGACGGAAGCATCTTCGCTGACAGTTGATCAGGAAAATGAATACAATGAGAGGATAGATCATGAGAATACCTGTGGTTAAAATGTTTAAAGCAGAGGGAACAGGGACTTCATAGGCCCCAATGTAGGAGCATGCTTGGATAGCGTAGGTGCAGTAAGCAGGAAATGCAGCTAGATTTCACTGAGTATGAAAGAGAAGAAGGCACAATGAAACTCAAGAAGTTACTGACAAGTTCATGTGCAGCCATGTGGGAAGGTTGAATTTTATTCTAAGTGACATGGGAAGCCACACGACATTTTGAAATATAGGGCAACATTAGCTGACTTTGGCTTTTCAAAGGATCACTCTTGATGTGCATTATGGAACTTTTGTATTAAATATATTTTCTACTTTATTATTTTTATAAATCAACTGGGAAGTAGGTTATGCATGGAGGTGGGGAGCAGCATGAACTGTGTGTTGTGTCTGTATTTGAACCCATTACTCTTATTAAAATTCCATTGTAATTGGGATTTGTCCATGAGATTATTTGGAAAAGGTTGCTGATTTTGTTAGGAGAAACATGAGGTAACCCAGATAGACATACTAGTCAACAGCATTACTGTGGAGTTGAATGCTAGAGACCTATTGATCCCTTCAGAGAAGCAATGGAAAACAATCCCCTCTGTGTTCTTGTCAACTTTGCTTAATCTTACCTTTTCCTTTGTGTATTTTATTCAAATCTTTAACTACTATTCTTTCATTTTGCACTGCTCCATCTTTCTAAGACTGGAGATTTTACCATTGAAACATTTGCTTGTAACAATTGTGGATAATTCAGCTGTAGTCAACCTAGTTTCTTCCCATTTTGGATTCTAATGGATTTGTCCCTGGAAACTGAAAGGTAAAATACTTGCCACATACATCCACCTACCTACCCCTCTCATGAAGAAACACCTCGCTGTTAGAGTTTTTCGGTTTGTTTGCTTACTTGTTTTTAGTATGAGTATCATAGCAATCCCACTTGCTTGCTGTACAATTATTGATTTAGCGTGTTGCCTATACAATCAAATACCTTATAGGTAAGCTGTAGCCACTGCTCTCTCTCCCATTCGTTTTCTCAATATCTAGCCCAGAGAGCAGTGTTTTTTTTTTTTTTTTTTTTTTTTTCCTGCTACTATTGGAAGGAGTTTTCACGTGCAGGCTTCAAGAGTACTTTGAAATGGATAGAAGGCTAACAGTAAGCCTGAGCTACCTTAAAATAAACTTTGCAAGTGAACTGAGGTATCAAAGAGCCAAATTCCTCTGGGTATATTTACCAAAGGAGATTTTTATCACACCTAATAAAATGTATGTTCTTGAAAGATGGTTTTGGATAAATTTTTAGGAGGTGGCAAACTCCAGGGGGTTGCCATCACAGCTAATACAGATGAATAATGCCTCCTGGCCATGTGTAGTGTGGCACCCCAAATGATATTCTCAAAATAGCATGGGGCATTGCAGACAGGCAGTACGGGGTTCAAAATCTAGCCTCACAGCCTACCAGATGTATGACCTTCATCAAGCTAAACAATCTCAACTGTAAAATACAAATATTCATGCTATGTCCCTGGGGTACCTGTGAAAAAAAGCTACAATGATTATACAAAGTTCCTATTCCTCTAGTTTTACAATTTTTTCTCAATAAAGATAGAATTTGATCCCTTACCATAAATATTAATCAATGCCTCTATGTTTGTAAGGAGATAATGGGTAGTGTTTATATTCAGTTAGACGGGGAGTTAAAAGATTGAAGGCTTATACTTTTTTCATTAATTCATGTCTTAGTGATAAAATAAGCATCATTCATTCTAAATTATTAGGTTAAAAGACAATTTTAAGTCTTTTTTAAAAAAATTAAACAGCACTCTATTCTATGTGTAGCTTATAGAACCATGTCCAATATATTAGAACATAGCAGTTACAATGCTATAAAAGTAAGAAAACTAAAATTTTATTAGACAATATGTAGAAATTTTACGTATAGCCACATCCTATAGAAAATGACCAAATTCATTTTTCTGTCTTTATGAAAGATAGAATACCTTATACCTCTAGTATCTCTGACAAGGTAATTTATTTAAAATTATATTAATGATACCTATTTTTCCTCAATTTTTGAAAAAGTGAGATTCTTTAGCAAAAAAAAAAAAATGACATATTTTACTGCTCAAATTTAACCACAGATTTCCAAGCACGTGGGCCACAATTCTCTTGCCTCCTGGCCACTGGATACACTCAGTTTAACCAACCATCTCCATTGCTATTCTTCTGCATGGCCTTCTAATATAGACAATCTTAACAAACTGTAAAATCTATTTTTTGAATTATTCCCTCCCTTTTCATACTGTTTGCCAGAAGCCAAAGAGTGAATTTCTGCATACGTAGCACATCACCATTTAGAAATGGGTGCTGCTACTGTATTCAAACAACTTCTCACCCTCTTCCGAAATCCATTTGTCCAAGTGGACTAGCAATTTGTAGTAAAGGCTCCTTTTGCAATAATCATATAGCACTAGATATTATTTGATTAAGTGTACATTAAAAAGTTATATGTTTTCTCTGATTTGTTTGTAGCCCTTGGCTATATTCCTGTGAAATAGTGGGCTTTCTATTTTTCACTTGTTGAACACTATATTTAATCAAGTTTAATCCTGTGATTGTCAAGTAAATTAAATGTATGTTATCACAAAAATTAAAAGAGAGAAAAGGAAGGAAGAAAGAAAGGAAGAGGGAAGGGGAGAGAGACAAGTATTATTACGCTCTTGGAATTGTATCTTTGAAATCTGTTTTCTTTACATTGATAATATGAATGTATATATGATAAAGAAAAATGATATCCTAACAGAAACGAAGATCGGCCTAACTTCACACCTTTGAACTGAAAATTTCCTTGGGAGCAGAATGACTTCACTAGCGTGGGGTCTTCTAACCCGCCAGAAGGGCAGCTGTAGGACTGTGATGACCTGTTTCTCACCTGTCCCCATAGGCACCAGGCAATCCTTCCACATCTCAACAAATTCTGTTTGAGCTACATAAAATACCATCTCTCTTAAAAATACCGTGTGCGAAAGCAATAAAGCTTTTTTAATGGTATTCATGAGGCTGAATTTTAGTAGAAGCTGGGAATTCTATAATGTAACAAAATGGTTCATAAAATATTGCCATCTGCTATACAGCGAAACAGTTCGTTTTTACTAGTTTTAAAATGGCTGTGCTTTTATGTGTTTGGATTTTTGCCTAAGCTTCAAGTTCCCCCTGAAAGTTCCTCCTGACCTCTGCCTGAGGAAATGTGAAAATTTGCCTTTCCAATCTTGCTCTCTAAGCCTCAAGGAAGAATGTAAATGGACAAAACACAGTCTGTGAAATTTCTCCATGACAATCCCACACATACTCCGTGCATGGCTGCTTCTGTTTACAATTGTTCCAGTTTACACTGAAGGAGTCACTTGTAAAAGAAAGTGCCCCAAGAGCTGGTGCTGAAAACAAACATTTATAGAATAGCAGGCAGTCAGCAGAAGACATAGGCCTTTATTACAACAGAGGAAAAGTTTTTGCAAAACTGAAAAGGGATGTTCCAGACAGAAAAAGTAAAAGATGGGATAGAGGTTTCCGAGTTGGGAGTTTTCCAACACAGCCATTTGCTGGTGAAATGGTGCACCCCAGGAGGGGTTTTAGGAATTTGCCCAGGCTCTTACCTTTAGGGACAGGCAGTGTCCACCTTAAAGTGTCTTTCTTTTGTGACAATCAGATTTTAAACAGGTTTTCATACAGCAGCAGGATCATTTTCCATTGTTCTGACCTTAGCTGAAGCCATCAACTGAGCACATCAGATTTGCGAACAGAAAGATGTTTATTATGTAGACTCAAAATAAAGAGCAATAAAAAGCAAGATAATTTTTAGAAAGCAAGAGACTGAAAATAGAGAGGAGTTGAAGGGGAAGAAACTGGAAGGAGAGGACAAGAAGGAGGTAAAAGGGAAGAGGGCCGAGGTGACCCCAACAGCAGCCACAGCAACAGGACTCTTGATGGTAGTGTTCTCTCCAGATTGTGTCCATCAGCATCCAACACAATCTCAGCTCCATTTCCTTCTGTTCCTGAGTATCTACTTACCTTTCTCATTTTCTCCAGCTTGAGACATCTCTTTCATATAATTCCTGAAAAGTTTCTCTTTAACTTTTAACTTTTGCTTTGCACCTCTGATGGGTTGCCCAGATGGTGGTCTCTGGGGAAGGAGTCCTGGTGTCCACAAGTTCTGTGGTCTTTCTGTTTCTGTTTCCACATATAGACCTCTGAGGAGAGTGCTGTAATATAATTCCCTCATTTGTGGGCTTCCTCTTCATGGAAGGGATTGTTTTAGTTCATTTGGGCTGCTGTAACAACACTATAAACCAGGAAACTTATAGACAACAGAGGGTAGGCATTAGGTGTAGTTCAGCAGGTTGGAACGTCACTTGTGGTGCCTAGATTGAGCCAATCCCCAGCTTCTGGCTCAGTTTCCTGCAAATGTACATGGGAGACATCAAATGATGGCCCCAAGGGTTCCTGTCCCCAGTAGGGGAGACCCAGATAGAGTTCCTGGCTCCTGGTATAGACATGGCCCAGCCCTGGCTATTGTGGGCATTTGGGGAGTGAACTAGCAAGTGGAAGACATCTCTCTCAAAACTTCTCTCTCTCAAAACCTCTCTCTCTCTCAGTTTGTGTATGTGTGTGTGTAACATTGTGTCTCCATCTGTCACTCTGATTTATAAATAAAATAAAAAATAAAACTTAAGAAACAAAGCTTTTTACATTTTTGGAGGGTGAGAAATTTAAGACCAAAGTACCAGCACATTCTGTGCCTCGTGAAGATCCACTTTCTAGCTCATAGATGGGGCGGTCTCACTGTGTTCCTCCATGGGAGAAGGGGCAAGCTACTTCTCTGGGGTCTCCTCTTCAAGGACACTGATTTCAGCCAGTTAAGTTGCTCCCTTAAGAACTGCTCATCCCCAGAGGGCTACCAATACCATCACCTTGTGGTTAGGATTTCAATGTGTGAGACTGGGAGGTTTCACACAACGAAACCCTAGCTGGCATATTTTCCCCTTAGCAAACTATTAATATCTTTTTAGGTCTTTGCCAATGAAAACAGATGTTTAGGCAGATTTATTGATTATCACAAGAGTCTTGTATCTTTTCAATTTTTGAACAAGGGGACTATGCCAACACATTACTTAAAACATAAATTTGAAAGAGGTTCTACGAAGTTATTAAACATCTCAAGCAACCCCAACCAATTCATTTTGTCCAGCGCTCTGTACCAGATGAGTCATCTACAACGTTGACTGGATGTGCCCAGTGATAGGAGGTGTAAGGGAGGAAACACATCTCCACAACCTGACAGTTTTCACTTCATGTTGTCAAGCCTTTCGAAATTGATGTTGGCTCAAAGACATCATCTTCTAAAATGTGAAGACTCAAACCAGGACTGAGGCATGACTAATATGTATTAGTTTAAGTAGATTGCTTTCTTCATTCCATATAAATGATATCATCTGCATTCAGTAAATAGAAATTGTAATTGCAGGAGGGGAGAAGATAGCAATGAAGAATTGGGCAAGGAAACTATTTTGAAATTGAATTTCCTCCTGGGACTATAAGGCCAGGAAGAAAAGATCACTGGGGAGCTTAGAGCAGCAAGAAGGCATGGAACATATGGAATGGGAGAAGTATGCTCTGTTGTTAATGTACCTAACAGGGTGTGTGGTTAGAGTACCTCATGGTACATATGTCTGTATTTTTTCAAAACTAAATGCATGATAAGGAAATGAATCCATGAATGAATAAGAGAAAGTCAATGAATGAAATAAGATGCCAGTGTAGACGCAGAGAAATAATGGCTCTCAGAGTTTACATCCATCTCTTTGAGGCTTGTTAGAAATGTACACTCATGTGCACCTGTCCCAGTTCTTTGACCTAGAAACTCTGTGGGTGGAGCCCAGAAGTCTGTGGTTTAATAAGCTCTCTCTCTGATTCTGACAGAGGCTAAGATTTGAAAACCATTGAGAAAGTGTAGAAGTTAAAAACATTAATCAAGGAAAGGGTGTGGCTGAACAGAGGGTGCAGGGAAAAGGATCATTTAAAGAACCTGAAGGTCCCCAATAAAGCGAGTCTTTCTTCACTAGGCAGAATATAAATGCTTTCTATTCTCTTAATTGCACATGTAGTCTCACTGAGTAACTATCTGAGAATATCCAGGGAATTCAACATCAGGTCCTTTCTGTGTGCAAGGCCCCCTTCTGCTTGGCGAAATGGCTGACTGACTACAGCGAGGCATTCATGTGTTGGGACCTGTAGTCATTTAAACATCTGTGTCAAGCAACCAATCAAGGAAGTCCATACATTTCTTACATAATGATAGCAGTCACCCCCATAGAGGTCCATTAATTTAGGGAACGAAGACAGGAGGTAATATTATGTATTATAAGAATGCTTGCTTAAGAAGTGCCACTCTCAAAAAGGAACTGTCCAGCACACCCCTATCAAAGGAACTGCTTCTCATTTCCCAGCATGTGACCCTAAATAATAAGCAACATAGAATCATTTTGCACAGGTATGCTTTTATTCCCTGTCATCTTTTCAAAGCAGAAATAAATGATTTGCCTTGTAGAAAAATTAAATATTTCCATTTCAGAAAATCTGACAAAAATATGATTGATATCAGCAATTATTAGAATCTTGCAGTGGCCCTCTGAGGGCTGTTTCTTGCATGCATGTTGGGGTTTATCACAGCTGCACAGCTCAACCATCCTGAATGTGATTCAGGTACATTATTTTATGCAAATAACCGCTAGTGTCTTTCTAAGCCCTAACTTCTGCAATGAGGTGCAGTTTCAATTTACTATTAGAAAGAAAATTTGTCCCCTATAATTACACCATAATTGCACATTTTAATGCAATTTACTTTTACTGATCACAGCCATAGATTTTCCAAAAGGTTAGCTAACTGACTAATTCGATGACAAGGATCTTATCTCTGGAGACTTAGGTTAAGAAATGCCACTTTGATTGTCTCCCTGGCACGTCATGTCATGTACAGACAACTCCATCTCGCTGTCTAATGTGACCCAATTTGCCATATTGCTTAAAAAGCACATTAAAGTGAATCACTGATCTATTACCCAAGGAATTATGAAGCTTGTGGGTTATCTTCCATTGCACCTGCTTTAATCAGCACATTGCCTCGGGTATTATGGTCACTGTATCCTTTAATAAAAGAATTGTTAATATCTTCATCTACGATTTCAAGCAATTTGCAAAATTAGCTTAGCTGGCCTTTGTATGGAACTTAGCACAAACTCAGTTACTTAACATGCTGTTTTGAGGAATAATTTCTATTTCAAACTTCCTCAAATGAATACTTTTTATGAAATAAATTGTCAGTATAAAAAATGGAGAGCTCAATTTAGGGTGATGGATGAAAGTGTGTGTTCTTTGAAAGTTATTTTCATAGTCTACCTGATTTTACATTATTGGCTTTTTTACTTCACAAAAAAATTAACTATTAGGGATTACATGTCTGTGTAATCAACTTATATAAAGCTAATTTAAAATTGTTTTAGGGACACATCAGTGAAAAATATGATAGCATTATTTTGTTGAATTGTATAGAATAATTCCTTTATTTTTCAATATGCTGTTTCCTATTAGAACTGGTTAACTCATTATTAATAAATATTCATCTCATTATTAATAAATATTCATTATTCCTTCTGATAAGTCATAAAGGTAAGTATGTAGATACTGGGTAGAGAAATACCATGTGCAGAGTTCATGTTATCTCATCAGAAAGCCAGAGTTAGCATCATACATTTGAACTTGCTCTAATTTATTTAAGCGTGTGCGCATGCACACACACACACACTTATTAAATTATCTCCTGTGTGTCAGTAACTAGATTAAGTGATAGGAGCACTAAGCCATTACACTCAGAGTCAAATAGGGTTTCCATGTGGCATGGCAACCTCAACAGAAAGCAGTGATTAACGTAATCGACAGCTCAAAGTTGAACACTCCTTTCTCAGTGGGAGAAGCTGGAATTAGTGAATTTTGTTTTTGATAGTTATAGGTTAAATTTCTTTTTTTTTATTTTTATTTTTATTTTTTTTGACAGGCAGAGTGGACAGTGAGAGAGAGAGAGAAACAGAGAGAAAGGTCTTCCTTTGCCGTTGGTTCACCCTCTAATGGCCGCCGCGGTAGCGCGCTGCGGCCGGCGCACCGCGCTGTTCCGATGGCAGGAGCCAGGTGCTTCTCCTGGTCCCCCATGGGGTGCAGAGCCCAAACACTTGGGCCATCCTCCACTGCACTCCCTGGCCACAGCAGAGAGCTGGCCTGGAAGAGGGGCAACCGGGACAGGATCGGTGCCCGACCGGGACTAGAACCCGGTGTGCCAGCGCCGCAAGGCGGAGGATTAGCCTGTTGAGCCACGGCGCCGGCCAGGTTAAATTTCTTAAAACCTTGAACATAATTACCAATTTTATAATACCTGCAGAGCCGAGGTACTGGATAATTTGTGTTCAGTTACATCTAGAGGGATGCTGTTTTATGTGACCCATACTTCAGTGCTTCTAGTTACCACCTCAAGTCTTAGATATGTTCCTTATATACATATAGTTCCTTAGTTATGTTCCAGATATGTGTATTCCTACAGCGTTTGTCATGGAAACATTTTTACCAAATTTAGTGGAAATGAAACCAAAGGGTTTTTGAAAGGAGGAATTAACTAATAATAGTTATAGAAAACTGTGTCCTATGAAATAGGGGCATTTTCCTTCATTCATGGCTCTTGATAAGGCCTGCTTTGGTCAACTACCCACTCTTCAATCTCTGTATCCTATTTCCTAGTCATTTATCCCAAATAACTTACTGTAAGGAAACCATGTACCTATAGACCTTGCACACAAGCTGAAGAGATCTTTTCACTGTGTGTTACTTTATCTGTTTTCAGCGTCTTCTGACTCCACTCTGAAAAATAGGTATCACGGGTTATACTGAGCAAAGACTATCGTTTTCTGCCTTTTCCTAAGTTGCTCTTCACTAGTGAAGTTTGATGTCTGCACTGAAGTGAAACAGTGTAAAACTCAGGTTATGTGCAAAAGTCCGCTTCTTCTGAATGTTTCTAAATAAAGAAGCCTGCTACTACTTTGGTGTGCCCAATATAAAGTAAGACTACAGTTGTGCATTTTAAAATAAAAAATAATGTGTTGCTGTTAGGACAGGTGATTGGCAGTGGTTAAGACACTGCTTGGAGGCCGGTGCCACGGCTCACTAGGTTAATCCTCTGCCTGCGGCGCCGGCACCCTGGGTTCTAGTCCCGGTCGGGGAGCCGGATACTGTCCCGGTTGCCCCTCTTCCAGTCCAGCTCTCTGCTATGGTCCGGGAAGGCAGTGGAGGATGGCCCAAGTGCTTGGGCCCCTGTACCCACATTGGAGACCAGGAGGAAGCACCCGGCTCCTGGCTTCAGATTGAAGCAGCGCGCCTGCTGTAGCGGCCATTTGGGGGATGAACCAACGGAATGAAGCCCTTTCTCTCTGTCTCTCTCTCACACTCTCTAATTCTGCCTGTCAAAAAAAAAAAAAGACACTGTTTGGAGTGCCCAAATCTCATGTCAGAGTGCCTGGGTTTAAGTCCTAGGTCTGCTTTTGGTTCTACTTCCTGCTTTTGTAAGTACCAGGAGGCAGCAGGTGATGGCTCATGTTGTTGGGTTCCTGCAAACCACGTAAGAGACTCAGATTGAATTCCAGGCTTCTGGCTTCAGCCTGGCCTAAACCCCCATTATCGCAATCATTTGATAAATAAACCAGCAGATGAATGGAAGACTCCCTCCATCTAGTCTCTCTCTGTCTCCCTATTTCAAATAAATACATAAACTTTAATTTCTTTTCAAAAATAATGAAGTTCACTTTTTACTGGTTCATCCTGTTAAGCACCATACCCCTTACCAGGCCAAAGCATGAAAAAGTAGAGAATTTGAAGTATCATTAATAAGATTCGGTTTGCACCTGAACTCTATCACGCTCCAGCCACATATATTTCAGCAGGCCATTCTGTCACTCCAACTCCTACATGCTAATTATAACATGGTAAAATAAACCCTGGCTTTGTTATCACCAGAAGCTGCAAGGAACATCAAGTAGCATAATGCATGTGAACTTGCTGAGTGAACTTCAAAGGGTTACATAAGCAGTTGTAGTTTTCACTAAAAAGGGCTTTGCAGTCTCTGGGGAGCTACCCTACAAAGAGTTGATGGTAAACTGCGAGACCTTCTTTCTTTGGAAAGCAAGTTCAGTCCTCAGATCCCTGCTCCTATGCACGTAGCCTTTAGAAGGATTCTGTAAGATTAGTTATCTTAGGTTGATGCTGTGATGCTTTCTAAGCTAATGATTTGTGGATATTCACCGAGATTTCACGTAGAAAACTGAAATACATTGACTTTTGACACTTTATATTTGTATTGGTGGTTTGTATAGAGCATGTATCTGCGTCAGGACTTTGAGGTTTTTGCACACTTTTTCTAACAAATATTTTCCAAAAAAATGTTTACTCAGAAAATCTCTGGTTATATGATAATGAAAACTCATATATCTTTGAAATGCCTTATGATGACATTTGGCAAGGATCAGGGAGAGTCTTCTCAAATATTAGAAAAATCAAAATAAATATGTAGAGCAAATTCTAAAGGATGTTTTATTTTCATTTTATTTAGTAGTTTTTCTGAATGTCAGAATGATAACTACTATTATTTGTTGTCCTTATAAACAAAACGTGTGATGCTATCATTCTCTGATGCCATTGCATTTCAGTTTTGACAACAATATATTTATCTTTTGATCAGCAAATATGGATTCTATCTGGTTTATGTTTTTTGTCTCCTTCAAATTATGGGTCGTACAATACAAAATAAACTGTTTTACTTTAAAATCAGGAAGAAACTTATAAACAGTATTAAATGCCATACATTAGGAGTATTTCTGACTTATTAATTTGAAGAGACAGTGTATGTAAGTTTTTGAGAATTGATCCATTAGGCTAAACCTCAGATACAAAGAAAAATTTGAACTTTATCCCAAGAAATTTTGAAAAATTTCAGTCAGGGAAGTAAAAAGATGATGTAGATCTTTTAAAAAAATTATCGTTTACACATTGAAGGAAACAAGTAAGGAGCAGAAACTAGAAGCAGTAGGAAATGAGAGAGAGAGCAAACCATGCATGAAAGGGCCAGAGGAGATAGGAGATGAAAGGGGTTTGGGTGAGGCCACAGTTCTCAGTGAGTGGATATTGGGATGAAGGGAGAGGATATGACACTCTCAGTGGTGCTGCTTTTCCCAGAGAGTGAAATGTGTGAATTTCAAAATAACTGCACACAATGAAACTGCCCTTTTGTTCCATTTTTCCACAAATTTCTTGAAGTGTCCTTTGGCTTTCAAGAACACAAATGGCCACAAAAATAGATTTGTTTTTTTTTTAAGTCATTTATGTATTATGCATTGTGTTGTGTATTATATGACTCAATGAGTACAGCAAACAAATTCATGCACACCAAAAAAAAAAAAAAAAGGAAACAGAACACCTAAAATGCATCTCAGTTATTTTTAGTGAGTAACAGAGTTCTTGAACTTAAATCATGTGTGTTCAAGCATTTCTTATGTGGCAATACCTAAAGAAATTAATCCATTCAGGAATATGGGGATGGTTTAGAAACTGGACCAGGTAACTGTTTTGATATACTTCTTGTTTTTTTTTTTTGTTTTAACTTTTATTTAGTAAATATAAATTTCCAAAGTACAGTTTATGGATTACAATGGCTTCCCCCCCCCATAACTTCCCTCCCACTCGCACCCCTCCCATCTCCCGCAAAATAGATTTGTAAGGTGTCAGAACATATTGGAATTGAAAAGTTGGAGATGGATCAGCCTGCAAAGTTGAGAATGGATCAGCTTAAAAACAAAAGCATGTAGGATGAGCAGAGAGAAGCATCAAGAAAGTCCTAATGAAAGAAAAGGAACCCACAAAAAAGCTGGAGGAGGCACAGGAGGAGAGGATTTGATAACCTGAGAGGTGTAATTTGAGTGTCAGTTGTTGCTGTTGGGAAGAGGAAAATAAAGACAGAAATTTCCACTGAATGAAAAAAAAAAAAAAAAAGAAGCAGCAGCAGCAGATTTTTGGTGACCTTGGCAAAGATACACTCCTTGGATGATGATATGTGTTGAAAAAATGGAAGCTTATTTTTAGCAATTTAACTAGTTTTAGTAAGAATAAGGATTAGGAGAAACAGAGTAATATAAGACCATAAAGAGAAAAATTGACGGTTTCACATTCTCTTTAGCCATAGTTTGACATGCCCATCAGACATCCATGGAGTGCTACAAGTCACTGTTGGACTGACAAGTTGGAGCTCCCAATAGAGTTAATTCCTATCACCATCACCTCATAGCACTTTTCCTTTCTCAGTAGCACTCAGCACTATCTAACATACTAGGTATTCACATTTTGTTTATTAGTAGTCACACATATAGCAGGATACCAGCTTCAGAAAGAAATGGGATTTCTTTCAATTGCTATGTTCTCATAGCAAATTTTGTATCTCCTGATACAAATGTTGATACTTAACTCACTCAGTAGTTAACAAGTGACTTCAAGGTGTCCTACCTTTGTCTTGGACTGTTTACCTATAGTGGGGACTTTTGTAATCCCAGTGTATAAAGGGGTTAGATGCCCATGAAATTCCTGATAAAAATCTTCTTTCCTTCTTTTCCCCTTATTCTTTCAATTTGATGCCCCCTCTGCTACTTCTGTGCAATAACGAGTAACCCAACAATCCTTCCACCACCTCAAAAGCAAGCCAGGAATTATACATCTCTTCAAAGCTGCCTGGGAGGCATCAGCTCAAACAGATCATGCACCCACAAACTCTGGGGTCTGGTGAGTGATATCCTAGGAAAAAGGACCAGGGCCATTTTCTCCCTGCTTTCCTAATCCTGTGCATATTTCTTTTCTAGTTGTGTAATGAATGCATTAGGAGACCGAGCACAACTAAGATGCAGGCAGTTCTCAAAATTTTCCCTACAGGTTGTTGACGTCTTTCCTAAAGGATTGCTATTCCCTAACCCTTCTAAAGGTTTCAAGGGACTAGAATCTTCCAAGAAAACCAAGCAGGAAGCTCACATATTGTTCTTTCTAGTTCATCACATCCATGTTATGTCATTGGACCGCAGTGATATAATCGATGTGCTTAAAAGAGCAAGAGAGAAATGTGAAAATAGTAGAGAAACAGAAAGAACATATGTCAGTATCTTTTTCACTGTTATTCTAAAGTAGATTGGAAATTATCCATCAGAATGTTTCAGATAATATGGCTTACAACACTGTAAGAATGAAAATAAGTAAGTGCAAGGAGGAAATTGGCTTTAAAAATGTAACTTTACATACATCCATACAAGTTTTAAAATAAAGTTTCAAAGGCAAATTGTATGATTATAATTAATAATAGCCAATGATTACTGAATGTTCTTTTAAAAAAAAAAAAAAGATTTATGTATTTATTTGAATGGCAGAGTTACACAGAGAGAGGAGGAGAAGCAGAGAGAGAGAGAGGCCTTCCATCCGATGGTTCACTACCCAGAGGGCCGCAATGGCCGGAGCTGCACCGATCTGAAGCCAGGAGCCAGGAGCTTCTTCTGGGTCTCCCACATGGGTGCAGGAGCCCAAGGACTTGGGCCATTTTCTACTGCTTTACCAGGCCGTAGCAGAGAGCTGGATTGTAAGTGGAACAGCGGGGTCTCGAACCTGTGCCCAAATGGGATGAGGGCACTGCAGGCCAGGGCGTTAACCCACTGCGCCACAGCGCCAGCCCCTAATGAATGTCCTTTTGTGTGTTCTGCACTTTAAGTACTGATCTTACATCCTCTTCGTAAAAATTTGAAATGTTAGCTTAAATCCTAGTTTTACCTAATGGTAGAGTGAGGCTCAGAAAGCGCATACCTGGTACCCGAAGTAACACAGCTGATGAAAATTGACACCATGATAAGAACCATTACTTGTCACTAATAAATATTTTATATCATGGAACCATGTTGATACACACATATGGAATATTTTTCCATGTCAACCACAAAAGAAGAATCTTACTGCACGACTGAAACTTTTAAAGTTTAAAATAAGCTCAGTAGTCCAGGAAATAGCACGTTCACAACAGCATTCACGATGCTTCCTCTGGTTCATATCATCAGGGCAGAAATCCAGATGTCATTTACTTCTTGACCTGGGTTCTCAGAAGACCACAATCCATTGTGGCAGCTGGTAGATCTTCCCATCTCCCACATTTGTCGGCAGATTCATCACATTGTAGTGATGGGACCAAAGTTAGCATTTTCTTCCTGGTTGGTTTGCTTTTAGAAGCTGGCTGCCATTCCTTTTGGCTGTTTTGAGAATTTTTCACTAGACAGCCCTTTGCTTCTTCAAAGCTGAGAACGGAGATTCTCTCTAACTAGCATTCACTCTGCTGTACGGTAATCACAGAAGCAACACTTTATTATGTTTCCCATATTCTATCATTAGAAGCAAGTCATGCTCGTCTTCAAGGGAAGGAGGAATTGTACAATCATGTAACTGCTAGGAATCGGGAATTATTGAGAGTCAACTTAGGTTGATTCAAACTGAAAGGGTCTGCATTGGTTTTATATTGCTATATAATGAGTTACTCCAGTTTAGTAGCTTAGAACAAAAAGCTATGATCGCACATATTCCATGGGTCAGAATTTTTTATTATTTTTTTTTATTTAATGAATATAAATTTCCAAAGTACAGCTTATGGGTTACAATGGCTTCCCCCTTCCAAAACTTCCCTCCCACCCACAACCCTCCCCTTTCCCGCTCCCTCTCCCCTTCCAATCACATCATGATTCATTTTCAATTCTCTTTATATACAGAAGATCAGTTTAGTATATATTAAGATTTCAACAGTTTGCCCCCATATAGTAACACAAAGTGAAAAAAATACTGTTGGAGTACTAGTTATAGCATTAAATAAGAGTGTACAGTACATTAAAGACTGAGATCTTACATAATATATTTTTTTAAAAAAATTAATTAATTTTCTATGCCATTTCCAATTTAACACCAGGTTTTTCCTTTTTTCATTTCCAATTATCTTTATATACAGAAGATCGATTCAGTATATAATTAGTAAAGATCTCATCAGTTTGTACCCACACAGAAACACAAA
The DNA here is from genome assembly GCF_033115175.1 of Lepus europaeus. Classification (NCBI taxonomy): domain Eukaryota; kingdom Metazoa; phylum Chordata; class Mammalia; order Lagomorpha; family Leporidae; genus Lepus; species Lepus europaeus. Next base: position 33,838,390 of record NC_084828.1, read on the forward strand.
GTGTAAAAATACTGTTTCAGTACTAGTTATAGCATCACTGCACATTAGACAACACATTAGGGACAGATCCCACATGGGATGTAAGTACACAGTGACTCCTGTTGCTGACTTAACAATTTGACACTCCTGTTCATGGCATCAGTAATCTCCCTAGGCTCTAGTCATGAGTTGCCAGGGCTATGGAAGCCTTTAGAGTTCGCTGACTTTGATCTTATTCCGATAGGGTCATAGTCAAAGTGGAAGTTCTCTCCTCCCTTCAGAGAAAGGTACCTCCTTCTTTGATGGCCCTGTTCTTTCCACTGGGATCTCACTCCCAGAGATCTTTCATTTAGGTCTTCTTCTTTTTTTCTTTTCCATGGTATCTTGGCTTTCCATGCCTACAATACTCTCATGGGCTCTTCAGCCAGATCCTAAAGCCTTAAGGGCTGATTCTGAGGCCAGAGTGTTGTTTAGGACGTCTGCCATTCTATGAGTCTGCTGTGTATCGCACTTCCCATGTTGGATCTTTCTCTCCCTTTTTGATTCTATCAGTTAGTATTAGCAGACACTTGTCTTGTTTGTGTGATCCCTTTGACTCTTAGACCTATCAGAGCCATCGAATGTGAACTGAAATTGATCACTTGGACTAGTGAGATGGCATTGGTACATGCCACCTTGATGGGATTGTATTGTACATTCAATGCAATACCGATCAAGATACCAAAGACATTCTTCTCAGATCTGGAAAAAATGATGCTGAAATTCATATGGAGACACAGAAGACCTCGAATAGCCAAAGCAATCTTGTACAACAAAAACAAAGCCAGTGGCATCACAATACCAGATTTCCGGACATACTACAGGGCAGTTGTTATCAAAACAGCATGGCACTGGTACAGAAACAGATGGATAGACCAATGGAACAGAATAGAAACACCAGAAATCAATCCAAACATCTACAGCCAACTTATATTTGACCAAAGATCCAAATCCAATCCCTGGAATAAGGACAGTCTATTCAATAAATGGTGCTGGGAAAATTGGATTTCCACGTGCAGAAGCATGAAGCAAGACCCCTACCTTTCACCTTACACAAAAATGGACTCAACATGTATTAAAGACCTAAATCTACGACCTGAAACCATCAAATTATTAGAGAGCATTGGAGAAACCCTGCAAGATATAGGCACAGGCAAAGACTTCTTGGAAAATACTCCAGCAGCACAGGCAGTCAAAAACAAAATTAATATTTGAGATTGCATCAAATTGAGAAGTTTCTGTACTTCAAAAGAAACAGTCAGGAAAGTGAAGAGGCAACCAACAGAATGGGAAAAAATATTTGCAAACTATACTACAGATAAAGGATTGATAACCAGAATCTACAAAGAAATCAAGAAAATCCACAACAATAAAACAAACAACCCACTTAAGAGATGGGCCAAGGACCTCAATAGACATTTTTCCAAAGAAGAAATCCAAATGGCCAACAGACACATGAAAAAATGTTCAAGATCACTAACAATCAGAGAAATGCAAATCAAAACCACAATGAGGTTCCATCTCACCCCGGTGAGAATGGCTCACATTCAGAAATCTACCAACAACAGATGCAGGAGAGGATGTGGGGAAAAAGGGACACTAACCCACTGTTGGTGGGAATGCAAACTGGTTAAGCCACTATGGAAGTCTGTCTGGAGATTCCTCAGAAACCTGAACATAACCCTACCATACAACCCAGCCATCCCACTCCTTGGAATTTACCCAAAGGAAATTAATTTGGCAAATAAAAAAGCCATCTGCACATTAATGTTTATTGCAGCTCAGTTCACAATAGCTAAGACCTGGAACCAACCCAAATGCCCATCAACAGTAGACTGGATAAAGAAATTATGGGACATGTACTCCATAGAATACTATACAGCAGTAAGAAACAACGAAACCCAGTCATTTGCAACAAGATGGAGGAATCTGGAAAACATCATGCTGAGTGAATTAAGCCAGTCCCAAAGAGACAAATATCATTTGTTTTCCCTGATTGGCGACAACTGAGCACCAAAGGGAAAACCTGTTGAAGTGAAATGGACACTGTAAGAAACAATGAACTGATCAGCTCTTATCCTGACTGTTGATGTACAATGTAATACTTTATCCTTTTTAGTATTTGTTGTTGTTCTAGTACTAGTGGTTGAACTCTGTAATTAACACACAATTACTCTTAGGTGTTTAAATTTTAACTGAAAGGTGATCCCTGTTAAATTTAAGAGTGGAAAAAGAGAGGGAGGAGATGTACAATTTAGGACATGCACAATCAGACTTGCCCCAAATCATGGGTCAGAATTTTAATATGATATCAATGGGTTCTTTGCTCAGAAATTAGCATGACAGAAATGAGGGGTCTGCGTTGTGGTGCAGCAGGTTAAGCCACCACCTGCAGCACAGGCATCCATATGGGCACCAATTCTAGTCCCTTCTGCTCCACTTCCCATCCAGCTCCCTGCTAATGTACCTGGGAAAGCAGTGGAGGATGGCCCAAGTGCCTGGACCCCTGCACCCACGTGGGAGACTCAGAGGAAGCTCCTGCCTTCAGCCTGACCCAGCCTGGCTTTTGAGGCAATTTGCGGAATGTAGCTGATGGGAGATACCTCTCTCTCTCTCCCTCTCCCTCTCCCTCTCCCTCTCCCTCTCCCTCTCCCTCTCCCTCTCTGTCTCCCTCTCTGTAATTTTGTTTTTCAAATAGATAAATAAATCTTTTTAAAAAATGACAGAAACCCAGGCATTTTTAGGGACTATTATCTCTAGTCAGACCCAGGGCTATCTTCCACACTCATTCAGGGCGTTGACTGGATTTCATTCCCTATGGACCTAAGGCAACATTCCTGTTTTCTTGCTTGTGATTCAATGGGATTCTCTCCGCTCCTTGGGGAAGCCTGCCATTGCTGCACAGCCCTCTCAACAGCATGTCAATTGCTCCTTCAAGGCCAGAAGGAGACTATCTCTGCTCCTTTGAATGTCTCACCTGCTCTGACACTGGCTTCTAGTCCCAGATTTAAAAGGCTCATACAATCAGATTTACCCTGCCCAAATAATCTCCTTTTACATACATCTCCAAGGTCCTTTGTGCTGTGTGATGTAACCTAATCCCTGGATTGACACTCAGCCTGTCCATGGGATATGTCCATCAAGGATAGAGAATTATACAAGGCACGCATACCAGGTAAATACATACCAGGGATGGGGTGGGGATCCTAACCTCAGGATCTCAGGGTGGGCATTGGGCACAGCAATTAAAACGTCCCTGGGGACACTGGCATCCCACCCCACACTGGAGTGCCCACATTCAGGCTTTATCTCTGCCTCCAATTCCATCTTTCTGTTAATGTACACCCTGGGAGACAGCAGTTGATAACCCAAAGACTTGGGTCCTTGACACCCACTTGAGAGATCCAAACTGAACACTGGGCTCCTGTATACAGCCCGATGCAGTCTAGGCTGTTGTGGGCATTTAGAGCGTAAATCATCAGATGGAAGATCTCTCTCAATCTCTGTGTCTTTCAAACAAAATAAATAAATACATAAATATAAATAAATAAATATTCTTAAAACAAAAAAAGAAATGCCAAGATCCAGGATGAAAAACAAAATATGAATATGGTGAAAAATTTCTTTTGATAATTATCTTAGAACTTTATTAAAATAAATCATTTTTAAGGTTAGAAGATCAAGTTCACTACAGAAATTACAGTCTTTGTGCTGTTATCTTGAAGGACAATTTGTGGTATCTGTTTTGGTGCAGTTCTCATTTTACTTTTTGGGGGGCAAGGGCAGTGAGAATGGGGACTATGATAATCACAACACCAGTACTGACCTCATATTATTCTGTCTAGGAGAAAAATTTGCCTCCTTAAGGCATAATGGCTCAGAAGAAAAACGAATGCTAGCTAATGGATTTTATATGGGATGGGAACTGAGGTTATATTCATTGCTAAAATGGGAAGCTGCCGACCCTTGCCTTAAACAGATCAGACCGAATAGAGGCCAGAATGATGCAAAAGAGAGAGCACTAGACTACAAGGCGAAGCCTGGAGTTAATCCTGATGGCCGAAACAAACTGGGCTTCTTTGACAGAATCTTAGCCCCTCTGAACTTTGGTTATTTCGTGTAAAAATCTATAAAGTTAAGCCATATGGTTATTCAGTCCCAGTCAGTTATAAAATTTTATAATGATGTGGTTCCAAAGAGAAGTAGCTAGAAATTCAGAGGTTTTCATCAAACATTGTTATTGCCAAATATATAATCTCATGAATAGTAATGTCATTGTTTTATCTATTTAGAATTTCTTTTCACATGGCTATTTACTTCAATGTTTTTAGTTATTTATCTTAGCAAACTGTTTCTGAATTAAATCATAATTTTCCATGTCTACATATATTAATCTTGGTGCTTTATACAAATGTTAGAAACTTCCAGAAGTATATAAAGATGTATTTTTAAATGTAAAAGAAATCACCTAAATACATTTTTATAAATATTTTAATATCCTGGCTAATTATAAATATGTACACTGATTCAATTACAGTATTAGTGATCTGTGGCTTTTTATTTTTTTAATGTATATGAGTGAAATAGATATCTTTTCATTTGAAAAAGTTTTATACTAGGAAACAAAAAGCTAAGATCTCCGGAATCATTAATTTCAATAAACATGTTTTCTTAAATATTCTTAAAATTTGTGCATTAGGTCATGCCTCAAACTGACATATTTAAAAAGTGAAACAAATGTGTATTACTTGCCCTGTTCATTTGTAATCACACTGGGATGCCAGAGATTGTCTTTTTATTTTCTTTTGCCAAATTACTTCCTAAAATGTAACGCTTTTGCTTACGTTATACCCACTTTATCTAGGATCAGAAATTTTTGTTCCTTCAAATGTGGCATTCTTTTCTATCTTACTTTCCTTTTATGTAAAATCAAATTATGTATCTCTTTTTTTGAGGTCTAAAGGAGGGCTCTCCATCACTAGGCTTAAAGAAAATCAGGACTGATGTACATCCTCACTCTCACAACCTAAAACATCTCTCGTTGGGACTTCATGACACCGTTAATTCACTGCAGATCAGTGTCCAGCACTTTTGGCAGTTGCTCAGAATGTACATTCTCCTCTCTCCTTAGTCCAGTGGGAACCTAATAAATTCCAACTTTTCTAAGTCTGTATTTTTTTTTTATTTCTGATCTTTATAGGATCTATTGTCACTAATAGTTCATAGCAAAGGGAAATTCTTAGCATTTTACAAAAATAAGGAAAATATGTTTCTATTTTTCTAGAAAAAAACTGCAGTAATTTGAGTTAAAGAGTTTTCCTTGGAGTGCTTACAATATTTTCAGGACTGAGAAATGCCAAAAATACACTCCTTTTAACCTAAACCTTATATGCCGCTCCATTAAAAGGATTCATGGGGTAGGCACTTAGTTCAGCAGTTAAGACACTCCTTGGGGCTCCCTTATTCCGTATCAGAATGCCTGGTTCGAGTCCCAGTTCCTTCACTTCTGATCAATCTTCCTGCTGATGCACACCATGGGAGGCAGCAAATGTTGCCTCGGGTTCCTGGGTCCCTGCCTCCCATGGGCAGAACCCTGACTCCTGGGCTTCTGTCTTCAGTCTCACCCAGTGCTGGCTGTTGCAGTCATTTGGGAAGTGAACTATTGGATGGAAGATTTTTCTCCAACTGGGTCATTGTCTCTCTCTGCTTTTCAACTAAAATGAAAGTAAATAAATATTTTTACAACATGTTTATGGAGGAAATGTACACATTGTTGGTCATTTTTGTGAATTTAAGAAATGCAATCCCCAAGTTGAGGCCTATAGGTGAGAACCATCAGACTTAAGAAAGAGTTGAAATGATGATGATATTACTGTGTGTGTTTCTTGGTTAATGTTCTGTAGTCTATATTTTGATTTAAGTTTCACAACTTTAATATACACAAATAAAAGAAGATTCAATAGCGTGACTAGCCTAATTAAACTGCAACTACTAAAGAATTAATTCATTTGATAATCAATGAAGTATTTTATTATTCTTTAAAATATTTACTTATTTAATTGAAAGACTTACAGAGAGAGAAGGAAAGAGAGAGAGAGAGAGAGAGAGAGAGAGAGAGAGAGAATATCTTCCATCTACTGCTTCACTTCCCAGGGAGCCACAATGGCCAGAGCTGAGCCAGGCTGAAGCTCAGGAGCCAGCAGCTTCATGCCACAAGGGTGACAGTGGCCCAAACACTTGGTCCATCCTTCCCTATTTTCCAAGGCCACCAGCATGGAGCTGTATCAGAAGTGGAGCACCCTGGACAAAACCAGCACCTATATGGGATGCTGGTGTGCAGGCAGTGACTTTACCCACTACCATATGATGTGGGCCCCCATCAATGACAATTTTTTTAAAAAAGTTATAAACATTATCAATAAGTATTCATGTATGTTAACTATCAACATGTTATATCCCTTATTCTAATCAGTGACCAGATTTTCCTTCATATTTTAAGCTTTCACTTTAAGCGCACATACACACATTGGAAAAATAAAGTAAATCCAAAGTGGTTAACAAGTAGGATTAAGTTAAATGAGAAAGTCTTAGCAAAGGAATTGAAAGTTACTGGAGAACTAGCTGCTTTGGGTTGGCAATATAAAATGAACTAGGTGGAAAATGGTTTTAAAATGTGTTGCCTTATGGGCTGGCATTGTGGCATATCAGGTAAACCCACTGCCTATGACGCTGGCATCCCATATGGACACAGGTTCCAGATCTGGCTGCTCCACTTCCAATCCATCTCCCCGCTAATGCACTTGGGAAAGCAGCAGATGATGGCCCAAGTGATTGGGCCCCTGCACTCATGTGGAAAGACCTAGAAGAAGCTCCTGGCTCCTGGCTTCAGCCTGGTCCAGCCCTGGCTATTGCAGCCATTTGGGGAGTGAACCAATAGATGGAAGATCTCTCCCTCCCCCTGTCTTTTTCCTCTCTCTGTGTAACTCTAACTTTCAAATAAATAAATGAATCTTTAAAAAAAAAAAAAGTGTTGCTATGTATTGATCCTTTGAAGCAACTCCTCATATATATGATATACACAGAATGATGTCCTGCCTCCTATTTTTATATTTCTTTAGAAGTTATTGAATTGAAAAACCGCTATAATATTTTTTCCCAGAAAAATTTTATTTAAGCAATACAAACTTCATGCATTTCATACGTACAACTTTTGGAACATGTGATTCTTCCCATTGTCCCCATCCTCCCACTCACACTCCCACCCCTCTTCCTCCTCCCTCTCCTATTCCCATTCTTATATTTTACTAAGATCTGCTTCAATTAACCTTATACACATATGATTAACCCTACACTAAGTACAGAGTTCAACAAATAGTATTAAAAAAACTGTCCTCAACAGTCAAAAAAAGGTCTGTTCAGTCATTCCATCTCAAAGTGTCAATTTCTCTTCTATAGATGACCTTTTAGGTGCTCTATTAGTTTTCACAGGTCCGGGAAAATATATGGTATTTGTCCTTTTGGGACTGACTTATTCAAGTATAACGTTTTCCAGTTTCATCCATTTTTTTGCAAACGACAATATTTCATTTTTTTTACTGCTGTGTAGCATTTCATGGTATATATACCCTATAATTTATCCAGTTTGCAGTTGATGGACATTTGGGTTGATTCTATGTCTTAGTTATTGTAATACATAAATGGAAAAAAATATATATGTGAAAAATTCCTTAAGGCAACATGTTCATTGCAGTCCACCATTGCTTCCTTCAGGAATGGAGAATCTAAGTTTCCTGATTATAACAGTCTTGTGTTCATTCCTCTTTTACCTCCCCGGAGTTACTAGCTGTGGGATAGAGAAAAGAAGTGGAACAAAGCAAAACAAAACAAAACAAAAACGTATCCAGCGTTGTTAGCTGTTATTAGTACTTTTTACATACAGGCTCACTGATAAAGGTGGTTTTGCTTTTTGGCAATGTTAGACTTTTTGAATTACCTGTGCATTTATTGATCTGATTCCAATATTTATTTTGTGAATAGATACATTAATCAAAAGAATCTGTATCAAAGACATTATATCAAAACAGTTTATGTGCTTACTACTTTAGACCATGTGTGTTCTTATGTAGATTTTCCCCATGGTCCCTGCTTCTTAGAGCAGAATTATAAGATTATTTTTAAGGTCCCTCTTTACTTCAGGTTTCAAGGAAACTTACCACATGGTCTGTCTTAAATGGCAAGATTGTCACTGGTGAGAACTCTGACATTGAGAGATTCCCAAAGGGCACAAAGAAAGGAAGAAAAATAATCATTTCTAATTTTCCTTTCTGAGTTTTGCTGTCATACGTTCAAACTCCTCACTGTCTCACTTGTCCTACATGATTCATTTCCATCTCCTGTATGAGTGAGCTCTGTTAAACACAGGCAGCTTCCTCTGCAGAAGAGATTCTCATTAAAATAACGTGGATTTTCTAGCCAATTGTCTTACCTCTAAGGTGAACTAGCACAACAGAAAGGATATTATTCATATTTAAACTTGCCTGTAAAGAGATTTTAATGATAATTTAAAACATACTTTATAATTGTGTATAAATATGCAACTATAATTATGTAATCTAATTGTAGCAGTTCTATATTTCTGTTACAATTTAATTTAGAATTTTAAAAATAATTGTAAGACATAATGAGTATTTCAGAGCTGGAATGTTTGCATTCATTGAAAGAGAAATTCACATTTAAAACACACAAAGGCAGTCAGAGTGGTATATATTTGGGACGTGTTTTTGCACATATGCTTAGTGTTGTGGCTGTCTCAGTCTTTACACATGAGGGAAGCCTATTTGACTATTGCTGTCAACCATAGAACTTTCCTACCCTCTTTTGTTTCCTTGGATATTTTCACATTGTTAAGCTTACCCATCAACACAAGTCGTCTTGACATTTGGCACTTTCTATACTGTTTGTCTCTCTGAAGCAAACCTGTGATGTTAATCTAGTTCAGCACCTGAACTTGAAACATAAAAAATTATAGACATGAGTGATTTATATACATATATGTAACAGTAGGAAAAATTCATCTAATATAGTCTTTGTTGAGTCCAAAATATCAAAGACAGCTTTAGAGTGTCCTTCTGGTCTTATTTCTCCATATCTTACTCTTTTGGGACATGCCATATTCATCCACCAATTGCTAAATATATACTGCTGTTTCATGTATATTTCACTGAATTTTCAGATTCCTTACTGTTTATATTGATGTCTTTCAACATGAGAAACTTTCAGTTTTCCCCTTTATAGCACTCTCTTCACTTACCGGTTTCCATTTCCCATCTACTTCCCTTCCCAAACTGCTGAAATTGTTAGAATCCAAGCTACCATTGCTGGCCCTGACCCACTTGCCACAGCTGCTTTTTGTCTTAAATCTCTGCAAGACACTGAATGGCACGCTCTCTCTCTCTCTCTCTTTGAAGTTATTGTGGAGGACTTCTATAGTAACTTGTGATGCCTTTCCTTTTTTTTTCCATAAATAAAAATCTTAATTTCTTGAATTTGTTTCACAAATAAATGTAGTGAAATAATAAGATGCTGAACACAAAATGAGGGGAAATCTGCTTTCTCCAGTACATCAATGAGACTCAGCAATCCCACTTGGAGGCTTATGCCAAACTATTGAATACAGATTAAAATACATCGACATGTATATTCATAGTGTTACTATTCGCAATAGCAAAAAGATCAAAATAACCCATGTCGATCAGTGTATGGATAAATAAACTGAATGTGGTATAACCATGCAATGGAATATTCCTTACACATAAAAGGAACAAAGTATTGATACATATGCAGTAAATACAAAATCTTATCTCTAACTTGCTAAGGTTTTTCAGCTGGGTCTGAGAATGAAACTGATAAAAGACAGATTAACCAAAGAAAAGCATGTACATGTATTTAATAAAAATCTAACATGACACAGGAGCATTTATAAGGAATAGAAACCCAAAGAAGTGATAAAACTTAAACGTTTTTCACACTAGGTTGAACAAAGAGAGGCAACTGTGAAAAGCAAAGTATTTGGGAGGCAAAAGCAAGGATTATTTTCACAAGACCTATTTATACCACATTTGCTAAGTCTCTTGCATTCTTGATGCTAAGGATGGGACTTTCTGATGGAGGGAAGACATTTTTCATACAAGGATTTCATCTCCTGCTCTCAAGGAGAAAAGGGGAAAGTCAGAGCATTCTCTGGCACCTACTGTTTCTTAAGTGCCTTTAGCTCAAAATAATGCTTATGCCAAATTGGCATATTTGGCGGGGGTTAGGGATGGAGAGGGTAAAATACACATGTTGTAAAGTGAAAAACCTGGAGAATATTTTGCCAAGTGACAGACATGAAAACACATTATAATGAAATCTAAATATATCAAAATAGTTGAGTCTATAAAGTCAGAAAAATAGATGGGTGGTTCCAGGGTTTAGGGGCTGTCAAGAATGGGCAGTGGCTGTTTTTAATGAGAAGAATGTTTCTTTGTAGATAATAAAAATATTTTAGGCTTGATGTAGGTACTAGTTTCCCAGCATTGTCAATGAAGAAAATGCCATAGAATTGTACATGTTAGAAAGGTTAGTTGTAGACAATGTGAATTTCACCTCTTTTTTTCTTTAACAAAAAGAAGCATTCTCATATAGGTATGTAAAATCAACATCTTGAAAATAGATAATGACAACTTAGAGGAGCAGCCTGTCGCATCTTGTCTTTCCCCTGCCTTTCATTTTTCTTTATTTAATGATACTCTGTGTTTGTCTTTAGTCCTTTGTATTTCCCACCTGTTTCCAGAATTGAACACATGACGGAAAGCAGTAGCCCTCAGATGCCTTGGGTTGGGTTTTGTTTGTTAATTAATTTCTGCTTTAAGTGGTTGGAGGTATGTGAGTGCGACTGTATTGTGCAGTGTTACCAAACAGCCTCTCACTCAGTAAGCGACAAGTGGTTAAAACTTAAATGCCTTACCACTGAAGTACCTACAAACTTAGTCAGACATGATTAGATGATTAAGCATTTGCTTGCTGGCAATCATAAATCATTCTCCATTCCAGTGTTAGGTGTCATACTTTTTCTGGCTCATTTAGGCCGTAGACCATTTCCCGGTTTCCTTAGATTGTATGTGCTCTGTTCTTTCTTTTAAAGCATCATCAAGCATATGGAAGAAACATATGGCCCACCGGTTATGTTATAAAAGTCCTTGAAAACTGAGTGAAAATGTTCACATAATGGGGTTTTTACAGCAGGTCTCTTACTTAAAGAAGAACAACAATGTTATCAGAATACAAAATATGCATTCTATGTGTGAAATAAATCCAGTGCCAGTCTAGACTTTTTTTTTTAATGATGCATTTATTTTTTAAAGATTTTATTTATTTATTTGAATGGCAGAGTTAGAGGCACAGGGAGAGAGCGAGAGCGAGAGAGAGAGAGAGAGACCCTCCATCCACCGGTTCACTCCCCAGATGGCCACAATGGCCTGAGCTTTGCCAATCCAAAGCCAGGAGCCAGGAGCTTCTTCCAGGTCTCCCATACAGGTGCAGGGGCCCAAGGACTTGGGCCATCTTCCATTGCCTTCCCAGGCCATAGCAGAGAGCTGGATTGGAAGTGCAGCAGCTGGGACTTGAACCAGTGCCCATATGGGATACTGGCGCTGCAATCAGTGACTTTACCCACTATGCCAAAGTGCCAGCCCTGACGCATTTCTTTTAAGGTTTATTTTTTATTTATTTGAAAGGCAGAGTTATGTTGAGAGGTGGGGGCAGAGAGAGATAGAGAGTGTGATTTTCCATCTGCAGGTTCACTCCCCAAATGGCTGCAACAGCCAGGGCTGTGCCAGGCCAATGTGAGGAGCCCAGAGCCTCTTCTGAATCTCCCATGTGGGTTCAGAGGCCCAAGCACTTGGCAGAAGGCTGGATCAGAAGTGGAGAAGCCAGGTCTGGAACTGATGCCCATATGGGATGCCAGCACCTCACGCTGATGCTTAACGAACTAAGTCACAGCGCCAGCTCCTGGGGTCTGCTTTTACAAAAGAATTTAGAAAAGCCATGGATGGGGGCAGGCATTGTGGCACAGTGGGTAAAGCCTCCACCTGTAGAGCCAACATCTCATATGGGTGCTGGTTCAAGTTCCGGCTGCTCAACCTCCAATTCAGCTCTCCGCTGTGGCCTGGGAAAGCAATAGAAGATGACTTAAGTGCTTGGGCCCCTGTACCCATGTGGTAGACCTGGAAGAATCCCCTGGCTCCTGGCTTTGGATAGGCTCAGCTTCAGCCATTGTGGTCAACTGGGAAGTGAACCAACAGAAGGAAGATCTCTCTTTTTCTCTGCCTTTGCCTCTCTGTAGCTCTGCCTTTCAAATAAATAAATAAATCTTTAAAAAAAAAAAAAAAGAAATGAAAAGGCATGGATGAATTTTTCCTACTACAATCATCTATGAGTTTGTTTTTATGAAATGAAAGTGTTTCATAGAATATGTTCCTATTAGTATTTCATAATGAATTCGGTTAGTTGCTACATTGAAAAGTCCTTGAAATCAGCAAAATAACATTGCATAATGGAAGTTCTTCCAGAACTGTCATTGGAGTTGCCTCGAGGCAACATGTGGCCTGACTGAGCAAATGGCTTTACCCCTCCACACCGGCAGTTTTCCTTCAGTGGGGAGAATTTCCAGATCCAAGATTGTTGTGACAGTTACATAAAGTCACATAAAAAACTCCGTGACATACTGCGCATGTCTCACTCATGTTTCCACCCTCACCAGACCCAGCACCACTCTTCATTCTCAGGTTCCCTTTAGACATCAGCCCATGTTAGAGAAAAAAATGAACAGAAAGGTTTAAATGAAACACCAGGATGACCATAGTTGATCTGTAAATGTAATGAAGTTTCAATTTGAAAAAGCTGTTTTGGGGAAACCTTAACAAAGTTTCTAAGTTTCACCTAGAAAAATACATGGTTTGTGAATGTTTCAGATTCTAGCCACGTTTTGCTTTCTTGAATCCCTGTGTGATTTCTTCACTACAGAAGGCATATTGACCTCTCTGTTTTGATGACTGCCGAATTTACTTTTCCTATTCCCAATGCGTTTACATCCAGCTGTGCAGAGCTAATAGACTTCTCACCATTATACTTCATGTACTCCAAGCTAAAACCTTGAATCCTTGGAGTCCTTTCCCAATATTCCTCTCTCCTCAATACCATTGCAATGTCATTCATTCCATTGCCCCAAACCTTAGAATTTTTTTTTTATTTCTCTATTAGTTTTGCAGCACTTACAAAGAACATCAGCAAATCAGTTGCCTGTTTTCCTAATAGACCTAGGATCTGGTTCATTCTCACCAACCATGCTGATGCATGGAATCTCAAATTCCCATCACAGCATTTCTTCTACATTTGCCCCTCTATGGTCTGTTCATTACATAATAGTTAGAATGAAGTTTTTCATAGCTGAGGCAGGCCTTGGAACACATTGCTCAAAACTCAAAGTGACTTTCTACTATTTAAAAAATAAACAGCAGGGGGCCGGTGCCGTGGCTCACTTGGCTGGTGCTCTGCCTGCAGCACTGGCATCCCATATGGGCGCCGGGTTCTAGTCCTGGTTGCTCCTCTTCCAGTCCAGCTCTCTGCTGTGGCCCAGGAGGGCAGTGGAGGATGGCTCAGGTGCTTGGGCCCCTGCATCCACATGGGAGACCAGGAGGAATCACCTGGCTCCTGGTTTCAGATCGGCGCGGCGCCAGCCGTAGCGGCTATTTGGGGAGTGAACCAATGGAAGGCAGACCTTTCTCTCTGTCTCTCTCTCTCACTGTCTGTAGTTCTACCTGTCAAATTAAAAAGAAAATAGTAGAGTCGGAAAAAAGGCCAAATAGACCTTTGCAGCTTCTGTGCTTACATTCGCTCTCCCTGCCTCACTGTACTCCTGGCGTAGTAGATGTCTACTTACTCTTCTTCTAACACTGCCGGATACAATTGTCCCAGTGCCTTCGCTCTGCATTCATCCTTTTCTTTGCTTGGAAAGAACTTCCTCCAGTTGTTCTCAAAGCGTATTGTATCACTCCTTTCACATCTATGGCTAAATGTCTCATCTATAAGAGGAATTTCTGATCAACCTGGCTAAAATCCTATCCCTCATCTGAGTTGTGATGCTTAATTTCATGTGGCGGCTTGGCTTGGTTTTACTATACAGTTTTTTAGTTGGATATCTGTATAGAGATTGCTAAGAAGGTGTTTGTTTTTTTTATCAGAGGTGATTAACATATACATTGGTAGTTTTGAGTAAAGCAAAGCACCCTCATAATACTATGGGCTTCATCTAGTCAAAGGTCCGCAAAGATATATCTCCCCCGAAGGAAGGAATTCCTCCCATACACTGCCTTCAGACTCAAGACTGCAACACTGACTCCTTCTGGAATGCCCAGCCTGCTGGCCTACCTTGAGAATTTTATACTTGGCTGCCTCACTACCACATACCCTATTTCTTATACTCTGATCCTCTCTCTCTCTCTCTCTCTCTCTCTCTCTCTCGTATCTACTCTGTTTCTCTGGAGAACCATGATTCATACCCTCTTTAATCTTTAAGCTACTTCATTGTTCGTCTGAATTCATCAGCTCACTACTCTCTCATGAAATATTTTACATCTCTTTCTTGATTCATTGATTCTCTGCCTCCCCAATTTAAAGGTAAGCTTCTAGAAGGAAGACATTTTCAGGATGTTCAGTTTCCTAATTCTATTACCTAGAAAATCCTTGGCACATATTTTTCGTAAGCAATATGTATACCCGGATCACATGTGTCATTGCATGATTACTAGGCATAAGCGTTTTGAAATGTAACTTTTAGTCATTTGATTTTGTTCTATAAGGCATTAAAATGTACAGGAATGGTTATTAGGGACTCAGTAGGGTAAAGTTGAGAGATATTTGTCAAAGGATCTGGAATTTCAGTTAGGGAAAAAATTCATTTTTACAAAATGGTGAATACAATTAATTATTAAGTGTTCTATTTTTATTCTTGAAAATTACTAAGAAAATGATTTTAGCTGTTTTCACCTCTAAAAATGAAGATGAGGTGATGCATATGAAATTAGCTCATGTCACCATTATACACTGCACTGATATTTATAAATCCTATATTTGAACACCTAAATATATACATATATATATATATCCTTTTTAAATTAAATATGAACTAAACATAGTATTTGAATTTAAATTGATGAAATTTAAATTGTGTAACCAATGTAGATCTGCTTCCCCTTCCAGATGGTAATATACTCAGGATGTAAGGGGAATCTGTCCAATTTCCAAGCATGGGTCTCTCAACATTCACCCTCTTCACTTTGCCCAGTTCTCTTCGCTACTGCTCATAGATTTACCTTCCATGGAACTCCACACTTAAACTCCGACATTAAAGAGGCTTTCGCTAATCCCTTGACTTTATTGTGGGGCTGGCATTTAGAAGACCACGCATGCTTCCACTGCCCTTCCCCTCAGTGTGCCCCACACAGCATTGTGTATTGTGTCCACAATGTCCTTTTAATGAGAGTAGGGGTGAGTGTGGTGTAGGAGGAAGAACACTTAAATGCAGCTACAAATATGGCTGTTCCTAGATTCCAAAAAAATCACAAGAGACAGAGACAGAGAGAGAGGCTTTCAGCTAGGTCTCTTATTTATCTCCTCATACCTAAGCTTTTCTTCTTTTTTTTTCTCCTTATTAGACAGATATAGTTAGACAGTAAGAGAGAGAGACAGAGAGAAAGGTCTTCCTTCCGTTGGTTCACCCCCAAATGTCCGCTATGGATGGTGCTGCGCCTATCCGAAGCCAGGAGACAGGTGCTTCCTCCTGGTCTCCCATGCGGGTACAGGGACCCAAGCACTTGGGCCATCCTCCACTGTCCTCCTGGGCCACAGCAGAGAGCTGGACTGGAAGAGGAGCAACCGGGACAGAACTGGTGCCCATATGGGATGCCAGTGCTGCAGGCAGAGGATTAACCAAGTGAGCCATGGCACCAGCCGCTAAGCTTTTCTTCTGTGTCCCAACATATAACCTTCTATCTCTTCATCAGATGGATCATGCACTACCCTTCCTACCCAACAGTACATGTCTGACTCTCAGTCACATACTTCTCAAGTCCTAAGTCATTCATTCTGGATGATTATCATGGAGACAGCATCAGGACCTGACTACCCAGTGTCCTTTGAGTTGCCTTCACAAGTTTGAAATGAATAAACACTTCATTCTTGTTCATTCTTCCTGCAGTTCACTCCCAATGGGCTACTATTGGACTAAACACTAAATGACAGAGGTCAGAGAGAGGATGGATGTGGGTACACATATGCCCATACATCTCCTATTCCAAACAGTATACAGTAAAGCTATGTGGATGAAAAACAGTTGATTAAGGCCGGCGCCGTGGCTCAACAGGCTAATCCTCTGCCTTGCGGCGCCGGCACACCGGGTTCTAGTCCCGGTCGGGGCACCGATCCTGTCCCGGTTGCCCCTCTTCCAGGCCAGCTCTCTGCTGTGGCCAGGGAGTGCAGTGGAGGATGGCCCAAGTGTTTGGGCTCTGCACCCCATGGGAGACCAGGATAAGCACCTGGCTCCTGCCATCGGAACAGCATGGTGCGCCGGCCGCAGCGCGCTACCGCGGCGGCCATTGGAGGGTGAACCAACGGCAAAAGGAAGACCTTTCTCTCTATCTCTCTCTCTCTCACTGTCCACTCTGCCTGTCAAAAAAAAAAAAAAAAAAGAAAAAAAAATGAAAAACAGTTGATTAAAATCAATATTATCTGCAATTATCCCTGTTCAGGTTCACATTGAAGAGAGAATTTTACATTACTTTGCAGACCATTAATTTTCTTTTTTTCTCTGATTCCTTTTTGTTAATATGATTTCCAAACTTACACAGAAAGCTAATGATATCCAAAGAAATGGGATGGATTACTAGACCTTATCAAAGAATGGAGACATGAAGATTTGGCCAATCAAATCTACCTAAAGAACTTGCCACAGGTTTTGAAAATTTTAAAAGAATTTTTTCTTTAATCTGGGTATAAGAATAAAACACTTAAATATAGAAAAAAGATACTTTTAAATTTCATAGCGGGGCAGAGATAGTAAAAATAGTTAAGGGAAAATATATAAGGGTGACTGTGAAGTGACTGCTAAGGTGTCTGATTCCTTTGCGCTCACCAGAGTAGGACCCCATATAACAAAGTCAACACAGAGCCCCCACCTCCCTTACAGGGTATATTTGCTGCAGCCTGGGGGATGTGAGGTGCCAGGCAAGCAGAATCACGTTAGTTATGTTCTTCACAAAGGCAGTCACATTAGTTTTCCATGAGAGAATGGCAACTTTAGAAAGTTCTGTGCAAGACTCAAACGTTTATGAGATAAGGCTGTCACAGCAGCTCACTTGGCTAATCCTCCGCCTGCGGTACCGGCACCCTGGGTTCTAGTCCTGGTCGGGGTGCCAGATTCTGTCCCGGTTGCTCCTCTTCCAGTCCAGCTCTCTGCTGTGGCCCAGGAAGGCAGTGGAGGATGGCCCAGGTCCTTGGGCCCTGCACCCACATAGGAGACCGGGAGGAAACACCTGGCTCCTGGCTTTGGATCGGCACAGCACGCCGGCCGTAGTGGCCATTTGGGGGGTGAACCAACAGAAGGAAGACCTTTCTCTCTGTCTCTCTCACTGTCTAACTCTGCCTGTCAAAAAATAAAAAAGCCTATGAGATAAAGGTGATTTTTATTTTATTAAAGTTGTTCTGGAAGATAGAATTGGGAGTTGGATATCCTTGCACAGCGATTTTCTGAGAAACTTCTTCTTAATTTTGAACATGAAAGTAATAAAAAAAAGATCTGTAATAAAATGATAGCTATCTTGGATAGCTTTCTGCAAAAAATAAATCTTTTTTTTTTTTAGGAACCGTGAATCACTCCTTGGTATATCCAATACACAGCACCTTGCTGGCTTAGCCACAATTCCAGCCAACCTGGCTGGTCTCTGTAGGGAGAAATAGGAAGCATTTTTGTCAAGAGATTCACAAAAATGATCCTGGAAAAATACCAGAAAAGCTAGGAATGTGTGTTAGATAAGCTATAATTGTACCTATTTGTATAAATAATCTATCAATCAGTATTAATTTTAAACTAGGCTTTTGGATTTTAACTTTGTTTTGCAAAGAAATACATGAACAACTTTTCTTAAAGTTCTTTCAAAGTTCAGAGTTATAGTTAGTTTTTATTACACTTCATAGAAATATGTGTACTATTCTTTTTCTTCTTAAGGGAAGTAATCAAAGACTCTGCTACAGAACAAAATTGGATCTAGACATTCGAATGCTGATACATTTCATTATATTATGGTATCCCAACCTACTACTGTGAAAAATAGAGTCCAAGTGAAGAATCAAAGAAGGATGCCACCACGTATTCACAAATACCATGCTAAGTACTTCCAAAGACTATTGGTTCTCCAATTCTTTCGCTTTGTAGGTATTATTCAGAATGCACTGTATGTCAGTTACATGAAATAGTAGTGAGTAAAACAGCCCCAAATCTAATGCTAGGACAATCTTTTCATTTTTTAATCCAATTACCCAGCTAATAGATAACAGAGTCATAATTTAAATCCAGGTCAGTCCAGTATCCAGAGTCTATGTATTATTTTTGTCTTTTTTATCTTAAACTATATTTCTTCTCAATGAGTGAAAAATACTTCATGATAAGGTTTAAAATTTATGAATTAAATATAGGGACATTGATTTTCTAATGTTTTATGTTAACAAGGCATAGAAGAGTGATCTACAGACATGCATCTCAATGCATTGGGAATGATATATGTCTCAAATCTTTATCCTCACCTTTGACATTATAATTTTTATAAAGCTAGGAAGGTTTCTGAACAATGTATACTATTTGATTTATGGTAGCTTTAATAGAAGGTGCTATTTTTATATTTCTGAAATAGGGTTTTTAAAAACTTCAACTTTTGTTGAATTAACTTCCAAGTTGGTCTTCAAAATGACTCATTTTGCCACTGAGAATACTTTCAAAAGTATACTCTCATGATCTTGACATGATTCAGAATAAATATTTAAAGCAATAAATATCACCTTTTAAAAAGTGCATGTCACACCGTGACAATTGTAAAATACCAATGATATCAGTTACATTTTGTCATGATGAGATACACGTCAGGCTTTTTAGGACAATGCAGAGAGACAGCCAAGAATCATGGAAGTGGAAATAAAGATTAATTCTTGTGCTGTAATAGCTTTAATTGTAAGATCCAACAGAATATAGCTGTTCCTATTTTCAGAGTTTCTTTTCATTGCCTATAAGCTGTCACACCAATGGTGTCACTTGACTACTATGTCACTCAGTTCTGTTCCACCTGAACAAGTTTGTTGGACTATGTGCTGAATGTTCATTTTCTTTACCTGTATATATAAATTCTCTGTGCACTACTGAAATGGGAATAGTTTAAACTTGTGGTGTAAACTTTTTACTTTAATAAGTGTGTTAAGAACTCCAGTATGATATAAAAAAAAAAACCTAAAGTTTATAATTGACATTTCACTTAGAAATAAAACTACTGATATTCCTATTATATTAAAAAAGAACTATTGTGTCTATTTAAACAAGAAAGCAAATTTAAGTATAAAGAAATGCAAAATTTTATTTGGAAGGAGTATAGGTTTTAATCAAAAACAATAAAAATGAATTAAGCCAACTCTTGACAAATGATAAACTTAGTCCATAAAAGTTGGATGACATTTTTGCAATATATTCTCAAAAATCTCATTTAAAACTTTAGTTTTCATACAGCTACCATATGATCCATCAATTCTACTACTGGGTATGAAGGTTCTTCAAAAATTTCATGGAATATGAAATTGAATTTATCAGTTTATTTTGATACTAAAATGTTGTCACTTTTTTTCATAATATGTAGAGAGCACCTAGTAAGAAAAAAAACTATTCATTGCAAAATCATGTTCATATAAACTCTTATTTTTAATATCATTTTCTACAAATATGTTGAAGTTCCATCCTTTATCCAATGGAAATGAAGTCAGTATGTTGAAGAGTTATCTGCATGTTCTTTTTTTTCATTGAACCATTTCTCACAGTAACCAAGAAATGGAAGAATCATTAAATGTCCATCAACAGGTGGTCAGAATGTATATATAAACAGGGCAATGTTATTCAGCAGCTTTTAAAAAAAAGTTCTGTTGTTTGTGACAACATAAACCTGAAGGATATTATTATGTCAAATGAAATGAGCCAGATACAAAAAGACAAAAACTCTATGATCTCTCTTATATGTGGAATCTAAAATGTCAGAGGTCGGAGAAAGGGAGTGAATGGTCATTACCAGAAACTGAAAGTGGGGGATTGAGGAGATGCTGGCCAAAGACACATAATCTCTGTTAGACAGGAGGACTGAATTCAAAGATCTGTTTAGGGAATTTATCTTTCAGAAAATTCACTTAACACATATATTTTTGTTACTCTTTCTTCATTGTATTTGAATGCATGCTGCAAATCATTACTGTACGTAACAAGAGGTAAGCTTAAATATGCTGCTTCCTGTATGAAGTGAATAAGTAAGATTGTCCATGATGTATAAAGAGAATAGTTCTTTTTCATATTATTCTCCCTCTGTTCTCTCATCTACTAATTTACAAAATGACAATGACTGAAATTATGAAATAGTGCAGGCTAGAAATATGTATTACCATAAAATATTTTTGTTTTACTCTTTTTGCCATGGAAAACACTTTTTCAACATATAAATTTTATTTTTCCTGGGCCTCTTCCTTTTCCTAGCTCTCTGCTGTGGCCCAGGAAGTGCAGTGGAGGGTGGCCCAAGTGCTTGGGTGCCTGCACCTGCATGGGAGACCAGGAGGAAGCACCTGGCTCCTGGCTTTGGGTCGGCGCAGCGCCATAGCAGCCACTTGGAGGGTGAACCAATCAAAAAAGGAAGACCTTTCTCTCTGTCTCTCTCTCTCATTGTCTAATTCTGCCTGTCAAAAAAAATTATTTTTCCCACTATTCTTTTTCTTCATTTTTTATTCATATAAGGTGAACAAATTTCATGTATTTCATATATATATATATATGTATATATATATACATATATATACACATACAGATTTAGGAGCATCAAACACTTTTTAAATCTACATAAAAGAATGATTTGTACAACATTCATTTTATAGTTGTGTACATGTAGGAATGTATTTTTTATTTTTTCATTTTTATAGAAATCTTTAATAAATATAAATTTCACAGGTACAACTTTGGATTATAGGAGTGTATTTTTTATAGAAAAATAGACTATGACTTGACCAGAAACATAAATAAGAATTTGATTGGAAAAGAGGACACGGAAAATGATGCAGAAAGTTATAGGCAGCACCTGATGACTGTGAGGTACTACAGGACCCACCAGACCAAACAGCTCTAATTTAATAATGAGAATTCTACTGGACTAAAATTTAGTAGACATAACTGATCATCACTTCTGCTTGTTTCCTTTACTAAATGCTCATTAGTAAGGCTAGAAAATATCAAGTTGTGCACACACTTTGGTTAGTGCAGGTGCAGCTACTATCAGGTGGTGATTGGAAATGGTCTTTATTGTTGGGTACCAGGAATTACATTGTTTCACATCAGCATTGACTTGGAACAAGGAAAACCCTACATATTTACATTTGCAGTTGACACTAAGCTTCATCTTTGTATGTAGTAAATGGGCAAGTTTGGGGAAATGGGATAAATTATGATTGGGAAGCAGAGGAAGACAAAATGATAGTCACAAATCAGATTTAGAGAAACAGAATTAATAAAAGAATTGAGATTTATTTTTATTTAGGTAATCCATGATCTGTTTCTAAATTATGGTTGACTGCCTTAAACACTTGGCTGCTTAAGTCAATTAACAACAACAAAAAATGAGTACAACTGATGATTTGCCTTTTTATAAAAAGCACAGATGAGTAAGGTTTTTCAGAAGAATCAGAAAAGAATCATCAGTTGTTTCCTCCAAGAAGAGCTGTGGCTTCCATGGCCACAATAACGATCAACAGCTAGAGATCACTCGGAATTTTTCATCACAGAAGTTATTAGCTTGTATTGTGGGTTGAAATGTGTCCTCTAAAAGGATATGTTCAAGTGCTAACTCCTGGTAACTGTGAATGTGACCTTATTTGGAAGGAGTGTCTTTATGCATACAATCATATAATCATAATCAGGGTAAGAAAAAGCTAGTACAGGCAAAAGATGGGTTCTAAATCCAACATGACAGTTTCCCTCTAAGAGAAGGAACACATACACGGAAATACATTGAAATGATGCATCTCCAAGGCAAGGAATGCCAACCCCCACTGGTAACCACCAAAGCGAGGAAAAGGCCAGGACAAATCCTCCCTTAGAGTCTTCCTCTCTCTCTGTAACTCTGACTTTCCAATAAAGAAGTCTTTAAAAAAAAAAGATATAGGTAAAAATAAGGAATTTACCTGTTTTCATTTTTGGTAATCTTATTTAAGAGTATCTTAATAAATAATATATTGAGGCTCAAAAACTTTATTGAAAAGAAAATGTGAATTTCAAATTTGAGTGTTGTATAAGGTAAATGTTAGTGTCAGTTTTATTAAGGTATTTTTTACTTTATTTTTATTTTATTTTATTTTATTTGAAAGGCAAAGCAACAGAGAGAGTAAAAGGTATATTCTATTTGTTGGTTCATTCTACCAATGCCCACAACAGCTGGGGCTTGACCAGGCCAAAGCCGGAAGCCAGGAAATCTATCCAGGTCTCCCTTTGGGTGGCAGAGACTCAAGTACATGAACCATCATCTGTTACCTCCTAGGAATCACATTAACAGGAATCTGGCTGGGAGTGGAGGCAGGACCCAATCCCAGGCACTCCTGTAGGGGATGTGGTAGTCTCAAGCAGTGGTTTGGTCTGCTGTGCCACAATTCCTGCCCCAATTATTAGTAGCAACTTAAATAATTTAATAATATAGGTTGTTTGCTCTGGACTGAATCTTGGGTTACATGTTCTCATGATTTCACTGATTAATAAATTGGCAAAAAACTGCAAATAAAAATAAACAAAAATTATGTGCAGAATATAAATGAACAGATTTTCTGCTGTATCAGAAGAAATATTTAATGGAACTAGAATCCTGTTCAAGTTTCATAAAGATAATATTTTAAATTTTTTAATGATCTAATACAAATAACACAATTAGTGCATGTTTATTTACAAAACTAGATTAAATTTTGTTAATTTAAAAGATTATCCTAGCCATATAATTCTTGCTGCTTTATGAAATCGCTAAATATAAATTTATACTATGAGTTCTTTATAGGAAAACACTTATTAGTGAGTAAACATATTAGTTGGTTTTCAGAGACAGCCTAGTGTTTAGAGACAGGAAATGTTACATCTCGTACTTGCAAGAACTCAAAGAAAGAAGTTCCCAGTACAAAGAGAAAATTCCTCTTAATTCTATACCAGTGGTCACCTTAGCACCTGCCATAAAACAACATAGCAGTAATAACAGCAGATAACTCTGACTTGGCACCATATACAACAGCCACTGTTGTTGAGTGTTGTGCATATTTTAGCTTATGTAATCCTCACAATAACCCTGTAGAGCAGGTACTGTCCTTACCCATATTTTACAAAAGCTGAAAATGTTAGTTACTTAGTCTTTCAGCCCATTTTCTGTTGATATAACAAAATACCTGAGGTAAGCCACTTTATAAAGAGATTTATTAGGGTTGCAGTTCTGGCGACTGGATGGTTCCGACAGCCTGGAGCTGGTGTCCTGTCGTGGGCCACTTGGCTCTGTCACAACCTGCTGGGGAACCCGCTGTGTGTAGAACAGGTCAAGCACTTGTGGGCTGGGACACTCACGTTACAGCAACCTGCTCTGGTTAGAAGTAGTGCAGTGAGGTGAGAGCTACACTGACTCCTTCTGAGGGTGGTGATGTTTCCCACGACCTAATTACTTCTCCTTATGCCCCACCTCTTAAAGTTTCTACCACCTCTTAACATCACCACACTAGTAGCCCAGCTTCTAGCCCGTGAACACAACAAAACCATACCCAAACACAGCACTTAAAAATATTGATTCACAAAGTCTTACACCTACTCTGGAAGGAACAATTTACAAAGGATTGTGTAATTGGAGTCAGCATTGTGGTAGCAGTGGGTTAAGCTGCTCCCTGCAACACCAGAATCTCATGTGAGCACCAGTTTGAGCCCAGGCTGCTCTGCTTCCAATCCAGCTCCCTGCTAATGCAGCTAGGAAAGCAGTGGAAGATGGCTGGAAAAAGTCTATAGGAACCTATAGGAGGACAGCTAAACACAGAACCAACAACGCTTTAGTTTTATGAGCAGCACATCATATATAACTGTGGATGACAAAAGACTTTAAGTCTAGAAAATTCAAAATATTCTGACAATTCTGTAGAAGGCAAAGCATTTCAAGTCTTCTTTCAAAAATGTATTGCTGATATAACCTTTTCCATGAATTCCTTTGTATCCCACAGTCTATTGTTACTGATATGGTAATTAGTGGCAGCTTTCTAACCTTCTCACCTGGGTCATATGGACCCTATCTGTGTTCTTTACTCATGAGGTCAAAGGACCTTTTGTTATGTAACAGATGTGAGACTATATGAATCTGAACAAGGCATAGCTTCTTAATTACAAAACTTGTTAGAGTCATATGCAAGTCCATAGAATGAACTTGAGGGTTTTTTTGTTTTGTTTTTCTTTTTCTTGTCTCAATGAGAGTCATATAATAAATTCAGCTTTGTTATCTCTTGGAAGAAAATTACCTTTGTAGAAATAAAGGTAATTTTTTTTCTCAAAAGCAAAAAGAGGCTGGCTCTGTAGTGATGTCATCTTAGGGCTGACTTTCAGGGGCAGATACCTACATTCTGAGAAAGGAGTTTCAAGCATGCCCATCCCATTTCAAGGTTTTAGAGAAATTCAATCCACTCCCAGTGGAGGATTGTCAGGGAGATAGAAAGAAGCAGAGAGTCTATGGATGCCAGACTGGGTTCAGCAGCACCCCAATATGACAGCTTAACCATCAGTGGTTATTGCTTATGGGTCCCAAACACCGGTATGCAGTCCTGGAACTCCAAGGAAGAGGGCGCTGTTGATCAAGCTGTCACTGAAAAGAGAAGCTTGCCCTTAGCCAATGGCAGATGGTGTCATGGTCACCTTGCACCTATAGGGAGATGAACAGCAATCAGTGAGTAGAAAGTAGAACAAGAAACATTCAGCCTAATACAGTGAAAAACCTTCCAACAATTACTGATGTGCAGAAAGTAAATGCACACCTCACAAAGCTGTGGGTGTCTCAGCACAAGAATCATACTAGCCAAGCCTCAGTGAGTATCTGTCACAAATACTTCTGTTTGAAATTCAGAGTACATTTTTAGATAGTGTTTACATAATGCCTGATATGTACTAAATCTTCTTGTAAGTGTTAAGATCATAGTCATGAACAAAGCGAAATAATCTCTTGATCCGTATTATACTCTAAAGGGAGAAAAAGAAACCCAGTAAGCCTAGAAATATATCACTTGGGGCTGATGTTGTAGGTTAAGCTACCAGTTGTGACACAGTATCTCATATGGATGCTGGTTCATGTCCTGGCTGCTCCACTTCGTATCTAGCTCCCTGCTAGTGACCTAGGGAAATAGCAGAAGATAGCCACCCACATGGGAGACCCGGATGAAACTCGAAGCTCCTGGCTTCAGCCTGACTAGATGCTGGCTATTGTGGCCATCTAGGGAGTGAACCAACAGATGGAAGATCTCCCTCATTGTCTCTGTCTCTCCTCTCTGTAACTGATTTTGAAATAAATCAATAAATCTTTAAAAAAAAAAACAAATACTTGACTTAATTTAGGGGTAAGCGCTATTAGGAAAAATAAAGTCTGACAAAGGAATCAAAAGTAAATGGTACTACCATTTTAGAATGTCTGGACAGGAAAGTGTTCTTCAGAAATGTAAGCAATAGTTGGGAGATGGTCAGGAGTCTTTTGAAGCCATTCTAAGGGCTATAAATTTGAAGGAGGAATTGAAAGTGTATAGTAGGATGGCCAATCCCCATATTTTTAATTTCTCTTTGAACTATAAAATATTCCTGGGTACAGTCCTCAAATTAAGTCTCCCTCAAAATTACAGAACAAATGTTCAAGTTATAAATTTATTTAAATAGGAAAACTAGAAAATTTTTGATATTTAATAATTTACATGCCACAAAGTGAATCGTTTCAATATTTAATTTCATCTTATATAATTCACACTGACTTGTCATTAACTTGAAAAACTCAAAATATGTGAGGAAAGTGTAGAAATTAGTGTATAAAAACTCCGTATACCTACTACCCAGCTTAAACAACTTCTAGACTATGCCAATCTTACTACATCTGTTATTCTATTCACTTAACTGCTCAGGTCAGGTAATTGTGAAGCACTTCCCAAATACCATCTCACCCTTAGGAAATTTATAATCTAAGAACCATTTGAAATATAATCATACTATCATTAACATTTTAAAAATATTTAATTTCTTAATATGGTTAAATATCCAGTGTTAAGTTTCCCCAAATGTCTCATAAAGTATTACTAATATAGGTTCAATTTAATGATTATCTAACATAGTTCATTCATTGCATTCTGCTGAAATGTCATTGTTTCTTTTATTCTGTATGTCGACTTCCCTCTTTATTTATTTTATTTGTTAATCCAATGGTGTCATTTGTCTTATTATTCTCCACATTTTATTTGTTGAGAGTCAGAGAATGAAACAGATGAACAGAGAAAGAAAACTCCCATCTACTGGTTTTAGGAAATAAGACCATCCAACACCACCCACCCACCAAAGGGTGGAATCAGAAACATGAAGGAAGCAGAAAGTGAGGTGTTTATTAATACCCTCTCTCAAGAGCATTGAGCAGCAGGTGGAAGTGGGCCCTGCCCTCTACTTTCAGCTCTTTTTATTCCTACTGTGCAGGCATCCCTTCCCCAGTTCCTCACTGGTTGAACAACCTGGGAGTCACAATCCAAATGCCTAAAGCAAGGGGAGGAGGGTGGGTGTTGCTGGGCAGGTAGGATGGGGAGGGGAAGTTTACAAGTGGGGCCTAAGGAAAGCAAATATTTCTTCAAAAAGATTGTAACAGCCTTGGAAGCGCGCCTTAGAAGCAGCCCAGCATTTTACCCTACAACGTCCTGCCTATACCCCAACAGTCTTGCAGGTCGTCCCAGCCTTACTCCAAGGAAGGCCCCCTAGGGGTATCATTTCTGCCTGGCACCAGGCCGGCTGACTAGGAATTTTGCCTAATTCACACTCAGCAAATCCTTTGTGCATAAGAAGAGGGAGGAGGGGAGGAGAAATGGTAGGAAGAACTGGACCCTGTTCCTTCACAGACCCCACTCTGAATGTAAACTAGAAACTCTCCCTCAAATCCTGTCCAGAGAGGTGCACATCCATTCTGACAGCTGTCCAACCTCATTAAACCATGCTACCTTGCTTACTGCTCCTCTCCGTCTCATGTTGGAATTGTTTCTTTCAGGAAGGCAAGAAACCATTGCACTCATCTCTGTTAAGTGAGTTCATTAGTTGATCTACTTTGGGCTTTTTCCACTTAGCCCACTTTGCAGCTGGGGACTATGCCTTGGCATCGTGGCTGTACTTAGGATAAGCTAAATTATTATGAAAATATACCCCTGGGTCTCTTCTACATTGGTTGACTTCTCAAAATGCCTGCAATGGCCAGGACAGGGCTGGGGCCAAAATGGGGAGCTGGAATTCAATCCTCATCTCCCACATGGGTGACAGTAGCATTACCTCAGCCATCTCACTGCATCCCAGGGTCTGCGTTACCAGAGAGCTGGAGTCAGGTGCTGGAGCCATGTATGGAACTCAGGTACTCTAACAGGGGACACGGTTTTCTTAACCTATGCTTTCACCACTAGACTGAACTCCTGCCACTCACACACATTTTAGATGTTGATAATTGACTCCCCATCCTATCATTTAGCATCTAACATGTTCTTCTGTTTTCTGCATTTTATGTAAATTTGAATTTACTGCTAGAACTTTGACCATATGTGGTTCAGCACCCACTCACTTCCAGTCTTACAAGCACCCAATCACAGTTAGCAGCACCCTCCCAGAGCCCACTCTTGTGCTTACCAGAATCTCTCCCCACATCTTCAACTTTATAAATTACACAACATGCAATTCCAAAACTGAGAATAAAGTGTTAAGATTCACAAAGCAGCTAGCACTAGTCACTTATTCAGCTGGGTCTACAGAAAAGCCCAGATTAACTGTGGTTCATTAGTATGCCAGGATATTTTTCACTGTCCCAACTAATATTCATTTGGAAATACTAGAAACAATTGTACAAATGAAGGTATTAGATAAGTATACTGTCGAAGAAATATTGTCATTGTTTTGATTTCTGTTATTGAAAACTTCTTAGATGAGCACTGTTAAAGCCCTTTAGCTTACACTGAATTCTTGTTTAAGTCTTACTTCTTTTTCTGTAATGCCACTTCTGTCAATTGCCCCTGAAGTCTCAGGTTCAACTCAGTTTTCCCAGACATCAGATTGACTTACAGATAGATACTATTTTCCTTCATAAAGGTAACATTTTCAATTCCCTTTTGGCTTACTGCTGAGAAAACCCAGAGGATAGACAGATGGCTATGAGAATGGAGTATTTAAACAAGAGTGTCAGTTGTTAACAACAGGAGTCACTGTGCACTTACTCCCCATGTAGGATCTCTGTCCTCAATGTGTTGTACAATGTGAATTAATGCTATGACTAGTACTCAAACAGTACTTTACACTTTGTGTTTCTGTGTGGGTGCATACTGTTGAAATCTTTACTTAATATATACTAAATTGATCTGTATATAAAGATAATTGAAAATAAATCTTGATGTGAATGAAATGGGAGAGGGAGGGGGAAAGGGGAGGGTTGCAGGTGGGAGAGAAGTTATGGGGGGGGGGGGAAGCCACTGTAATCCATAAGCTGTACTTCAGAAATTTATATTTGTTAAATAAAAGTTTAAAAAAATGAGAATGGAGTATTAACCTTCTTTCTTTATCTTTTTCCAGTTGTTGTTGGACTTCAACTGCTGTCGTTAGCCCCTAGTCTGACACACACAGGTCAAAGGTGTTGTTTGCATATTTTTCTAAGAAAATGATAGGGATATAAGCACCTAAATTCAGCCTTTTCTCTTTTTTCCCATGGCTTATTCATTTTAAATTGTCTCAAATTGCCCTCCTAGGATGCTATTTCTCTCTCACTGACCTTATGTTCTACAATAATAAACACTTTGAATAGCCAATCTCTGTTCTGTAATATCAGCTATTTCTTATTTGGATGTTTAAATAAGTAGTTCTCCTTAATTTGTGGCTAATTATAGTTCTATTTTTAAATCCAGTTCTAAGTTTAGTTTTTTCATACCTTCCTGCTTCCCCTTCTGAGATTTTCTATTGCTCAGCAGTCTTTGCAATTTAACAAAGCATTCAGATGAAAGGGAAAATTTGGTTTGTCTTATTTGCTTCCATATTTTGGAGTTAGTTGGGCTTTGTGTTTATTATCTTATTCCTAGAAGTATTATACTATAGTATTCAAAAGTTTATTGGGAAATAGAATCAAAAATTATTTATTTTGGCGCCAATTTAAGCCCACGCAGTTTTTTCGTAATATGCATTTTCCATGAACTTTTTTTTTGAGGAAACCTCAAATATGTCCTTTATTTCCAAATTACCACAAAAAGAAAATATGAAACACATCTCTTCAAAAACAAAGCTGCTCTTTGGACTTCAGTGTTACCTTTCTCACATGCCAGCAAAGTACTTCCTTGCTTACATTTAAAAAGCATGCAGATAATTTCAATGTGTCCAACCAAATGTGTTCACATTGTTTTTGCTCTCTTTTGCATGCATTTGCACACAAAACCTAACCTTTATTTTGTCCCTTTGTTAGCAACAATTAAAAATATGTATTCCACCTCTACTCTGTGTTCAGCATAGTGTGATGTGCGTGGCATATAGTGAAAGAATAACAGGTTTTCTCTTTAAGAACATTGAACTATACAGAGTTAACAATGGATTGGGTAACCCTCTTTCTGCCATTCATTCCCTCTCTTGGAACGAATAAAATGTGTTCCAACTGTCACTTGTAGAAAAACTAAACTGTTTTCAAAGGAGCATGTACAGTTTCTTGATTTCTCATTTATGTTCCATTTTTTCCCAACTTCAGTTACAGGTTTTATATTGGCCAATGACATGTAGTGCTGAGAGCTGCAAGGCATTAGAGAAAGTGAAAAGTCAAAAATACATAAAATTGCCACCAGAAAGTCAGAGGGGACAAGACAGATTTAGACACCATTTTGACCGTGGTTTATTTAGTTTTCCCTCCATTATGTTTAACACGTTCATAGTAGTCCACTCCTAAGATTCAGAATTTCATTTTGTGGACTTTGCCTACAATAAGAAATGAATTTATGATCTCGATCTGGGTTGATAAATTCATGTGTCATGGTAGGAAAATGCACTCAGGACTTTTTGAGCAACAGAGTGAACAGACTTCCTCTATTCGGCTGGATGCCCCCAAAGTGGGGAGTTCTCCCATCCAGCCTCCAAGCACATCGCCGCTGATGTTCATACCATCAAAGAATCAGCACAAGTACGGAGAGTAAGTATTCATTTTGACTTTTCCACATTTTCAGATGCTTCCCCAACAATTCAATTAGTCACCTTGCATCTTAAAGTGTGACCCCAAATGCATTCTCATATTCAGTTGTAGATTTCCTTTTGTGATTAGAGAGGCAATAGCAAAAGTGAGACATGAACTTGGCTCTTGCTCTGCTTTATAGGGTAGCCATGTTCTCTTCTGTACCTCACCTTCTTTTGCCTTTTTCTTCCATCATTTTCTAGCAAGATGAATCTCAAGGAATTCAAGTAATCATAGACAGTTACAACTAGAAGCGACCTGAGGCATAATGTTTTCAAATCCCTTTATTTGAGAGATGGAACTAACTCCAATTTTCTATAATTTGGCAAGTAATCCGGTCTAAAAACAGTATTCATAAGACATGTAAACATTGCTAGAAGGAAATCTGCTTATGCAGAATGATATTCTGGAATGGTCTACAAGCCCCTGCAGGTTACTGGGCATCTGGTTTATTGCCTAATACTCAAATCAAGTTCAGGTTTTTCTCTTCTACTTTAAAAGAGACTGTTGCTCTAAAGGGATAGAAATTTCCTTACACAGTTAAAAGAAATTTTAAAAAAATGAGAAATACAATATCCTTTTTTGTGGAAGATTATATGTTTAAATTTTTTTTTTAAATTATTGTTTGAAGGGCAGAAGGAGAAGCAGAGAATGAACTGTTATCCACTGGCTCATTCCCAAAATGTCACAACAGGCAATGCTGAATCAGGACAAGCCCAGGAGCCAAAAAATATATCTGGGTCCCCCTTTGGGGTGGCAGGGACCCAACTACTTAAACTATCAACTGCTACTGGAATTTGAAGTAGAGCTGAAGCCTAAATCCAAGCATTCCAGTATGGGAGGCGTGCATCCCAAGTGGCAGCTTTAACATTTACCTAGTAGCATTTTTTTTTTTTTTTGACAGGCAGAGTGGATAGTGAGAGAGAGAGACAGAGAGAAAGGTCTATCTTTTTGCAGTTGGTTCACCCTTCAATGGCCGCTGCGGCCGGTGCATCGCGCTGATCCGAAGCCAGGAGCCAGCTGCTTCTCCTGGTCTCCCATGCGGGTGCAGGGCCCAAGGACTTGGGCCAACCTTCACTGCCTTCCTGGGCCATAGCAGAGAGCTGGCCTGGAAGAGGGGCAACCAGGACAGAATCCGGTGCCCCAACCGGGACTATAACCCGGTGTGCAGGCGCCGCAAGGTGGAGGATTAGCCTGTTAAGCCACGGCGCCGGCCCTAGTAGCATTTGTTTAAAGATTTATTTTATTTATTTGAAAGAGTTATAGAGAGATGTAGAGACAGAGAGAGAGAGAGAGAGAGAAGTCTTCCATCTGCTAGTTCACTCCCCAGATGGGTGCAATGGCCAGAGCTATGCAGATCCGAAGCCAGGGGCCAGGAGTTTCTTCCGAGTCTCCCACATGGGTGCAGGGGCCCAAGGACTTGGGCCATCTTCTACTGCTTTCCCAGGCCATTGCAGAGAGCTGGACTGGAAGAGGAGCAGCCGGGACTAGAAACGGCGCCCATATGGGATGCCGGCGCTTCAGGCCAAGGCATTAACCCACTGCACCACAGCGCCAATACCGTAACTGGTAATATTTGAGGATAGTTTTAAGGACATGAAACACACACACATATGTATATATACATACACATATAATACATGTGTATATATATTTCACAGTGTGATTTGCAAGTACAGTGTTTATTAATAGGCTTTACTGCATGTGAAAATAACTAACTTGATTTTCAGTGTTTTTATCCATGTGTGTATGTACATACATATAAGTGTCTATAAATAGTGTGTTTGCCAAATGAGTTTCCTCTTATTCTTGCGTACTAATAATATACTCATAGTCCCGTACTGGGATGTGTGGTGGATTGTCCATAACTAAGAGGATAAGAGATAACTAAAACCTGAGAATCTGTTAAGTGTTTACTAGGGAGAGGGCCCTGAACTAGTGGATCCACACACATCTTCATTCATCTTCACAAGAGCACTAGCAGCAGGTACTTTTCATCTTCCTGAAAAAAAGGTTGGAGCTTCACAGATGTTAGGTGACTCCCTGTGAGTCACAGAGGTGACAAACTGTGTAGGCTGTGGATTCATAACCAAATCCAACTGGGGCACAGAGAGAAATGGCTAAGAAAAAAAATGGTGTTTCCCATTCCTTAGCCCATCTAATCCTTGCAGAACCCAATGGGATTGAAGCGATCATTCCTGTCTTGTCAGTAGGAAAAGTGAAACCACTAGGAATTAAGCAACTTGCTAAAGTACTCAGCTGTAATGACATAATCAGGGTACAAAGCCAGGTTGCCTGGCTTTTATCTGCACTTGAAATCACTGATCTACACTGCTGTCTGCTGTAGGAACCCATTGACCCTCACTGGAGTGAACTTTCTAAAAAACACATTTGAGGCCCCAAAGCATCAGAAATCAGCTATCTTGCCAAAATACAGAACCAAGAATCAAAACAGCCTAATTCATCAGTGGTTCAGACACAATCTACGTATTTTGTTTGCCTATCATCTCAAACACACCAGATTGCTGCTCTGAATGGGGAATAGTATTAAAAGAGAGAAGGGAAAGGGCCATGTTCAGATGTTCATTTCATTTTTAGTTTAAATAATGAGAAAATTATGTTTTGCATGAAGTTAATGACTGTCATTTTGAAAAGTCCTGAAATTTATTTGCTTTATTATTCCAGAGGCACTTATTTTATATTTGTTTTATTTATTTGAAAGGCAGAGTAAAGGCAGAGAGAGGGGTGGGGAGAAAGAGAAAAAATGTGAGAGAAAAAAATGTGTGTGTGTGTGTGTGTCCTAGAATTGGACCAGGTAGAAGCCCAGAGCCAGGATCTCCATCCAGGTCTCCCACATGGGTGGCAGGGACCCAAGTATGTGGTCATCATCTGCTGCTTTCCCAAGAACATTAGCAAGGACCCCGATCAGAAGCAAAGCAACTGGGACTTGAACCATCCCTATGTGGGATGTCCACAACACAGGCAGTGGCTTAACCACTGGAACACAATACCAAGCCCCAAAGCTAATTGTGAAATTTTCATCAATGATGAGGGAGGGGTTCTGCTTTATCTCCATTTTTAGTAAAGATACATTGACCTAAGGAATACAGCAAAATTATTTAAGTTTACATGGATATCCCACCCTTTATCAATTAGATGTCATCAGGTGCATTCCAGCAGAAACAGTAATGGCAAGTAGAATTTCCAAGGAAGGCAGCCCACAAGAGGCACAGTAGTGCCACTGGGTCATCAAGGAGCCAGGCACTTTCTGTGTTTCTGCTCCAGGATGTCACATGGAGACAACTCCTGAGTTCTACATTCCTGAAGACAGAAAGAATAATGGGGGTAGGCAGGATGGCTGCAGCTCCCAGCTGAGTCAGGCCACCTGAAACAGCCCCCTGGAAGTCCCACCCAGTTTTCACTCAGATTAATAACCAGAAATCCGTGTTAAGGCACTTCCTAGCTGCCAGGTGAGTTGAGCAATCCAGTCTTTTGCCTGAGATCATACGACAGTCTGACACCTTCACATATCCTAGGCATTAAAAAGGCAAATCTATTCTATGGCCGTGGCAGTAGTTCACATCTTCTTTAAGTGTTATCTTTTCAGAAATAAACAAACAAATGGTGTTCATGTCATTTATGTTCTTTCTGAGTTTAAAAATTCAGATTGTCTTGTAAAGTAGCAAAATAACAGACTTGAATTCCCTGAGGCATATAGTTGAACATGCACTTATTGAATCTATAATTCCAAGGTAAAGTCTGTCCTTGACCAGAAGGGTAAATGATGAATAACAGTTTATTCCTTCTCTCAAAAATCTACAGTGTGATAGAGGAGACCGTATAGACTCAGCACATTACACACTACGAAGCATATATGAGAGGAGAATTGTAAGAGAGAAACCGGAATAGAACAGGGGAAAAAAAGCAAGTTGTAAAGTATCAGTCTCCATTGAAGATTTTTTTTTTTTTTGCTTTAAAGTTTCTGGCTTCGGGTTTAAGTACTTTTGATCTGGATCAGTCTCACCCTTTACTCAGTGTTCTGATGCATTGATGCACTTGACAAGATCAGTGTGACTTAAACGGAGAGGGAGAATCAAGAAGCTTACATCCCCAAGTAAGTAGGTCAGCCCAAAAGTGTAAGAACAGACTCAGAGAATGCGAGCACTGATTCAGATGGAGACCATTACCCCTTTGGATTAACAATATAAATGTGTCTTTAGCCCCTCTCCATGTCATCTAGTGTCTGAGCAACTGAAAATGGCAGGTTCCATTTTGCATTACACGGTTGTTCCGATCAGCAGCCCAAAGGACTCAAGTTACTGCAGAAGATAGCACAGCATGGTACAAAGGACACTGGACTGAGACTCAGGACGCTTGCATATACTGGATTTTGTATGTGGAAGGAATCTTCACAGCTATCCAGTGTATCTTCCCTTTTAACTCAGGAAGACTTGGGTCCAGACTAACAATGTGACATAACTATGATTCCAAGCTTGGGCTGCTGTGGGACCTCAGATGTTCTAATTTTCCTCAACTTTCTTTTTATGGAAAACTCACATAAATCAAATTATCACAAGAAACCTTTGCAACATGGAATACTAGTAGTCTATATCTTGGAAAAAAAAACAAAAAGCACTAATAAGTTTTAAAAATGTTTTTTCTGATTCTTAGCTTCAGGATTCAGAATGAAAACTTTCTGATCTAGAACTGTGCTAGTTCTTTGTTAAGGTGAGTTCACAAAATCCTACTAAAAAAAAAAAAACTTATCTTCTGACTTCAACATTCTTTGTCCATAAAGGTGACATCTAGGTCCATTTGCTATCCAGAAATTTTATATAAGGAGACTGTTGAACGATTGCTCTGTTTGTGGTGTTATTTCACTGACCGTCCTGATCAGGAAGCCAGCCCAGCCAATCAGTGTTGCCAACAACTGATAAGACCCAAAGAAAACAGCAGAGTAGGAGGAGGTAGAGCAGAAGTAGGAGAAAGCGAGCCTTTGAAAACAGACACAATTCAAAATTTAAAAATTTTCTATTACTTGATACAGTAAGTTTCTCCGGCTGCAAGTCTCAGCTTTCTCCTAGGGAAACAGCCATAGTAATATCTACATTATTTTTGTTAGTTTAAGTATTATGAAGTGTCTCTGGAGAAGCACCTTATACAGTACCTAGTAACTCTGGAGAAATGGCAACTTTACATATGTATTTTCCTTTTCACCTTGACTTTGTTCAATGCATTTGTCTTTCGATGTTGAACTTCAAAAGTATCCCTTCTTTCTAAGTATGTATTATTATATAAGGTTATTATAAACACAACTCACTTTTAAATTATTTATTAGCAGATAAGGAAAAATGATCCATGTTTATAAGCCACCTGACAATATAATCATCCCTTATTTTGACAATATCTACATCTGTGTAGGGCTTGAAGTTAGCTGTTTTCTGGTAGTCAATTCAGTATAAAAATAGTAAATTTGATGTTCTTTCCTTTTCTTGAGAATTTTAATTCATGTGAATTAAAGAAATTGATCAGTATTGTTGTAATGCAGACAAAGCTGGAAAGTTAGCATTTTGCATTGTGTATTGTATGCAGAAAACAAATATATTTTTCCCTCTGTATTCAGAATGTTTGTAGGTCCCTCCTCAACCCAACAGTTGGTATGTGTTCAGGGAATTCAAAATCATTTCAGTGTTGGCCCAAGTACAACACAGAGTAATTAGAGAAGTAAATCTATTCTCTACAACTCACTGTGTGTATTCAAGAGCCAAATGAAATTTTCCTTGTAATTACCCTATGTTTTGGGTGTTATTCACACCACTGCTTATTTGCTAACTCCAACTGTTGGCCCATGTGTCTGGCTATCTATCACTCTCTATCTCTCTTCATCCATCTAATGAAATATAGCTGACCAAAAAGGAACATCAAGGCAGTATTTGTAAAAATGAAACTAATTTGAAGAGGAAAATTTCAGGTTTTAACATATAATCACATAATTTTTTTTACTTCTTCATAAATTCATGCAGTTTTAAATGTAGGAAAGAAGTCATTCTGGTATCAGCCATCCAAAAGAAAATGTAAGTTTAGACAATTTACCTCTCTGTGTATTGAACTAAGATTCTACTAACGTCCTATCTTCATTTTGCTGGGATCATTCATCTACCTGTTTTATAGTCACTATACTACTTACTACCAAGAACTACAAGAACTGATTATTAATTGGTATTTGTCCCTTATCCTAAATCACTGTCTCCAATATTATTCTGATACAGACTAAAGCAGATAACATCAAATGAGGACTAGAAAGAAGTCAAATTCTTAATTCCCTCTTGATTTCTTTTATATGTAATTATCCTTTGCAAAATGTTTTTCTTTATTCAGGGCCAGGTTTTGAGCTAGTACTACCAGGTTTTGAGCTAGTACTACCCATCTGTTGGTTCATTCTTCAAATACCCACGACAAGGATTGGGTCAGACAAAACCCAGAAACCTGGAACTCAATCCAGGTCTCTCAAATGGGTAGCAGGGACCCAACTATTTTAATCATCACCTGCTGCCTCCCATGGTGCACTTTAGCAGAAGCTGGAACTGAAAGTCAGAGCCAGGGCACAAACCAAGTATGCCTGGATGGGATACAGGCATCTAAAAAGGCATGATAACCACTGCACCAAACACTAGACCTTGCACAGTATGTGTGTGTGTGTGTGTGATATGCTCATCAAAAAAAAAAAGACCCAATGATTAATAATTTTTTATCTAGAAAGAAATTTTGATTATTACCAATTGCGTATAAAGTTGAGATTTTTAGATCTTTTTTGCTGTGTTATATTTCATATGATCTCTGTTTTCCTTTCTTCTGTTTCTTGGACAGTCCTAAATTTCCTGCCTTTCTCTTGTTATTTCTTCTGGGAATCTCTTGCAAAGATACTGGACTCTTGATTTTTGATACAAAGAAACATACTGCTAGAGAAACTCTGTGCTTGATCAAGGTCACACAGAGAGTTAGTATCAGCTACCCACAGTCTCCATGGCCACATGTCAAATGTCTGATCCAGCATGTGCTCCTCTCTGGAGCTCCACTCTAACACACTATGCTCCCTGTGTGACTTTGACATTCTCTCATCCCTTCACCCTTCTTTCCACCGTGATCTCTTCACTAAGCTGTCTGTTTTTACATCTGTTTTCTGGTGATGGGAAAAACATTCCTATCAAGTAACCATCTAACCAAGGGACAAATAATCTGACTGAGAAATGCTGGCAATGCTAAGTAGAAAATGCAATAGTTACCCGTAAAGAGGCTGAAACTATAAGATGAATGATTATAATGAAGACATTTACTGTGGCAAAAAATAGGCAAATTTCAAAAGAAGTATAATCAGAAGCAGAGTTGTTTACCACCAGGAAACAGCAATCTGGAAAACATTGACTATAAGCTGGGGAATGAAAATGGGGAGAAAGTTGTTAGTGAATCGTCCATGTGTACACATATGTGCATAAGCCATGTATGGGTGACATATGTGTACAGCCATCATGTATGTGTTTCTGTATATGTTTATCTTCACATACCAGAAAACAATTTCAGAAAAATATAAAGAAAAAGAGAAATCAGGTCCAGCTTCAAGGTCTTATTCATAGACTTCAACTTTTGGAAGATAAATTTTAGAAAATGACTCCAAGGAATGACAATAGGACCTGTGGGTTGTTTATAAACCCTATTTACATTTCCCTGGACTTGGCAGCACAAAAGGAGTGGATCCACCTGCATTAGAAAAAACACAGTGTGTCAAATATACTGCATTTGGAAGTATATATTTAAGAGTATTGATAGGATTATTGTTCAAGGGGACACATATTAAATATCATGCAAGCCACCCAGATGCAACACATGAGATGCTACATATATAAAAAATAACCTTGCTAGGCAAGTATTTGACATATGCCCCATGGGTCACTTGGAAGTAGATATATTGACAAATTAGAAAGTCTGCTGTAGATAATAAAAGCTTTAAAATGTAGATGACAATTTTTAAGTACCCAAATGCTAGCTGTAATAGTTTGGGTTAACCTAATACCTGTAATTTAGAGATTATGGGATGCTTTTTGATGGAATCAAATTATTTCAATCAGTTAGGACTATCATTTATCAAAAATGAGAGGATTTGTCTTATCCTCTTACTAGTGTTCTTGGTTGATGATCCCTTCAAATAGTATCTATATTGAAAATTGTAGGCTGTCACCTAATTGTGAACGTTATTTATGAGATGATAGTTGTCTCCATTTTCACATGGTACACCTTGAAATATGCCAATCTTTCAAGCAGAAGGTTTCCTTTCCAAATCTACGCAATGCTTATTTATAAAATAAATAAATAAAATTGAATGCATCCATAATTTTATTTCTATTACACAGTTCACTTTACTTAGAGATTCATATAAATTAATTCCTAATGAGGAAAACAAAAAAATTCGAAGAAAAACATAAGAGTAGAAGACAAAGGGGGAAAAACACTGATCCATAACAGATAGTAATGTGCGAACAAGAATAGTTGTTTCAGAAGGCTCTCTTTCTCTGTTAGACTGTAAAACCCATAAGGACAATAAGATTATCTTACCCATTTTTTTATGCTCAGTACTAGTTCATGGAAGACATTTAATAAATGGGTGGAAGAAAAAGAGGGCAGAGAGAGGGAAAATGGGGACTTGAGGGGGGAAGAGAGATAATGTTTTGGAAAGGATCAAAGCTGTGTGAAATGGCCATTGACAAAACTGGCTTTTAATTTGTTCATAACAGATACGCTGAAGGAGAGTACTCATGGTTTCATTTACCAATCATATTTCTCTAAGTAGTTTATATAACACTTTTTTTTTTACAACAGCAAAACTCCCATGACATAAATACATACCTGACCATTTAATGAACGAGTTTTCTAAAAGTAGGTTACCTTAGTCGTAGAAGCAAGAAACTGAGCATTGTTTCAAGTAAGGAAGCCTTTTATAAGTAATTCATCACTTTTTTTCCCTTTCTCTTTTAAATTGAAAAGTAACTCTTTTATTTCAAAATCCTGCTTGTCTGAGTCACTTAAAATGTTTTCTCAACCAATATGGGCAAATTATGCTGTTATATTAGAAATGCATTCAAAAAGGGGGTGCTTAATTTCTCTTATCTCTTCCACACAGACTGTAATTAGAATTAGCTAGCGTTTTTCCTTAATTTTTCAGGAGTTCTTATGTACAGGCTTCATATCGTTGCTATAATTAACATTCTATCACTCCCATTAGTGTTTTTAAGCACTTAAATTGTGCCATAATGGTCACAGCTAAAGTTGCCATTAAAGGGCAATTGCTATTTATTATGCTCATAAAGTAGACACTTTAACAACAGAAAAAAATACGTATAGTAGGCTTCCATTTAGAAAGCAAGATCAGAGAGTGCCATTAGTCATGGCACCTTTGGGCTGAAAAGGTTGTCTCAGATTGACCCTATTCTTACTTCATTCAGTGGGGAAATCTAAAAGCAGATGACAACTCATTCAAATCACTGCATGAACAAAACACAATCTTGGTTAACTGAGTTTCATTGTATAGAGACTCATAAAGCGTGGCATATGGAAGAAACTACAAGATGAGTAACTCCAACCCAGAAAATTGAGGCAGGAGTATAGTGGACAATCTCGAAATGACAGAAGAATGTTGTAGCTAAGGTTAGAAGTGCAATCAGGAGACTTAAAGTTCTTATGCACATTTCACAAGGCCATAGTGAATAAATTTGCCAGTAGATTTCCTCACTCTTTTGGTGTCAGCAAATGATTAACACCCCTTTAAGAATAGCTTCATTGGCTGGCAAGGCACATTGTGTTTTATTGACAAGATCCTTTAAGTGATTTCAGAGTCAACCGTATCATAAAGATACTGGATAGGATTTGTATTTGTAGGTTTGCTGATCAGACATTCTCTTGTTTTGTTGCATTTTGGTTTCCAAGATTCTTTTTATTAGTTTCTACAGAATTATCCTCCATGCCATTGGCTCTTGTCATTAAAAAGAGAAAAACTACAAAATTTTAGGTTTATACTAATCATATTATACATTCTGCTTGATTCTACTATCTGTAGGTTAATTTTTTTTTCTGACTCAAGGTGGTGGAAGATTATATTTTATTCAGCCAAATTGTTGAAACTCAACACAAACCATTTATAGAAGTAAACAATTATCACTGAAATGAGAACAATTTAGTGGTCTTGCATGATTAATGTCCTACATAAATTCTTTATGACATTGAATTGAAAGATGATGTTATGAATGTATAATGGGGAGTTAACAGAATGTGTCACCTTTTGATTAGTTTCTGAGGAGACAGGCCTTGCAATCAGCAATTTAACAATGGTCAGGGGCCTATAAAACTACCATATTTGTCCCTTATAAATTAAAATTTAGAAGCCATGATGATGTATGTCCTCAGACCAGCTGGGGAAAAATGCCTGGAAAACGAGATTGCTTTATATTTTTTTCATGATAAATTTCAGCTGTTTGTATGTGTGGAGTTGTATTTTTCTCTCTCACTTATCACTGCTTTGGAAAGTTTAATGGTAAAATGCATAAATCTCTTTTGTAATTGCTTACTTTTTTGGGGGGGAGGAAGTATAGAGGGAAATGCTATATTGTATGCCTCCCTGGGAAAAACCAGAATAATACACAGTAGCTCCATGCGACTTAAATGATTAGAAATTTCTGGGTTTTTTTTAAATAGCATCAGAGTAGCTTATAGAATTTGTTATATTTCAGAAACAAATTTGTAAAGGATTTATGGATCATCTTACTCAACTTTTGTCTGTCAATGAGTCAATTGAAATTTTAGAAGTAAAAGGAATATTTTACAATGACACAGTGTATTAGTGACAGTATTAGGAGTAGGGTCTGACTGTATTTAATTTCACTTTATCTCACAGAGTTACTAATTTATTCTTCTTTTCCACCTGCTGCTATTCTGTGACCCAGACCAGGCCTTCATCATATTCTTTTGATTTATTTGCTCATTAAATTAACACACCAGCCACTACTGTTCTAGGCTTCAAGGGTAAAGAATGACCGAATGAGATGATTATTTGGAGGGGTAAAATTTGGTTAAAAATAGTTAAAAAATAAAATAGAAACTATATGACATATTACATAATAATAAATGCTTTGTAGAAAATAAGAAAAAGAAGAATGGTGGTTGTTATAGTTTTAGATAAGATTATGACGAAAGAATTTATAAAAACCTTTAGAAGGTAGCAAGGAAGCCACACAGCTCTTGTGAACAGAAGAAATGCCCAGTTTTCCAGTCCTTAGGTAAGAGCTGTCTGCTATGCACAGGGAATGCTTTGCCTATCCAGAAGTAAGAGTGGGAGAAAGACTAGAGATGAAATAAGATTGTAGGGAACAGAACTTTAAAACTTCATATCCCACCATAAGGATTTAACTTTTACTTTATTTTTAAAAATTATTTATTTATTTGAAGACAGGCAGAGAGAGAGGGAGGGAGAGATATCTTCTTTCCACTGGTTCACTCTAAATAGCTCCAACAGCCAGGGTTGGGCCAAGCCAAAGCTAGGAGCCAGGAACTCCATCCAGGTCTTTCACACACGCCATCTTCTGCTACTTTCCGAGGCTCATTTGCAGGGAGCTGGATGGGAAATGGAACAACCAGGACTGAAACTCTTGCTCTGATATGGGATGCTGGCATTAAAACCAACAGTTGAACGTGTCACTCTTCAATGCCATTCCTTTAACTTTTACTTTGAATGAGATAAGAATTTATTTACTCATTTTTAATTTATCCAACAAATATTCAGTGACTTCCTAATAGATTCCAGGCACTGTTCTCAAGTCCTTGGAATTATGTTAGTAAATTTGGGAATTCAACTTGTATTCTAAGATAAATGGCTATTTTAAGCAGAGTTATAACCTAACTTATCATTGATGAAGTCCTATGAGTGATGTTCTGCATGAGGGCATGGAGGGACAGGGGCTAATGGGATCATAGTTTAGTATAATTACTATAGCACAGGAAAAATGGTATTTGCTTGGACCAGGTAGGCAGAAGTAAGTATTTTGAAAATAGAAATAGTAGACTCT
Source organism: Lepus europaeus (assembly GCF_033115175.1). Taxonomy (NCBI): domain Eukaryota; kingdom Metazoa; phylum Chordata; class Mammalia; order Lagomorpha; family Leporidae; genus Lepus; species Lepus europaeus. The sequence continues at coordinate 33,881,345 of NC_084828.1, forward strand.
CTGGTTATTAAGTGTGATGTCTGAGAGACAAGAGTCAAGGATGACTCCAAGTAGTTTGCCTAGACAACTCGAAGGAATTATGTGGGATTTGTTGAGTTCAATAAGGTATAAGAGGAACAGAAAAAAAAATAATTCAGATTTGCACATGATAACTTGTCTTTTGGAATGTCTATTAGACATTCAACCAGAAAAGCCAGATAGTTGAATTCATAAATTCTAGAGTTCAGGAGAGAGGTTGGGCTGCATATACAGCTCTATCATTAGCATATAGATGGCATTTAAAGCCATGGGACCAGATGCCATCATCAAGGGAAGGAGGAGAGAGAATATAAGACATCCCAGGACTAAACCCTAGGGCACCCCAACTTGTACAGATTAGGGAAATGAGAAGGAACAGCTGGAGAGACTGAGATGCAGCAGTTAGAGACAGAGGCAATACAGAAGAGAGTTATATCTTAGAAAGGAAAGTGAAAAGTATTTCAAGGAAAGATCAGCAATCTACATTCCCAAAAGGCCAACTAAGATGAGGGCTGAGAACTATTGGATTTACAACATGAAGGTCATTGACGACCTTGAGAAAAATCAGTTCTTGTTAGGTGGTGATGGTAAAAAGCTCAACTGGAATGTATGCAAGAAAGAATGAAAAAAATGGAATTATTGACACTCTTTTGAAGAAAAGCCATGCCATTGTTCTCTGTGTAAGCCAGGCTGGGATTGGAGCACTTGGTTTCTTTGCCCATAGCTGGAAAAACTGACTGGCAATGGTTATGTTGCACTAAAATTTTTATTAATGCTACTTCTCTACCTAACAACAAAAACAACAACAAAACAAATGTATAATGTGCTGAGCTAAAACTTCACTGAGAAGGGTCTGCAATGTGAGATATAGACAAATAAAACTGATTCATTTTATGATTCCAAAATATGCATGAATTACAAAGGAAATGGGTATTCAGTGACATGATGCTTATTAGCATTACTTACAACTGAAACTATTGTATTTTTAATAACTAATATTAGTCACTGGAGTCTCCATTCATGCTACTAATGGGAAGAGAAAACTTGGTCTTGATAATTTAAAGTATCAATGCTTTTCTAGTTTAAAACATATCTATTTTCTTTCCATTAACTTAGTCAATTCAAAGCTTATTCTCTACTTCCATATTTTTCTGTTCTCCACTGGGAGTATCCTAGCATGGGTGTAGCTTAATTAATATCCCTTTGGTAAGATAAACAAAGTTGTTTTGTCCCAACAGCTTTCAGATGATTACTGGCATTTACTGATGATTGACTTGGTACAGGATCCCAGCTTTGCTCTCTAGGCAGAAGATCTCATTTTATTCCCTCCTTTCCTGATGCAAGAGTCTTATGACCATGTCTTCCCAGCACTTCTGCATTCTTTACCTGGAAGATACTTTGTCATCTAGATTTACCCCATGCCATTCTCCGGTCACAGATAAACTAGGAACGCAATTCCAGGCCCCTCTTTCTGTTTCACAGTGTTGCACCTGTACAAATATCTACCCTGCTTTGATCATCATGTCCTACACTTATTTGTAGTATGCACAGTCATATATAACAGCCCAAATGGGTACATAGCAACATAGATGGCCATTTTACAGTGGTGCAGGTTTCTGTGCAACAAAACACCCCCTCAACAAACAATAACAACAACAACAACTGCCCAGTAGGCTACAGAGCAGAAACTAAACCTGACTTTGCATTCATCTGCTTTATCTTGCTTTACTTTTTTACTTAGACTTCCCTACCCTGAGTTGAGGCCCTGGGCTTCAGTTACACTGATTCTATTGCCAGGCGTGTAGACAGCATCTTCACCCTAGTCTTGGTCCTCTGAGATGTGCTTGCCTCCCCCAAATCAGAACAGAAAACCCTTTCCTCCTTCCTGCATGATAACAATTTTTCGTTTCAGGTCTTGTCTTCTCCCTCACTTCTCCATCATAATTTACTCTATGGTCAACTTCCAAAAGGACTGGACATCTGAGAATCTTTTCCTCTCCATAACTTGGCCCTTACACATGAAGATAATCCTTAGGTTAATAACAAGCAAACCCCATTTTTATAAATGAAGCTCACTTGACTTTTTTTTCTGGGCTGTGCCTATCCTTTCTCCAATACAGTAGAAGCACAAACTTCAGAAAGTGGAAATGAGACAATAATTAATAGGGATTAAATGTATAGAAGATACTATATTTAAAAATATTATTCTGTTAGAAGAGTGAAGACAGAACCAGGGCTGGCTAATGTTGTTAATGTAAAGAACCTTCAACTCCCCACTTCCCTCCATTCCCCTTGGAGAATTCTGCCGGCTCTCACTATAACAGTGTCTAGTCCCACACATTTATTCCCACATTTAACTCTACTCTTTCTTCATTACGGAAGTTGATAACCTCAGGTACACTAAAATATAAATGATTGCTAGAATATTAGTCATGCCTATCCTAAGTTTTTTGGTTTTATCACAAATAAATTCACAAAACTTGGGAATTCTAGTGGATGTGTGATAATACATCTATTTGTTTGGCCCCATCCTGGAGAGAATGAACTAGCTATATATAAAGAGCTTCTTGAACTTGAGACATTACAAAAAGAGTAAAGTAACCTACTGAAAATGAATGAATGTTCACTTTAAACTTAAAACTGTGTTATCCTTGCCATTCGTCAATTGAACCAAATGTATAGAGTGTAGTATGATATGTTAGAGAGAGTTTCTGATACAGCTTTCTTCACCTTCACAGAAAATCTAGTCATAAGAGATTTTGATCTAGACTGAATTTCTCTTCTCTTCAGTTCAATGGATACCTTTTGGTGTCTCCTATAAATCATTCAGGGAAAAATTCTTTAGAATATATAGGCTTCCATAGCCCTGGCAACTCATGACTAGAGCCTAGGGAGATTACTGACGCCATGAACAGGAGTGTCAAATTGTTAAATCAGCAACAGGAGTCACTGTGTACTTACACCCCATGTGGGATCTGTCCCTAATGTGTCGTCTAAAGCCAAGTGATGCTATGACTGGTACTGAAACGGTATTTTTATACTTTGCGTTTCTGTGTGGGCGCAGACTGATGAGGTCTTTGCTAATTATATGCTGAAGTGATCTTCTGTATATAAAGAGAATTGGAAATGAAAAAAAAAAAAAAACAACCTGGTGTTAAAATGGAAATGGCATAGAAAATTAATTAATTTGAAAAAAAAAATTATGTAGGATCTCTGTCTTTAATGTGCTGTACATTGCTATTTAATGCTATAATTAGTAATCCAATGGTAGTTTTTTCACTTGATGTTGCTATATGGGCAAAAAGTTGAAATCTTTACCTAATATATACTAAACTGATCTTCTGTATACAAAGAGAATTGAAAATGAATCTTTACATGAATGGAAGGGGAAAGGGAGCGGGAAAGGGGAGGGTAGCGGGCGGGAGGGAAGTTATGGGAGGGGGGAAGCCATTGTAACCCATAAGCTATACTTTGGAAATTTATATTCATTAAATAAAAGTTTAATTAAAAAAAAAAAAAGAATATATAAATATTATAAACATTAGGTAGCCACCAATATATTATTCAATGAACTAATTTATAAAATGATTTTCTTTTTAAATACAGTAGAAAATTTGTATTGTGAAAAAGGTAAACCATCTGCTTTATAAATTTTCTGATATTTCCTCTCTCTTTCGATTTTTGTTTGTTTTGGTTTTTGTGTTCCGTTTGTAGCATCTGAAGCATGTTATTATTTAGTCCCTGTTTTCCAAAGAAATACCTTGTGTGGTGGACCAGGGCTTTCACACTCTTTGTAGGGGAAAAATGCTATTTTCTTTAATTTTTGACTGTGCTTAAGGTTTGTTTTAATAATAAACATTAAAGCTATCATTCACTGAATGCATGTTATACACTCAGATTTGATAGAACATTTTATGCCACTATCATATTTAATTCTCCCAACTCCGAAGATAGGTTTATCATAATACCTGCTTTACTTATGAGGAAACTGAAGATGAAAGAAATATTTTGCCCAAGGCCACGCATCAAGTTCCGGGTAAAAATTAAACCCATTTCTCCGTAATGTTGGAACCCAAACTCTTAGGAAATACGGAGTACTGTTTCCTGCTTGTCCCAAGTCACATAAACACGACATGGCTTTGCCTGCACAGCTGTGCTCTTTCACCTTTCAGCCTTGAGTCTATCAGTAAGGTTTCTTATTGTTTCCTCCTCGTCTGCAAGCAGTTTCTCTGCCTCATAGCTGTATAGCAAATTCAGGATTTCTTTCGGTGAACGGATTCACCAGTTGATTTCTGAATTAGTTGAGAACATGCTCACAGCCTGCAAAACTGTGACCCTTCCGGTAGAATCATGTCTCCCCAGCTGCCTGAGAAACATGGAGTCTTTTCCTTCACACGCATGCTTTTGTAGGCTGCCCTCACAAACTGAGCCACCATCATCAGAGCTGCAAATGACGGGTTTATTTTAAATTTTGTCATGGTATGCGCCTTAAACTTCCCCTTGATGTGATTAAGTCACCAAGTCTTTTCATTAACAGATTTTCAGTAGAATATTAACTTTTGCCATTGAGAGAGAATTTACCTTATAAGTAGAATGTACCATCATGACCTTGTCACTTTATATTCTGTGACTGTAGCGACAGGTGATTTTCCTCAACTCCAATTAGGCAACTATTCTACCAAGTCAAAGTAATTTTTATGACATGATTGACATGCATAAAAGTGATATAGTTCTTTCACTCAAAAGATGCACATTCTAAGCAAAGAGCCCTCTGTGTGCTCCCATAAAACTAAAAGAAAAAAAAGTCTGTATTGATAATTCTGGGAAAGAAAGCCCAAAATCTCAATTCTCATTCTGTCCCCATAAACATCATCATAAACACTGAGGATATTAGGGTCATATTTTAAATATATTAGACCCTCAGAATAATGCTTTTGTTGGAACAATTTTTAAATGTAACATATATTTAAGAAACTAAAAAGCTATTGAAAATTTTAGGTATGAGTTGAAAGAGAATAATCCCCTCTATTCATGTGGAAGATATACAGTCACTTTCATCTTGTGTTATATTAAATAATGTTTTGAAGAAATTTTCAAAATCTCCTAAAAGAGGATTTCAACTGAGAGGGAGGATATTAAGTAATGAATTGTCATGCTTTTAAATTTATGCACGCCTCTAAATAAAATAAAGTTTTAGAGGCATAAAGCTCTTTACTCCTTGCAGATGCCACAAAATTTAGCCATGGGCATAGAGACAAGCCAACTCGGGATGTGAGGATTAACCACAATGCATGCCAGACAATGTGCATCCAAGGAGATTTTTTGTTTTTCTTCTCTTTTACTTCTTTGAAGATAACTTCCCTTCTCAAGATACATGTGGCATTTGTAAGAATGAAAGTCTTTGAAAACAGGCCTTAGAGGTGGATGTTTAGCATAGTGGTTAAGGCCTTAATGAAGATGCCCACATCCCACAGAGGAGTACCTGGGTTCAATACCTGGCTCTGGCTCTCCATTCCAACATCCTGCAGATGCAGACCCTGGGAGACAGCACCTATGTGGATTCCTGCCACCCACCTGGGAGATCTGCTTTGAGTTCCCAGCTCTGGCTTTGCTCAGAATAGCTTTTGGAAGTGAAACAGTGGATGAGTTTCTCTCTCTCTCTCTCGCTCTAATATACTTAAATAAGCCCTTAAATTAATTATTCTTTGCTCTTATGAAATATTTTTTTCTTTTGAGTATTTAAGTTTAGGAATAAAATGCAGTCACAGCTCCCTCATGATAGATTCATATCATGTCAGTATTTCATTTCACACTTAATAGACTACACAAACAAAATATCATCCAGATATAAGCATAATTAAAACAAAGCATCTAAGAGGGGAAGTCAAACACATACACACACATGTACACACACACAACATATTCATGCACATATGGTAAGTATATATATATATATATATATGTAGAAAAGATAAAAGAAAGGTTCTGAATCTACTATCTATAAGCTCAAAGAAGTACACATTTCCTATATTTATTTTTTTTTCCTTTCTCTTTTCTATACAGGCAATTCCTAGGGTACTCACCAGGGTTATTACTACCATACAGATACTGTTTAAAATTCTTAATCTGTATTATTTTTCCTTTCTGAATTAAGAACTTTAATGTCCTGTGCTACTTAGTCAGGCTTTGAATTGGATAAAAACTTTAAGGCAAGTATGTTCAACCATCCCAAACTGTGTTTAACTATTATTGTTCATCTTCTGAAAGAGGACATGAGTAAAGCCTGCCTCAACCATCAGCTCCTTGGAGTAAAAACCAATAGTTTCCCTTTGAATATCCACAGTGCATCCAGTAAGGTGCTGGGCTGCTGTGAATAAAGATGCTGTACGTAGTCCATTTGTGGATAGAAGACCACAAAACTCAAGGCTAAGCACATCAATTGGCATTTTCACAAAATTATTTTTCCCTGAGACAAAAATATTTGAGTTGTAACACCTAATCAATTAATAAAGTATGCAAGTTTAGATATTTAAAACTTTGTAAAAACCTAGAATTATGTGGTTTTGTTCCTAGTTCAAAGAATGCAATATAAAGGAATTTTAGTAGAAATAGTCTGGCAAGAAGAGTCTAAATATAAAGACAGAGCAGGAGGTCAGACAGTAACAGGATTTGCCTATTCTCTTCCTTTATAGAGGCTGTTCTACTCTCCTGTGCCAGAAATCTTATAACATTAAACTTTAACCAACAAAAATTCCCTGACAGTGTTTCAGTAATCAGGCCATTGATCCAGAAGATGATAAAAGAACTCTGCTTCTAGGTGAGAAAAGAGGAACCTTTGGTGTAAGGCTAACTGTAATGAAAAGCATCATGCAAAATTGAATATACCTGAGATCAGTCCCCAGTTTTTGGACCCTGCTGGGAGCAGCTAAGCTTGTATTTCAGCCAAAATTTTTAACATAGCTATTTCCCTTACATTGCTTGCTAGGACTGTGGCATAGCTATCGTGGTACTTCTTCCAGAAAGGCATCCGGTAACACAAAGTATGCATAAGACATTCACTAATACAAAGTATGCATAAAAATGTGGTTTAGTGTTTTGTTTTAAAAGATCAGACTTAAATATGATGTCAAGGGCCTTGTAAAGGGAAAGGCTATGGATTAGAAAAGACCAGGGCAAGTGGCTTTAGGGTGTGGTTACTGCGGGGAATGATGAGAGTTCCATGGAGCCATGTTGTGTGTTGTAAACATGTGAGAAATGGGATTAGATGAGCAGGGTGAAACTGGACTGAAGTAGAGAAGCATGAAATGCATGTAATAAGTAAAATGACATTTTTTTTTCTGATGAACCTCATAGTGGTATGGGTTTAACTGATTTACTTGATTCTAGATTTTTTTTCATATGTAAACTTTTTCTTTACTATTAAGCCACTTCTACTGCATAAATAGGAGGACATGCAGTAAAGCAAAACTGAGAATGTTAAAAACATTATAAAACTGCCATCTATATGTGGAACTACTTTTAATTTGTTAAACTATATCCTTCATATGCAGAAGTTCTGTACAAAAAAAATAGCTTCACATTAAATTGGGAGCTACAAGCAAATCAGTGAAGTTAATATTGCTCCTTCTCTTGACATTTTCCTATTGTCTTTGAGTTTTGAAATTCATGTGAAGGATCATGGGATCTGATATAATGATCAGGAAGTAAAACGTGTTATTTCTCTTCATGTTGTTATTCAGCTTTCCATTTAATTTCATTGAATAATTATACATTGAATGTCCCTTCTCTTTCTAGCACTGAGGTTGAGATAAGAAGTCTTGAGATTCACTCCTTAGACAAATAATTACTGAATAACTACCTATTATACATTAGGCTATATAAATAAGATACCCTTTCTTGAAATAACTCAAGTCTGATACTCTGCTCTTTAAATTAGTTCCCATCTGAGATCCTTGTTAAACATATATGGGAATTTATGACATAGCCATGCTTTGTCTCTCAAACTAAAGTGAGAAACAGAGGTGGGCATTTAGTCCGATGGATAAGATGTCTACATTCCCTGTCTGTGTGCCTGGGAAGTACAGTGATGACTCAAATACTTGGGTCCTGGCCACCCAGGTAAAAGACTCAGACTGAGTTCTCATTTCCTAGGGCTAAGTGTTGACTTAGCCCTAGACATAATGGATATTTGGGGAGCGAACTCATAGAAGGGAACATTCTCTCTCCATATATTTACATATATTTATATATAAGTATACAAGGGATATATATATATATGTAGATATAAATATTTGATACATTTGTATATATGTATATTTACTTATCAAATATATCAAATGATAAAATGTTCGGATTTTCTGATTGCTAGGCAACTTTATTCTCAGTATCAATCATACCACTGCTCTAAAACACATTAATTCAACTAATTGTTGAAGAAGTGTTTCTATATTCATTGCTATTTGATTTCTTCCAAGTGCTATACTGTACCAGGCAGGTCTGTGAGAAAGGTCAGGATTATAAAAACATGTACCATTTGCCATTTGGGCTTAGGAGGACCCACAACCTTGAGATAGCAAAGATGGGGAAGTTGACCAGGTGTTTTGCGGGATCTCATTGATGGTGTGAAGCATTCAAGAGAGGCATGCCCCCCCCCCCCCACATACACACACAGAAGGAGGTGATTTCAGATCTGGCTATAAGAAATCAGGAAGGTATTAAGAGATTGACAAAGCTGGAACTAGAAATGAAGCGTTCTCACTCTGCTTATATTGCCATGGTTTTTATTTCATTTTCTTTGTCACTATTTCCTTACTTTGCTCATTACCACTACTTTGCCCAAAATAGTCTTCCATCTCCTTGAACCACTTCATTACTGACAAAAAATCCATCCCAGGGTGTTGCTTGGCCACCTCCTCCCTGAACAAGTACAGACACGTAATTCCTCAACTTCTCATCTCTCTTTTGAATTCAACTTCTACCATTCCCCTGCCTCTCAAGGTTAATTGTCCTTGTGAGTGCCAAATTTCCATCCACCTTATCAAGGGCCATCATGCAGATTTCTCATTCTTTTGTAGTTCAGTCTCTTTTTTTCAACCCTCATGTTCTTTTCCATCTGCAAATATGATCAAATCTGTTCCAAAAGTGAATTTAAAAAAAAAAAAATTGCCTGTGTACATGGCAAAGGCTTTGCAATTTCTTGTAGTGCCCCTGGTGAAGCAAAGTATATAGTATTCATCTGCATTGATTTCCTTTTTAATCGAAAGAGGGTGAATTTTTCTGTGTAGGTTGTACTCTTCTCTCCCCTGCCTCACTCCGTGATCCCCTCAGTCCAGGTCTTGAGCTTCTCTTGTCTGGTAGATTTGCTCACTCAATGCTAGGCTGCAAGCTGTGTCCTAGGAGAATCCCATCTGGATTTTTTTTTTTTTTTTTGACAGGCAGAGTTAGACAGTGAGAGAGAGAGAGCGAGAGAGGGAGAAAGTTCTTCCTTTTTCAGTTGGTTCACCCCACAATAGCCGCTGTGGCCGGTGCACGGCGCTGATCTGAAGCCAGGAGCCAGGTGCTTCCTCCTGGTCTCCCATGCGGGTGCAGGGCCCAAGGACTTGGGCCATCCTCCACTGCACTCCCGGGACACAGCAGAGAGCTGGCCTGGAAGAGGGACAACCGGGACAGAATCCAGCGCCCCAACCGGGACTAGAACCTGGTGTGCCGGCTCCACAGGCGGAGGATTAGCCTGTTGAGCCACAGCGCTGCGGGCCAGCCATTACGTTTGGATCTTGATGTATCCTTGCACTGCTGTTTACTGGCCAAATATAAAAAAGCAATCAAAGGCTGAATTCTAGCTTCCATTCTTGCTCACTGGAAGCCTGAGCCAGCTTCGGCAGGCTCTGTCGGCTCGCTTCTAAGTGGTCTTCAAGTTGTTTCCTGTCTCCCCCTTTGCCTTCATTCCTAAATATCTTCACAGGAAGGCCCACACTTATTATGGCCATTCCTGTGTATTCCTCCATCTAATACTCTGCCTTTCCACCCTAATCACTCGCTTGTTAACGTACCTGTTATGGTTAGTAAAGGCTTCCAAATTGCCAAATTAGATGACATTTTCTGATCTCTCGGTGCTTGAGTTCTCTGCCGCAGGAAGAGGCACAGCTCCACCAATTATTACATTTCCTCCTTGCTTGGCATCAACTCACATTAATTTTCTTGTTTTAAAACTATTTATTTATTTATTGGAAAGGCAGAGTTACAGAGAAGCAGAGACAGAAAGGACTTCTGTCCTCTGGTTCACTCCTCAGATGGCCACAACAGCTAGAGCTGTGCTGATCCAAAGCCAGGAGCCAGGAGCCTCTTCCAGGTCTCCCACATGGGTGCAGGGGCCCAAGGACTTGGACCATCTTCTACTGCTGTCCTAGCTGGATTGGAAGTGGAGCAGCTGGGACTCGAACAGGCCCCAGTATGGGATGTTGGCACTGCAGGTGGCGGCTTTACCTGCTATGCCGCAGCGCAGGCCCCTTTAATTTTCCTGCTATATGTCATTCTCCTTTTCTATCTTCTCCTTTGTGCCCTTCTCTCTGACGCACTGGTGTTTCTCAGGACTCTTCCTTCAGTTCCGATTAATATCATACTTCATGTTTTCTCTGGGTGGTATCATCAATATTTTCAACTGCTAATAATTCACCAATCTAAATCTGTAATTTTAAATTTTCCTGAAAGATTTATATTTATAACTCTTTATGAGACATATTAATCTAAATGTGCTATAGTGACTATTACAGATTGGAGCGTGTTCCCTAAAAACTCACCCATCAGTGAGACTATATATTTGGAGACAGGATAGCTAATAAGGTAATTAAGTTTAAATGTGGTAGAAGGGTGGTGTCCTAATTCAATATTTCTCGTGTCCATAGAACAAAAAGAGAAGACCTTAGGAGTGCACATGCACACACAAAGGAATGACCGTGTGAAGTCAGAGCAAAAATGTATTGGGCTTTATGATTTATCCAACTAAAAAAAATCAGACCCAGGGCTGGAGTTGTGGTATAGCAGGTAAAGCGGCCTCCCGCCACACTTGCACCACATATGGGCACTGGTTTGAGTCCCGGCTGCTCCACTTCTGGTCCAGCTCCCTGCTAGTGGTGCCTGGGAGAGTAGAGGAGGATGGCACAACTGCTTGGGTCCCTGTATCCCTGTGGGAAACCAGGAGGAAGCTCCTGGCTCCTGGATTCAGTCTGGCCCAGCCCTGGCTGTTGCGGCCATTTAGGGAATAAACCTGCAGATCAAAGTTCTCTCTCTCTCTCCATCTTTGTGTAGCTCTGCCTTTCAAATAAATAAATAAATCTTTAAAAGAAAATCACAGCCCCTAGAGTGCCCTTATTTCCTTGCTCCTACAGCTAATACACCAGGAACACTGTAGCGCCATGGTAAACAGCAGAGGTTCAGTGTAGAAGGACTTCTAAAAGTTCATGGAAAGTGTAATTAGGAAATAAATTTATTTTGGTGCCAAGAAACCTCTGAAAATCATGCATTTTTTTCCAATGTATGCATTTTCCATGACTGTTTGAAGCCTCCTCATATTTAGGTTTTAACATTGCCGTTTGCTAAACAGCCTAAATAACTCGTCTGTGAAAATGACGCTGATAATAAAAATATGTATTGCAGAACTATCAGGAGGAATAGCCTGCTAACAAAGAGAAAGCATCTATCAATGTTAACTGTTGTGATCATTGTTATCAATATTAAATAGTACCATGTTCCCTCAGTTCTATTATTTAATATCTTTGAATCGAGGCCATCCTTATTTTTTATACTTGCTATATTTTTTTCCAAAAATTTTTAAAGCTTTAAATTAATGATAATTGTACATATTTTTGGCCACTAGTATGGTATTTCAATATATGTACATAACATGTACTGATCAAAACAGGGCAATCAACATTTTCTGTTCTTTGACGTTACTTTATTATTGGAGGCTTGGAGCTTCATTGTTTGTTTGTATATTTGTACTAGGTTATCATCAACTATATAGTCTCCCTACTGTGATGTGTATCATAAGGAAATTATTCTTTTGATCTAGCTCAGATTTTGATAAAAATTATCCAAAATTTTTATGTCCTCTGTCCTCATTCTAGTCCCTGGTCATCACCATTCTGTATTCAGATTGTTTTCTTTTTTTTTTTTTTTTTTTTTCAGTTTCCACATATTAAGGAGAGTAAGTGATATTTGTTATTTCTGGCTTATTTCACTTAATAAGATGTCCTCAATTTCCATACGTTTTGCTGCAGGTAGCAGGATTTTATTCTTCTTGTGGCTGAATAATATTCCGTTTTGTATATATGCCACATTTTCTTTTTTCCTTCATCTGAAGATGGATACCTGGGTTGATTCCATATTTTGTCTCTTGGGAACACTGCTGCTCTCAACATGGTGTAGCAGGTATCTGATGCAATGTGCTCATGTCTTTGTATCAATATCAAGTAGTAGGGTTGCAAAATCATATGACAGTTCTATTGCTAGTTCTTAAAGGAATCTCCATGATATTTACCATAGTGGCTATACTAATTTACATTACCACTAACAGTGTATAAGAATACCCTTTTATGCACATCCTTGTTAGCACTTGTTACATTCTGATTCTTTATATATGTAATAATGTAGATACAATATCTCAGGGTTTTGATTTGCATCTCCATGAATGGTAGGATATAGAATAATATTTCTGCTTTTGAGAACAGTCTATTCCGGTCCTTTGCTTATTTCATAACCTGACTGGAAATGTGATTTCCTTCTTGATTTTCCTTTCAGCGACATCATTATTGCTGTATAAAGATGCCACTTTTTACTTTTGATTTTGTATTCTGCAATTTTACTTGATTGGTTTATCAGTTCTAACTGCTTTTGGTAGAGTGTTTAAGTTTTTCCAGGTAGAAAATCACATCATCACAAACATGAATATTTTTACTTATGCCCGTCAAATCTTGATGCCTTTAATTTATTTCTGTTCCCTAATTGCTCTTGCTAATAGTTTCAATACTATATGGAATAACACTAGTAACAGTGGGCATCCTAGTAGCTATAATTTTGTCATATATCACCTTTTTACTTTGAGTTATATTCTTTCTATATGTAAATTGTTAAGAGTTTTATTCATTGAAGGGTGTTGAATATTGAGATTATCATCTGGTTTTTATTTTTCATTCTGTTGATGTGATTTATTAAATTTATTCTTCTGTGAATGTTGAACTATCCTTGCATCTCTAGGATGAATCAAATCTGATTGTGGTGTGTGATCTTTGTGATGTAGTGTTGGATTTGGTTTGATAATATGTTCTTGAGAAATTTTGCATCTATGTTCTTAAAGATGTGGGCCTGTTTTTTTCTTTCTGTGTTGTATCTTTGGTTAGCTATCAGAGTTATATTGGCCTCATAAGCAAGAGATTGGCAGAGTTCTATCCTTTCAGTAGTTTGGAATAGTTTGTCAAGAATGTGAGTTATTTTCTCTTTAAATGTTTTGTAAAATTCAATTGCCAAGCCATCAGGCCCTGGAGTTTGCTTTAATGAGAGACTTTAAATTACTCTTTCAATCTCATTAATTATTAATGGTCTTTACATTTTTCCATATCTTCTTGATTTGATCTTGGAGAGTTGGCATGTGTCCAGGATTTTTTGGGGGCTTTCCAATTTGTAGACATATTGTTATTCATTGAAGTTTCTTTTTTTTTTTTTTCTTTTTCCTTTTTTTAGCCGTAAGTCAGGTAGCAAAGTTTAATGAAGACAAATATACCTGATAGACCAAACAGGCATCTCAGGAAAGATGAGCACTCAGTCTCCATTCAGCATGGACTTTTTACTGAAATTCAGTATGACCCACTGTTTCCCTTCTCCCCTCTTCAAACTTTCTGGGATACTGCTGGGTAGAGGGTTTCTGAACACACAATTCCTGAAATTCCTTCCAGAACTTTATCAGCACGGCATTTTTTGAAAAAGATTTATTTTATTTATTTGAAAGGTAGAGTTATATAGACAAAAGGATAGACAGAGAGGGAGAGGGCTTCTATACTCTGGTTCACCCCCTCTAATGGCCATAATGGAAAAGCCAGGAACCAGGAGCTTCTTCGGGATCTCCCATGTGGGGGCAGGGGCACAAACACTTGAGCCATCCTCTGATGTTTTCCCAGGCACATTAACTGGAAGTTGGATCAGAAATGGAGCATCAGGTACTCAAACCAGCATCCATATAGGATGCTGGCACAGCAGACAATGGCTTAAACCACTATGCTAAAAGTCTGTCCTGATCAGCACAGTAATAATCGACCTAATAGCCCCTTTGGTGCAGGGTAGAGGAGATGCCCCTAAGTTGCCCCCAGGAAAGGGATAGGACTCACCCAACAAAGTTACTGAACAAGGGATGTGCAAATTCTGATCTGTTTCCAAGGCTTACTTCTATGTTTCTTCCCTCATTCAACCAAACAAAAATTACCATTTTTTTGTTCTATAACCCCTTTCACAAATATAAGCTACTATCTACCTTGCCATCTAGCATTCTCCTCTCAAGAGAAGTAGCCCATAATATTATGGGGACAAAACGAATAAGGGTCTATCTTCTGTATTTTCTTGAAGCTGGCATAGAACTGGTTATAGGTAGTCTTAGAAGGCCAGGGTATGATGGGGCCAGAGTGCTGGCCCCATCATACAGTGGGTAAGCTGGAAGCTGTTCCTCATGACCATCTGGAGCTAGATGGACTGTATTCTCTTAGAGACAAAATAAACAGGTACACTAAAGACATATATAGTCCAAAGACAAGCTGGAAGAGAATGGGAGCTTTAGTGCCAAGGAGAGATAATAATCAGAATGTTCATGACCCAGTGCTGGGCCCAAAATTCCAACCTGCTCAGCCTGTTCCTGGAGATACCTGGCTTCATCCATGATATAGTGAATGTGGTTTTGTACCTGTCAAGTTTAATTGATCCAAACCAGCATTTTTCATGAAGCATGCGACAGACACCCTCTTGGGCAGCAGTTAGCATGTTTGGCAGCCCAAGCATAGGGGCCCCAGTTGGGACAGTCTTACCTGGGTATAGGTTGTTTTCATCCCAGTCCAGACATTTAATGGGAGTCAACAGGGTGTCTTGTCTAAGCAGATTCATGCCTTCCTAGTAATTTCTCTTCTAATATACTATAAGAAAGATAGGACAACCCTCATGTCTAGGCCTCACACATAGCTCACAGAGCCTTAAATTATGCCTGATTATTATTAAGCCTATATACTCCTCCTGTCAGTTCCTATTTGACTTTAAATGGGTTAGCAAATAGGGTGTAAAGTGACAACTAGCCTGGATAATACTATCACAAGGATTTATAGATAGCTCCCTCCTACTTGGACAGGCCCTTGCAGAAGACCTAAAGGACCAATCTCTTGAGGGGGACAGAGAGATGATCTAAAATGTGGATGATTTTCTAGTGTGTTCTTCTATCTAAGACTCCAGTTTAGGTATTTTCTAGCACCCTTAACTTTCTTTTTATTATTATTATTATTATTATTATTATTTTTGACAGGCAGAGTGGACATTGAGAGAGAAAGAGACAGAGAGAAAGGTCTTCCTTTACCGTTGGTTCACCCTCCAATGGCTGCTGCGGCTGGTGCTATGGTTGGTGCTGCAGCCAGCGCACAACGCTGATCCGAAGCCAGGAGCCAGGTGCTTCTCCTGGTCTCCCATGGGGTGCAGGGCCCAAGGACTTGGGCCATCCTCCACTGCACACCCGGGCCACAGCAGAGAGCTGGAGTGGAAGAGGGGCAATCGGGACAGAATCTGGTGCCCCGACCAGGACTAGAACCTGGTGTGCCGGCGCCGCAGGTGGAGGATTAGCCTATTAAGCCGTGACGCCGGCTATCACCCTTAACTTTCTAATAGAATGTGGCTACCAGGTATCTAAGGAAAAAGCACAGACAACTGGTGTATCAGGAAGTTAATTATTTAAGGCTCATCTTGAGCTCTGGGGGAGAGAAACTGGTCCCACAGAAGATAAAGTGTGTGTAGCAATTTTCTATACCTATAAGCTTTATAGAGTTCTGGAGTGTGTCTAATAACTAATGAATACCTAGCTACTGGGAAATAGCAAAACTCCCGTATCAGTCTTTCAAAAGCAAGCCAGAAATGGCCCCCTCCTTTGGAAAAGAAGAACAAAACACAGCCTGCGGGCAGGCAATGCTGTCATTATAGTTTCTTATGACAATTTGTATCTCTGTGGTATCAGTTGTAATGTTTTGTTTTCATCTCTAATTTTATTTATTTGTGTTTCTTTTCTATCTTCTTAGTCTATTTTCTTTATCTTTTCAAAAAATCAGCTGTTCATTTTCTTCATCTTTTGTATTTCTTTAGTAGTTTCAGTTTCACTTATTTCTGTTGTGATTTTTATTATTTCTTTTTTTTTTGGGGGGGTGACCTTTATTGAGCTTATCCATCTAAGTGGAAATAATGTCTGTATAAAACCAAATGTTTGTTACTGTAACTTCTGCATCACAATTAAAATCCAAACAGTTTTTTAAAAACAGTCAACTCAATCAAAACCCACTACTTCAGAATCAATAGCTTCTTTGATGCCACAGTAACACTGAATATGGTTAAGACTTGAATGCAGAAATTTGGTTGGTTGGAAAGCTAACTAAACTTCCAACTTGCTCAAATAGAATTACAAAAAGGCAAAATTGTGTTTTTCACAGAGATACAGTCCACTGGAATCACCAACACTGGACAATTGTTAGACTATTTAGAGTCCTGAGATAACAAGGAATCCAGGCATCCTTTAGACCGTCTCCTGTCGTCCTTTCTTCCCAATCAGAGACTTGTGGATGTGTGGAATGACACCACCACCAGCAATTGTAGCCTTGATGAGCGAGTCCAATTCTTCATCCCCAGGAATAGCAAGTTGCAAATGACGAGGGGTAATGCGCTTTACCTGTAAGTCTTTTGATGCATTTCCTGCCAGTTCAAGTACCTCTGCGGTGAGGTACTCCAGGATGGCAGCGCTGTATTGCTTGCCCCTGATAGTATGGGATTTGCCTGTTCTTGCTGTTACTCAGCTTTACTCATTTTGGCTATCCCCTTGTATGCCTTCTTTCTGTTTTCTTTATATAAACCATTTTATTCCTCTTATTCTATCTCCAGAAGAAAATGCCAGAATTATCTTTGGAGAAAAAATTGAACATATTCTCTTCATTTCCTTATGAGACTTCTTCTACTGAATATGGGGGAGGAAGTCCTAACATCTTATATAAAGTTTTCAAAGACTTGAGTCTCACAGTATTATCTCACTCAACTGTAGTCACAGTGCCAATTTGCAGATGGGGCAAAGTTCACCTTTTTTGAGAATGGCCTTGGAAGAGTTGGTGATTATTCGCCAGCACTACTACTTTTCCTGACCTAGAAGATGACAATCCATCCTTCAAAATTTAGCTCAGTGTCAGATTTTCACGGTCAGGCCTAATCTTTATGATCTTACAAGGCTTCTCTACTCTCTGTTCATCTACAATTAATGTTCATACTATGCTATTTAAAAATTTTCACCTGGCCATTTCTTTCTTTTTTTTTTTTTTGGCATTTTAAGTTCAAATGCATTTGTTTATATATGTACACATGTATATGTGTAGATGTATATTTAGATCTCTACATGTCAAGACATTATTTTATGTAATTCAAATTAGTCTTATTGGTATCATGATCCTGTCTGTATTGCTGTTGCCTTTTATGTGCCATGAGTACATTGGTTCATTCGATTTTTACTATAATATCTGAGGGAGCTACTTATGAAGAAAAGAGATTAGTTTAACTCACAGTTTTTGAAGCTGAAAGCCCAAATAGCATTGCACAGCCTCTGGAAAAGGCAATCTTTCATTGTATCACATCTTGGCAAAAGTGCATGTGTATATGGCTGGTTTCTCTCCAGCTGCTTGTAAAGCTACCAAGATTCAATCATGGCAGCTCCAACCTCAGACACTATAGTTAGATGAAGTTTCATTCTTCATACTATTAACATATGACTTTGGGCACTAAATTCTTTCATGAATTTGGGGAGGATGTTAAACCAAAGCAATGAGAAAGCACTTGGACTTTGTAATTAAACATTGTAGATTAAACACCAGCTTTATTACTCAACATCTGAGTCACTACAGATCATTCAATCTGCTGTGTGGGTGATTTCCTACAGTGTCATGGTAACTGTTACATAACTCAGGGACAGCTCTTAGCAGAGCTGCCAGTAGATAGTAGTAGCTCAATAAACCTTAACAACTTAAGTAGTTTAAAAGATTTGCGGCCACACTTTTGTTGATTTGAGCTATTTGTCTCACTTCTGGTTCATATTTTCACACACAATTGAACAAGTTCATGATTAGGTGATACCACTCATTCATTCATGATCCACATATTTTGTAAATGTTAAGTGTCCAGATATAAGCTTATTTGGGAAAGATGGTCAAACCAAATGGATTTTCTACTCCATCCTATATCAAACGTTGATTGAAATTTTCTGCAATTTTGGCTAAATATTACCTTTAAGGTAGTTTATGTCAGAAAGACACAATTTAAGTGGATAACTGATCTTTTTTAGGAAACTTGGCCTTCTAAAATTATTGAGCAACATATGTGTACAGTGTATATACTAAAATACATGTTGTTCATTGAGAGATAGCATGAAATTTAGAATCTGTTATTACCTATATAAGACAAATAAGGCCTGCCTTGGATATAGAGATAGAATATGTTAATACTGCCTGCTGTTGTCAATTAAGTCATCACATAAAAGTTTTAGACAAAAGAGTTTCTCGTGTTTCTGTCAAAGTGATATACTTTTTCCCTTGAAAATGTGGAAGTTTTCTTAAGATAAGGCTTATAAGTAATTACTGGTATAGGCACAATGATTCTCCTTGAACCTTAAGAATTATGTGTGCTGTCTTCAGTAGCCCTCCTGTTAATGATTCTAACATTGTTAATTTTTTATATTCTAGTAGTGTTCCGTTATAGCCTTAACATTGACTCTTGTGAAATATATTCCTACAGAATAGCTTTATAATTTCATAAATTGAATATCATAAGAGAAAATGGTTTCAATTTTATCCAAGGTTATGCTGATCTTTCTTTTTGATGATGTTTTGTATTTTCTGGTGTATCCTATTATGCTTCAATTAGTACAGTTTTGTCCTTAAATTTGTCTTTGTTCAAATTAATGACTAGTTCTGCCTGTAAATATGTTACTAATAGGTGTGTACATACTTAATTGCTTATTATCCATCTTAAATCATTTGGATAAAGCAAGCTTCAACTTATTCTGAAAGCAATACCTTTTCCATATTCTGAGGAAGATTTAAGGTGGCTTTAAAATACGTGTAATAGAGGAGAAAATATTTTGTTGTTATTGTTGGCCCTGAGTTTTCACACAAAAAAGGGAGTGATTATGGCTAAGTACCTATCTGTAGTTTTATTTCAAAGATAATAGGTATTATGACCTAATTGGGTGTTTCTATAATTTACATTCTAAAATATCTCCAGATTCTCAAGTAGACATATTTTTCAAGTGGTTCATCTACAGATCTAAAAGCAGCATAAATATGAAAATATTTCTGTCCTCCATAAGAAATAAGGATAGTTATTGACATTAATTGGCACTATGCAAATTCAATTCTTTATAATTATAAAAATGGGATTTAATTGATAAAAATGACTATTCCAGTCACAAAGCAAAATGAAAGTCTTAATGAATTTCTCCTTATTCACATGATGATTTTTTGGAACTCCACCTGTAGTAGGAGATATAGAGGTTATGTATATTAGGTTACACAGCAAAGAGAAATTAGTCAATGAAGTTAAAATTGCTAATAGGATGAAAAAAAATCACGAGATTATCTTAGCTCTTCATGTGAACTCAGTGTAATCAGATGGATCCTCCCAATCACAAAAATAGAGGCAGAAGGGAGCCAGAGAGAAGGCATAGAGAAGGCTGCCTTTGAATAAGGAGGAATGGGAGCATGAGCCGAGAAGTGTAGGAGTCCTATAGAATCTGAAAAAGACAAAGAAATGGGTTATCCCCTAGGCTGGCCAGAAGGAATAATGTTGCTCTCACCATGATTTTAGCACAATAAGACCTATTTTAGACTTCTGATGATCAGAATTGTGAGATACTAAATGTTTGTTCTTACTTAAGTCCTTAAATCTATGGTAATGTCATAGTAATAAAAAAATAATATATTACCCAAAAAAGATGATGTTTTCATCCTAAGTGCCAGTCCCTTGGGTGTAGCCATGCTTAGATTCATTGCTTTGAAATTAGTTACCCTATATTTAAGCAATCCAGTTCAGGAGCAAAGCCTAATTACTTAATTACTCTAGGGAGTCTTCAAAGTTCAATGCACGGGAGTAGTGAGGTTAATTTTCAGAAATCAAAACTTTCCCTCCTAATTCTTGTCATAGTTCCACAGCTAAGATATTTGATTTCTTATTTTATATTCTGCTAATACACTTAAAATATATTTTAAAATTATTATTATAGTTAATAAGAATTTCATGTTACTTGTAGTAAATGTTCTGCTTAGGCATTTTGCAAACTCTGAAAGCATACTTATTTTTTTCTTATGTATAAATTTCCAAATAAATTTTGCTGCATTTAAAGCATTCTCTTAATTCACTGGACCCATGATGAAAACATAACATTCCCTAACACCTGTGTATGTTCATTTTTTTAATACTGCGTATTTTACCAAACACAACTTTAATGCATGCATTAATGTCTAGTTGAGTGTTTTTATTTTTATGATCTGCTGACTGTAGAAAATATCCCTATAAGAGAATGTGAGCTATAGATTTATATTGAAATTAAAGTTATAAGTACAAAATTATCATTATATTTAAAATGAGAAAATTACTGAAAACACATTTATCTACTTGAACTATGCTGGATTGGCTACAAAAGGGTAATAATCAATAAGGTAGCTCATTATCTGTGAACTTCTAATTTCCCCTATGCTAGCATTGATGCTATGGTTTAACCAATGCAAATTAAGAATATTTGCTAACAGAATCTTGTTATCATCCCTGATTTTGGCAGTGGAGTTTTATTAGAGAATTGTTTTACTCATCTGAACTGCCATAACAACAGCATTATCCCTAGGGTACTTTTTTTTTTTTTTCCAAATCAAGGTTAATTTAAAGTGATTAGCATAAGCACTACAGATGTTGCTATGGGGATAAGAACCACACATCTTTTATGATGGACATCATATGATTGCTGTTACAGTCCTGGTAAGATTGGATTATTTGTTTTAATGTCATGCTAAACAAGTCATGCGATTGAGATCAGTATCTCTTTAATGGCCTTCCATATTCCTGAATCAATCACCTCTTCACTCTGGAATGTTGTATATATAAAAATCACTTCTTTATTATTGGCCAAGGTAAATTTCTCATGATGTGTGTGAATGTTCAGAATATTTATTTTAATTGGTATTGATGCTTCCATTGCCCAGAAGGGAAGAAGCATAGTTAAAGAGAGAGAGTACTTTTTCACATTCAACTCATTCTACAGATACTCATTGAGAGCTCACTATGAGGCTGGTATTTTACATATGATGACAATAAAATGAAATTTTGCAGTAAATCATTGTTCTAGTTTTTTTTTTTCTTTTTCCTAATTGAATGTAGAGACACATAGCTTTCAGGCCAATAAATAGAGTAAAAGGGATGAGAGGCAAAGATTAGAGACTGGAATACAGAAGCATATTACCTCTGTCTCTAGAAGGTTTGAGAGACAAATGCCAGTGAAGAAGAGAAATGACAAATCGGAAAGCAAAGTGTTCCCTGGGAGCAGGGGTAAGGAGCTGGCATTGTAAAAGAAGAGATTGAGAAACAAATATTCAGAAAGCAATGAGGGAAAAAAATTGTATAATCCATTCATTTTATTGCTGAAAGTCAAAGGGAAGATTTTGTAAAAATGAATATAGAAATCAAAGAGAAAGCAATAAAGTGAAAGAGGAAAACAGGACAGGAAACACTTGTTCCTTCACTAGAGCCAAAATGTTAGTGTCTCCTTACTCTGAGAAGTCTGGGATTGGTAGGCACTGGAGGGTCGAGACAAAGGAACTCTGAAGAAAGTGTTTAAATAAGAAAGCACTCAATTACCAGCCCTGTATGATCATGCAAATAGTTCATAAACTGAGGCTCCCCCACCCCCACCACAGATTAGATTGTAGACAGTGGGGACAAATCCATAGTGTGTGCTATTCAACCTTCTAGTTATGGAAAGGACTAGTAACATTGTAAGTTGGTATGTAATTATCAACGAAGGAGTAGAGCAATTTTACATTTTGCACATTTTCTGCAAAAGTTTTATAGACATTTATGACTGTATTGGTCACTATCATATCTCACAGTGTTCTTTGCAGTTGAGATAGGAGAGACATCTTTAAAATACTAATTTGATAATTAGCATGCTTAATGATGCCAAATTGTCTATAAGACACTCTTTGTAAGTTTTCTAAATTTTTCATGAGATGGAAATTTGCTCCAATTTGAAACTTCATACAAGAAAATGTGCTGAGGTCTTGCAATGTGAGTCTTGCAGCAGGATCCCTATCATTTCCAGTAACCTTGGCTACAAAGAAGAGATCACGGTGGCTATATTATAACATATTACCATGTTGTTGCATATAATTATAGAAGATAATTTCAATCCCATCAAGTCTACCAGTGTTCTTCCTAAGTCAATGCCAAGTTTAACATCAGGAAGGAAGCCACTATGTTTTCTCTGACAAGGTTTTGTTTGTGGATGGGCTTTTAAAATAACTTAGTGATTGTAATCAAGTTCATATTTCATTGTAACAAATAGAGCAGGAACTACTGATGTACCTCCGACTATTCCATCAATATATACTTTTCCCGCAGCTTATCCTATTTCCTGTGCATCAATTTTGGTAAATGGCCCTTCAGTAAATGTACTGAAGTATCCTTATTGATAGTGAATTCACTTCCTCCAGTGTCAGCCTTTTTCATTTTCAAATGGATTAATATATGAAAATATTCTTCCTTAGGATCCATTGGCATTTGCCTTCTTTAAACTTCCACCCATTAAATGTGATCTATCTGATCTATTTCAAGTCCAATATAGGTAAAGATTGGCTTATTCCTCTTATAATGTACTCTGTCTTTTTACTCTCCTTTTATAATTTCCGAATATTCCCTGCAATTAAACAGTTGAAATTATAACTGAGTTTTAAATTCTAAATACAGAGGCTGGTGCTGTGGCATAGCAGGTAAAGCCACCACCTGCGATGCCAGCATCCCATAGAGGCACCAGTTAGAAACCGGGTCAGTTCCAGCTCCCTGCTAATGTGCCTGGGAAAGCAGCCGACGTGAGAGAACTGAAAGAAGCTCTGGGCTCCTGGATTCAGCTTGGCAGAGTCCTGGCTATTGCGGCGTTTGGGGAGTGAGCCCGCAGATGCAAGTCCTCTCCCACTCTCTGTCTCTCTCTCTCTCTCCTCTCTCTCACACTTTGCCTTTCAAATACATAAAAATAAATCATAAAGTAATTCTAAATATCTTAAAAAATTCTAAATACAAATCATGTAAACCACATATAGCTCTCATTTTACGTGTCTTGATTTATCCTCAGAGAATTGTTTCGGTATGCTTTTTATTGTATTTTATTTTTACTTGCTTTGGTGTTTTAAAATTTTTATTTGTTTTCATCTACTTGAAAGGCATACACACACACACAGACACAAACACACACAGAGAGAGAAACAGAGAGAGATCAATCTTTTATCTACTGGTGTATTCCCCAAATGCCCACAACAGCCAGGGCTGAACCTGGCTTTAGCCAGGGCCTGGAACTCTATCTGGAGCTCCCACAAGGGTGGCAAGGACCCAAATACTTAAGCCATCATCTGTTGCCTTCCGGGATGCATGCACAGGAAGGTGGGTCAAAAGCAGAGGAACCAGGATGCAAGTGACTAACCAATATGGGGTGTGGCTTAACCTGCTATGCCACAACACCCATCCCGTTTACTTTCTTTGTATTTCACAATGTGTATTCAACGCAGTGGTTGATAAATGTGTATCATCTACTACCTCTAGAAAATCATCACTACAGTATCTTTATATTGCTTACTCCCTCTCATGTTGAAATCGGAGAAGACCCCCTAAAACTTACCCTGCAATGTGTCCCCTTAAGGTTCCCTAGAAATGCTATCCGGGGTGCCACATGCGCTACCAGAATTTGGAATGCCTTACGATTTCACCACGGGCTTATTACTAAATCCCCAATATTAATAAGCCCAAGAGGGTTCTTGCCTAATATTTAGAGAAGAATTGTAATTACAGGCACAGATAAACGAGGCAGCATAGTACGTTTTAGGCTTTTATTTAGTGAGAAAGATATATAGGAGAGTGAGAGCTTTATTTAAGAGAGAGAGGTAAATAGGGGTTCATACCAAGCACCAGGAACCAGCCAAGGAACCAGGAAGAGCATCTAGGACAGGAAGCCTGGAGCACATGGCCCGAAGGCCATGCGCCCTGGAGGCACAGGGCTACAGCAAGCCCCTTCCTAGCAAGAGGCCAGGGAAAAAGAGCCGGCCAGGCCACACCGTGGCTCAGCTTTTAACCCACTTCCAAAGGGGAGTGGTTAATTAACCTGATTGGCTGGTGGGCACCCAGGTGTGGCCAGGTAGGGGAATGAGGCCACACAATGGCATGGCGAAGGCATCAGGTAGGGGCATGAGGCCACACAGGGACGTGGCGAAGGCGTGGTCTTCCAGTTCACAAATCTGATCAATTTTAACCTGTATGCCCGCCTACTTCATTGTCACAGGTTTTAATCACATATTCATTCAAAATTAGAGGCTGGTATTGTGGCATGTCAGGTAAAGCCGCTGCCTACAATGCTGGCATCCCATATGGGTGCTGGTTCATGTCCCTGCTGCTCTACTTCCAATCTGACTCCCTGCTCATGGCCTAGGAAAAGTGGTGGTGAATGGCCCAAGTGTTTGGGCCCCTGTCACCCACATGGGAGTCCCAGATGAGGCTTCTGGCTCTTGAGTTAGGCTTGGCCCAGAGCTGGCTGTTGTAGCCATCTGGGAAGTGAACCAGTAGATGGAAGATATATCTCCCCTTTTCTCTCTCTCTCCTTCTTCTCTCTTTCTCTCTCTCTCCCTCTCTCTCTTTAACTCTTTCAAATAAACAAATAACTCTTTTAAAAAAATCAGTGAATACAGAAACAAATTATAAGCAGCAAAATGTTTTTGTGATCATTTAAGTGTTTTCAGTCTGTGTTAATGAGTAAAAGTAATTGATTAACAATCCAGATTCATAGTAATAGCCAGAATTCACTTGGTATCAATTTTATTCTTTTTTTAAGATTTTTATTTATTTATTTGAGAGGTAGAATTAAGGACAGTGAGAGGGAGAGACAGAGAGAAAGGTCTTCCCTCCGTTGGTTCACTCCCCAAATGGTTGCAATGACCGGAGCTGCACCGATCTGAAGCCTGGAGCCAGTAGCTTCCTCCAGGTCTCCCACACGGGTGCAGGGGCCCAAGAACTTGCTTTTTCCAGAGCTGGATTGGAAGAGGAACAGCCAAGACTAGAATCGGCACCCATATGGGATGCCTGCGCCACAGGAAGAGGATTAACCTACAGCACCATGGTGCTAGCCCCTCAATATTTATTCTGATCTTCAAACTAACTATGTTACAAACATGAAATAGTTTATATAGGATATAATCAGCTTAGAGGAAGAATCCAAATGTCAAAAAGTACTAATATTTAGCTTCAACTTTCTTTCATTATATAATTAACCCACAACTAATTATTAGATAGCTAATGTGTGTTTTGTGTTACAATAGAGATTCAAAGAACAATAAAAGTCTCACCTACTTAGTTTGCTGAAGAGGAAAAAAAACACTCGTGCAATTAATGATTATGTAGCATGGTAATTAGTGTTTATAAGTTATCAGGAGCCTATATAAAACATGTAACCCAAAGGAAATGATATTTCAGTTTAAAGATTAGAAGGAACATGGACTTGTCAAATCACTAGAAGAAATTCATTTGTTTCTATGGACTTAGTTACATTTAGTAAGAGTAACGGGGGAAATATGAGATTAGTTTGAAACAGATCATGATGGATCTTATCAAATACATTAAGTAACTTTGGACTTTGTGTTAAGAACATTAGAAATCCATCTAAGGATGTTTGTAAGAAAAGACTTGATATGGAATGAGTATTCTGGATGTCCTGAGTAGCTGTCTTAGTGAGTGGTTGGGTAGGCAAATGGTGGGTAGACATTGAGGAGACAGGATGTGAAAAGATGTGGAATATACTTACTACTCAAGGTTGTACATGATAGCGCAGTTAAAGACATAGATTTGGGCCATCAGCATATCAATAAAAAAGAAGGACTGAGATGAGAAACAATCTATCAGGAATTACAATTAGAGTACAACATAGTGTATGACTGTCAAAGAGAAAGTCAACCATAGTGTCACATGCTACACAGATAATATTATGATTATAAAATAAGCTAAAATTATGTCAACATAAAAATTCAAGGAAAGAAGAAGAAAGGAGGGAGGAGGGAGCATGGGCAGGAGGAAGGGCATACTGGAAGTATCACTCTGCTCCTAAATCTGTATATACAAAATACAAGACATTTGTTCACTTTATATAAATAAGAAATTGTTAAAATAAATAAATACATACTATCAGTTTTTAAAAAAATAAGAATCATAAACCAGTGGATTAAGTGACAGATGGGCATTGTGAACTTGCAGTTTCAATGGGTTGCTAGAGTCAGAAGCAAGATATTTGTGACTAGAGAAAGTATGTTAGCATTAAACTCTAATAATTGGTTGGTTGAGATTGGCTAGCATTTTAACACCTTAGGTCACTTGACTCCTACGTGAAATAAAAATGTTGAAATTGTCCATCACTGTGGATCCTCAAAACTTTTGAATTATCTGAATAAATCTGTGACCTTCAGTAAATGGGTCTGCAGATCTCTCCCCTCAAGAGATTTCTGCTCTAGCGTTAAAGTTGAGGCATTTATCAAGGATTCAGTGGGGCTTAGTTGTATTAAATCTGGCTGAACTTCTTGAACACCCTAAAAAGTTGTATTTCTACACATCTAAGAACTTCTAAATCAGACTGGCATGTATTAATGTGCTTGATAGAACTCATTATTAAGAGGATGAGAATCAAGCACTGGACAACAGTGGCACAGCTACAGTTCTTCTTAGTGCAAGAATGTGGGTATATCCAACACCGTTGGTAATATGCACTCCAGGAAACCTAGAGATTTTACTATAAGGAATTAACTTATAGGAAATATATGAATACACACAAATATATATATATATGCATTTTATTTGAGCATGTCTTATAGTCATATACACATGAATGGAATTACCCTAGGTGTCTATGTGAGAGTCTACTTAAACAATTTTTTTAAAGATTTATTTATTTATTTGAAAGGCAGAATTATAGAGGCAGAGAAAGACAGAGAGCGCTTCCATTCGGTGGTTCACTCCTGTGATGGCCGTAGTGGCCAGAGATGCAATGATCCGAAGCCAGGAGCCAGGATCTTCCTCCAGGTCACCAGACATGTGCAGAAGGCCAAGGATTTGGGCCATCTTCTGCTGCTTTCCCAGGCCGTAGCAGAGAGCTGGATTGGAAGTGGAGCAGCCAGGACTCGAACCAGCACCCATATGGGATGCCAGCACTTCAAGCTTTACCCACTATGCCACAGTGCTGGCCCCACTTACTTAAACAATTTTTGTTGCAACCATATTGCTAAACATTTAAATTTATTTTTAAAATGAGCTAAATCTATAGACATATACAATGGTTCAATATGAGGGAAAAAAAGGAATTTTCTGAAGAATATGAACAGAATTTTCCTACTTAGGACAAATTATATACACACATCCCAACAAATATCAGAGGGAAAACTATTCACAGTAATTACCTCCAGGAGTAGATTTGAGGATATGAAGTACAGTAGGGACTTTTGGTTTCTTTTTTGGGCCTTTTTTGCTGTTCTTTGCACTTTTTTATAACATTAATATATGTTCTGTTTGCAATAACAAAAATAATGACAGAAAAAAAAGAATATATGGCTCATAACGTATGCTTTCATTTGAATAACTCAAATGATATGTTCTCCCTGCTCCACGTCCCACTTTGCTGCCCTACATTGCAATTGTGTGTCTGAAGGCAGACAGCACTGTGTAAACTGCTTATATGCTGCTTCCTTATCTCCGTCTCCTTTATTGTATGCCCCACTTTTCTTAAACTCCATCATCTAGTATTCACCTGACATGAGACTGACAACTATGTAAGGAAACTACTTTTATATAGTGATAGGCTTTGAGTATTTAATTGATTTAATATTATTTAAAAATGAGCAGGGCCTTGATCTTATGCACATTTTTATATCAAAAGACACATTTCTAAGTGACTGCTGTGAATAGTTTAGCTGCTTCCTTAGCTTACAATTCTATAGTGGGGAATGAAGGCGAAATCACATATCTAGAAAAGGCATGTGTCTGGCACATTCCCAAGGCATGAGTATTTATGGCATGATGAACCGTGAATTTGATGTTGATGCTGGCACACAAGCAGGTGGTTGAAATCTAATTTTGTTACCAACAAAAATGAACTATATTTAAAAGTGTAAAATATTTGTTTTAGAGAAAATCTTTACCCAAAATGAACAGTAAATAAAACAAGGTCAGTACAGTACTTTTAAATTCTTCATGAAGTAGGTTATGCTTAATTGAAGTGATATGAAAATATGTAGTCTATTCCAGGAGCTACACAAATAGTTTGGAAAGGATGTGGGATAGGATAGCAAATGCCTGCAGATTTTCCAGAGCACTTTTTAATAATAATGGAATCAGTTCACAAGTTTTCCAAGGTAAGGATATCGAAAAGATTTATGAAGATGTACCCAAAAACATAGTGTCAAAAAAATGTAGATTTCTTTCATCTAAAATGGTCAGAAACCAGAATACAATGTATAAAATATGCTGCATAGGACTGGAATATAACAAATTAGAATAAAACCTCAAATGTTTTGTGAATGGGTAACTTATAAAAAGATTTAAGTTAATTAAAAGATCACTGTGTAAATTTTCCATGAGAAATTCAGAAATTATGTTTTCTGAGTATATTGACTTTTGTAATGTAAGATAGCAATAATTTTCTAAAAGAAATTATAATATCAGTTTTATAATGGCAGTCAGTAATTCGTTAAGGTTTTCTCACAGAGAAAAATGGTCCAACACCAGAAAGTGAACTCCGTGAGTTGTAGTTCTCAGGAGATATTAATATCCCCATTAAGAATTCTGATATCAGTAGCACATTTCCAAGCTATATGGATGAAGGGAAAAAAATCATCTCTCATATGTTTTCTGCCTTGGGCATGAAGAAACTGGAAGTCAGTGTAACCTAGAAACTCTGAAATCTCAGAAGGGGAAAAAAATGTACACATTTTCCAGAGATAATAAATATTCAAAGTAATAAAAAGGGCAGGTATTTGGTGCATATATTGCTGGTTAGGACAGCGGAACCCCACACCGAAGGCTGGGTTTAAGAACCAGCTTCCTCTTCTAATTCCAGTTTCTTGATAGTACACACACTGCAGGGTAGCAGTGCTGATTCAAAGAGTTGGGTCTCCGCCACAAACACAGGAGATGGGGATCTGTGGATCGGATCGGGCTCCTGGCTCTTGGCTTCAGCCTGCCCCAGCCTCTGTTGTTGCCAGCTTTGGGGGAATCAGTCAGTAGATGGGAGATCTCTCAGACTGTGTGTTGCAAATAAATAAATAACAATTAAGTAACAAAAGAAGAAAAAACATTAGTGCATTTTCTGTTTGAAGTTGGGGGACAAGATACATTTAAAGAGACAAAAGCAAAATTATGTGTAAATAATGTCGTGTACTGCATTCAGTGAGCATATCTGTGTTGTGAGAATTGATGCATATTTCCATTATAAGTTTCAACAAGCAGAATGGTTATATTTAATTTAGAGTTTGGTTATTTAAGTACTTCTAATTGAATTTTGGGTGAATTGATTCATTTCTATACTTGTCTCATGTGACAAATTCAATTATTATGCATTTTTTAAATGTTATCACAGTAAACCCTTTAAATAAATTTTAAAAATGAACAATAGCCAGACCTAATGGCCCCATCATATTTCCCAGTAGACAAGATTTTTTCACTTTTCAATTTTTGTTATCCTTATAGTCATTTCTATAAACAATGCACTATATTTTTTATTACTTGATTTATCATCTTTAGTGTTTTCTTTCTTGTGTTAAAAGGGGAGCATTTAACTTATTTACAATTTCATCTTCCATTTTCCCTCCAGGTTTGGGTAGCTATGCCTGTTATTTTAATCTTTCACTAATTATTTTATAGCTTTAAATAACATCTACATTTTGTCCTCTCAAATTCTATTATGTATCTGAATCTTCTCACTACATGAAATGATATTTGCATACTATCTTTGCACCTTTCTCATAACTTACTCTCCTCATTTCAATGTTTATAACATACTCTATTTTTATATTGTCGAGGTTGATTGCATTTTCTAGTTTATAGTAGCCATAATTAAGCTATCCCTGTTGACTTAAATGTTCAAATTAAAAATCAAAATTTATCAAGAAGTCTCTAGAGAGTTATAACCTTTTAAACATGGAGTGCATAGAGCAAATTTATCTGCTAAAATTTTGTTTTGTTCTTGATGGACTCCATATTAAAATCCCTGTACCACCCCAAGAATCCTAATATAAAAGTCAAATAAATTTTCCTTCTTATATCATCAGTTGCTTAAATCATATTTCCATTAGTTTAGTTCCTATCTGGCACATGATTTTCTTGTGAGGCCTTTGATATTTAAAATTGCAATTACTACCATTTTCCAATCTTAATTTAAGAAAAAAAAAATCTCCATTTTTTTTTTTCTAAACTGATACCTTATAATCAAACCTAATACAGATGGTCCCTGACTATAAAGGTTTGATTTATTTTTTTTTTTGACATGATGGTGTGATAGCAATACACACCCAGTAGGAACTGTACTTCAGAGTTTTAATTCAATCTCTTCCTGGGCTAGTATTTTGTGGTACAATACTCCCTTGTGATGCTGGGCAGCGAAATGGGGAGGCAACTCCCAATGAGCCTCATAATCATAAGGGTGTAACTCCATTGTATGTCAAGAAGCATCTGTAAATGGAATCCCCTTGACTCCCTTGGAGTTCACTGACTTCTTGTTCCCATTTGAACTAAGAGTACACTGGACTCACTGTTCAGGTGCCCTTGTGTCACTTGAAATTTCTTTTGAAAGAACTCCTTGCCTAGTTCTACTGTTTGTTTAATCCTATGCCTTTCACATTCTTGATTTTCATCTTTATTTTGCTAGACTTAATTTATTTAAGCTACTGGTCTACTTTAGTTATATATAGTGAAAGATCTAAATTTCAAAATAGTTGCTGTGCATATAATGAAGACGTACACAATTTTTGGACTGTTGCTCAGCAATTAACCATAAAAATAACCAACAGTGAAAAATATGGCCTTTTTATTGTTTAAGAAATTATATGCAAACATATGTCCAACAAAGAAGATTAACTCTGTTGTGATATTTGCATTTCATGCTAAAGAGATCAATGATAAACTCTTTGGCAGCTGGAATTCATATTTCCATGTGAACTGGAAATGATAAATTGCTTATAGCTTCCCTAGTGTTTTATTTCTCTTCTGACACTTTTCAATGATTTCATCATAATTTTAGGAAAAAATGGAATATTATTTATTCCAAGAAGAATGGAAAGCCTCAAACATTATTCAGGGAATTTTGAACTCTCTTAAGTTGGGAAAAACATTTTAACTGTGTTTTAAAGAAGAAAATGTCATAGCTAAGTTATAAAACTGTGCCAAACAATGGTAATATCAAAATTAAAATATTTAATAATGTTACAGAATATTATAGCTTCCAAATATTAGATGATAGTTAATGCTGAATGTAAAGATGTAAAGTACACACAGCAAAGTCCCCGTTCTTAATGATCATACATCCAAGGTAGCATGCTCAGTCCTTACTTCTGAACACCTCACACAAAACATGATATTTACATACAGGGCACTTCAATGTGCATAGGTGATTCTCACCTCTTCCTGTCCTCCTGGTTACCAGTACAAGGCACAGGGATACAAAGTCACTATAAAATTGTGTCTGATTTTGCTACAGAGCGTATGCATGGTCATGTATCAGTGAATGATAGTCACATAGTGATAAGGATAACAAGGAACCTATTCATCTCTTGCCTTTCCATTATAAATCAGCTACAAACTTTTTTTAAGTCTATATCCACTTGGTTGAGACAACACATTTATTTCATTTTCTATGTTTCCCAGATGTTTAGCCAAAATAAGTAAAGTGCCACTAATGGCAGGATGAGCACTAAAAACAGAGGCCATAATCATTTCTCATTTTCCAGCCCTGTGGGTTAAGGGCTCCAGGGCATGTGTGGCTGCTGAAATTGCCTTATGTGGAGAAACGTAAGTCAGTAGCATAGGTGATATAATAGGATAAGTGACTACAGATTTGTTGACTACCATGGCCTGGCTTTTCTATGTAGTACTTTTACGTATGATTTTTAAACGTCATTGTGTAACTATTTTATTTTCATGGCACAGATTATTTCCCAAGTATTCTCCAAACTTTTTCTTCCCAAGATCTCACTGAGCTTGCCTCTAATTATTTGTTTAATTTTTTCATTGAAATGCTGTTACCATAAAGGATGTTCTCATTGCAAGAGCACCAGGGAATGGGCCTTGTGCATTTGTTTAGAACCTTAGTTTTAAGTTCCATAGAAATAACGTAATGTAGTTGCAAAGGTTGACTTGCTTTCTCTCATTTTGACTTTGTCCCGTCTCTCTAAAAGAGCACCATAATCTCTCCTGAGCTTTCTAATTTGACTTCTCTTATTTTTCTCCAAGGTAAAATAGATATCTTCCCCTCTTCTCACATGAGTACTCTTTTCTCTGAATTTCCCATCTGATCAATATTATCGGCTCCAAATACAGCCATGCCACTTGATCACAATGCACCATTGTGTTGCAACACAAGATCTAAATTGCTCCTTCTGAACACAGGTAATTTGTTTTCAGAAAGTCCCAGTAATCAAAATATTCCTTATATTGAACCCAGATCTATCTTCTCAAGATATGTTGTATCACATGCACAGTTGAGAAGCCTCCGGTGATACATGCTTACATGATTAGTCTTCAACGGTAATTTGAAAAGAAGCTATCACAGATTCCCTTAATTACATGTCTAAACTTCTTTTAGGGACACTTTCATCATTTTGCCACTTTCTAAGAACTCACATCAATTCAACAATAATATTCAAAAATTTTAGGATTCGAAAATAAAGGTGATCCTCCAGTTGCATCCACCAACAAAGATCTTAGAGAAGTTAAAGATTCCTTTTCTGTGTGTGTGAGCACCAGAGATGTATAGATTCCTGAATCTGAGGAATGTGGGTATAAATCTCACCTCTAATGTTAACTAGCTGTGTGTTTGTGGTTCACTATCCATCTAACCTTGCTGATACTCAGTCTCCCAGTCTGGAGAAAAGAGGATGATTACCCACCTACCTCCTGCGTTGTGGTATTACATGAGATATAAAGAACATAGAGTCTATCCCAAAGCATGAACCTAGTAATGGTAACTACTGTTATTGTGACCACTGTTGTTCATTATTGTCATATTGTGGTCAGCATTACTATTGCTATTACTATTGCTCCTATTCTGGATGCATGTTCTTTCAGGAAAAAAAAAAAACTGATTATCTCCAATAAACTTAGAGTCAAAAAGGAACATTTTCCCTGAAGGACATTTCTACTTTTTTCCCAAGCCACTCTTCATTCTTTAAACAGTTGTAAAAGTGCCTTCCATTACAATCAGTTCATTAGTCTATTGTTTTAAAATCTATCAAACTAATCTTGGCCCATGTACCAAAAGAATGGATGTGCTGACCCTATATATCAACTATCCAATTAGATCTTTAACATTATGGAGTTAGCATGTGTTTCAAAATAAGAAAACTACCAAATAGCCATTCTGTGCTAATCTAGTCTAGATAATGCATATTCTTAAACAGATTATTTTTAGCAAATATGCATATCACTAATCAAAGGAATTGGTTTAATCCTAAATTAGACCAATAGGAGTGGAAGTGAAGATGAAAGGAAAAGGCAGTAAAATCTCTTGCTCACCTTAGAAACATACATTGGAAAATGTTAACAATTTAAATGATATTTTTCCTTAAATTTTCATGACTTCAACTTTATGAAACTTTTGGGAAATAATCTCACGTCAACAAACACTGAGCAAACAATTTTCCTTTCTACCTAAGCAGAATTAACCCGAGGTGAAAATTCTTTGTTATCACCACCACAAATAGCAGATTATTAAGTTCCTACTGTGTGCAGAACTAGGGAATCTGACAAATGTGAGGTGTGACCTCTGCTGTATACCTATCAGAAGGCAGCTAAAGGCAGAATAAGGATACATTTGTGTGTGGAACAAGTGGGAGACACAGAAACTAATTTGGCTCAAAGGGCAAAAGCAGCCTGATGGGGCTGTTATAGGGAAAACATTCAGAAAGCAAGCATGAGAGCATGACGTACATTCAAGGTTCCACCTACTTTCTAGCTCTTATTTGTATTATTCTTTGACACAGTCCCCCTTACCCAAAACAAAAGGCAAATGGTCTGATACTCCCTCATAAGCCCTTAACTCTCCTCCATGCTGTTAATCCAACGGAGGATAAGCATGATCACATTTTCACTTCCCTCCTCTCTTCCATTTTCTCTTCCCTTCTCTCTGCCAGATCTTCTCTATGGCTGAGGACAGCCCACGCTCTTTTCAGGAAACTTTCCATAGAGAAATCCGTGGGCATCTTCCCCTCATACTGCGGTGCTCTGGCCACATCTGTGCTTGTCATTGATACCCACTGGTCTCTCTCTAACATCTAACAACTAACTGACTGCCTGGGAAAACTGGTCACAGAATAGAGTGCTGAGTCGTATTGTCAGTGGAGAGGGATAGAATGTATTTGCTGTTCCAGATTCACCACGTGTTGACTTTTGCTTGGATGAGATATTTAACTCCTGTGAGGCTTACTTTCTACCCACCAAATGAACATACGTTTGTTTTCATTGTAGGATTCTTAGGAAAACTGAGAATACCTGCACAAAATACTTTTTGGACTACCAGATCTCTATTCAAATTGATAGCCATTGATACTGTGAAAAGAATTAATGAATGCGTCCCCTGATGGCAGTCATAGATGATTAGGATTAGTTTTTGTCTTTCCAATTTCCTAATTACATGATTATCTTACAATGTCTCCATTTCCTCTCTTTCCCTCTTTCTTTTCTCCCTTCTTACTATGTCTGTCACCAAGATCAGCGTGTAGACTGTATCTTTGATCAGTTTCCTGCTTCAATCTCAGCTATCCATCTTCATTCAACTGCTATTCTAACAAAACAACCCTCAGAGAATAAAAGTCAGCATCTTCAACTGAAATGATTAGGATTAAGTAGATTTCTTTTGTCTTACAAGCAAATTCCCACTATTTATGTTATCCAGTGTATCATCCCTGAAATAACATTTCTGTCAGATCCTTATACCCTTTACTAAGGATAAGATCTATGAGTAATATAAATTCTTCTAATTTTACCTCTATCAATACATCTATCTATGATGAGACACATATTTCCAATGGAAACATTCAGATCAGTAAATATGTAATATCATTGGGAGATCTGATTAACACTGTGCATAGCATTCTTATGTACTCTCCTCCTTTATTCCACTCCTGCTCTGTTTTTGTTTCCTTAGTGTTCAGAATTGATTTGGTGGTAGAGATGCTGACTACAAAAGGAGTACAAATTTGGTTTGGTGGCTGAAAGTTTGGCCACCCTTCCTCAATTCCAAAGATATTTTATAAGGGAATGCTGAGTGCCTTGGAAGGTAGGGAGAATTCTTTGATTTTAATCAGTTAATAAGCTATCTTGTTTCTCTGTTAGAAAACCAAATGAGGAGCTGGCATTGTGGCACAGCAAGTTAGGCCGTCGCTTGCAATGCTGGTGTCACATGTCTGAGTGTTGGTTCAAGTCCTGGCTTCTCTGCTTCTGAGCCATCTCCCTGCTAATGTGCCTAGGTCCCTGCCACCCATATGGGAGACCTGGATGGAGTTCTGAGCTTCTCACTTCTGCCTGGCTAGCCCTAGTCATTGCGGTCATTTGAGGAGTGAACCAGCCAATGGGAGATCTCTTTCTTTATTTGTCTCTCTCTACCTTTCAAATAAATAAAATGTTAAAACAAGAAAAAGAAACCAAATGAGTATTTAGGCTAAGTCATGAGCCACTGTGCATCATCACTTTTATGAGTGAAGTTTCCCTCTATCAATAGTGCTAAGGAGTATATTAGATTTTAGGAAGATAGTTAACTGTGAAAATTCCGAGATTAATAACCTGATGTATCTTTTCCTTATTTGGCAACTCAAAACATTCTTTTGATGGCTGCTTGTTGAGAACATTTGCAATGCTTGTTTAGTTCACAAAGAGCAAGTTAGGATTTCATTGTTGCTCCTCTTGCAGTTTCTGAAAAATTTTCTTGAATGCTAAATTGTATTATGATAGACTAGTTTTGATATGGGACAATAATTAGCTTGAGTTCCATATCTCTGTTGTCTGTTTTTAGTTGTCAACTGATATTATGAATGTTGATGGTAAACGAAGCTGTGATGTTCCTGTGTCAATTACCTTAATACATAAATATGGTGACTGTGGATCAATTTAAACATTTCAGCACAGCCAGTATCCCTAAGAGTCAGTATTATCAACTTTTCCGCATGACTTAATACATGTTAGCCTAAGAAAGTAAATGCTCAATGTCTCTATTACTCAATTACTCTATTACTCAATTACTCTACCTTAAATAATTTTTAAAAACTTACATATATCCTGTCAATAATATACCTAGAGATTGTGAATTCTAGGTGATAAACAGGCAGTTCTCTTTTCTAAAAATTTAAAAATGTACTAAAAGTATGCTATGCTCTGAACTCCTTACATTTTCCAAATTGACTTTTTTTCCTTGGAAAACCAGTTTCCAGTTTGTGTTGAGGATGTATCTTAAATCTTTTATGAACCTCAGAAAAATCACATAGACTAATAAATGCAGAACTTACTTGTCATGTGCAGTTGGGCCTGGTTTATGCATTTTTGATTACAGTAATTCACCATCCCTCCCTGCCTGTAATGACCCTGTAGTAACATGGGATCTATTTAACAGAAAAAATAGGCAGACCCATCAAACGAATTTTGCCCTCTCCATTTTTATACGCATTGTCCTTATGTGTTCCACACATCCGTCAGAGAGCAAGAAGTTAATGGCTCAGGTTTGGGTTACAGGTTAATCTTTTCTGGCTCTGTGATGCCATGACCTTTTTGAGTGTAACAAAATGAAACTTTCCCAGCCTGGAACTACTAACTCCTCTCCCAAGAACACAGAGGTGGGAATAGACCAGATTTAGTTTTCAGAGTTCATATTCCCCTAGTACTTGTCGATTTTACTGTAAAATGTATGTAAACCAAATCAGCAATTAACTACGGACCAGTGAAAATGTAGGCAGTCACCCTTTCATCTTCACAACACAAATGTACCTATTCAACAGATCTTGTTGATGTTTCATGCTATTTTTAATACAATTTTGGCATAGTGTAGTATTTTGCCTTTTAGGCAGAGAGCTAATACCTGCTTTGTATCTTCTTTTGTACTTAATTTACAATGTATGCCACATATATCAGCTGACCATTTGTAATTCATTGCCTGATTGGGAAATGTTGAGGCTCAAAGGTGAGCAGAGATACTAAAAGTGAAGTCAAGACTGTGACGTTCACCACGGCCCTCCCCGCCTAGCCAAGAGATCTTCTGACGGTTTGTTTATAGCAATCAGCATTCTGAGGCCAAAATGATCTTGGGATTACTCTAAAGAGTAAAGATGGCTCCATTCTGCACATTCATCCTCTTTAATGAGATTTCAGTGCCTTAAGTTGGCTGACGATGATGCAGAGAGAAAATTTCATATTGATTTCTGATCTGTTATTATACACTCAACTCATATAATTTGATTTACTCATGAAATACATTGCTTTCCCTTTTTGTAGGATTTTGACTTAGTGTCAGTGGAAATAATGTATCCAAATATGGAAATACTTAAAACTACTAAAAAATGAGATGGATTTGTTTGTAGATATTGGCATACGACTGCTGTGGAATCCTGAAAATTCTCATGAACAGTTATCCATACCTAAGAAAGCATGACTAAAATGTAAGGACTTTTGGATTTTAATTTTATGACATAAAATTTAGTAAGTATGTTTATGGTACTTATCTGTTTGTAGTGAAAGCAAAGAATGTTACCATTTTGTGTACTTCTCAAGGTCACAAACAAAAGGAAATTGGCAGATTTGCATCTAAATTATCTCATATTAAAATTAAAAGTGGGGGCTGGCATTGTGGTATAGCTATGAGGTTGCTGCCTGCAATGCTGGCATCCCACATGGATGCTGATTCATGTCCTGGCTGCTTCACTTATGGTCCAGCTCTCTGCTAATGCATTTGGGAAAGCAGTGGAAGATGGCCCAAGGGATTGGACCCATACACCCATGTGGGAGAGACCTAGAAGAAATTCCTGGCTCCTGGCTTCTGTGTGACACAGCCCTGGCTGTTGTGGCTGTTTGAGTAGTGACCCAGTGGATGGAAAACCTCTCTCTCTCTACCTCTATCTGTCTCTTTCTCTCTCTCTCGCTCTCCCTCCCTCTCCCACTCCCGCGCCCGCTCCCTTTCCCTGTCTCTCTCTATACAGTGATCTCTCCTGGATGTTTGCCTATGATGAATTGTATTACAAACTCTGAGTTGTGTTGACTTCCATGTGAATATAACTCATTCAATTAAAAAGGAAAATTATTATTTTCACCTTTGGTTATAGTAATTAAGTATTGAAAGATGTCCTTCTAATTGACAACATACTGGAGATCCGTATTTTGGTGTCCCTTGTGGTCTCAATGTGTTGGTCAGCACACTGGCAGAGGAGAGATCACTATAATCTCAGTTCATATTAAAATTAATGACTATGTCGCCATCCATAGTGGCTCACTGTTGTGGGGATACATTTATCTTCTGCTTTCCTGCCACTACTAACTGTGAAGAAATGTGATTGCCATCTACCCCAGCCACTCAGTTCGTTGTCACTGTGAGCATGACCTTAGAGAGAAATGCACATTTCTGCTCAAGAACCTGTGAGTTCTTTTGTCTGCCAAGTTATTGCTGAAATACAGAAATGTCAGTAAATTGCTTGCACCAAGAAGTGCTTGAAGTCTGAACCTTATTTCAGAAGTGGGGATTCCATGTTAAGGCAAGCCCAAGAGAGCTATGAGCACAGTAGACATGGCAGAGTGTGGGAGGCCAAGGGAATTTGCCAACGAGAAGGGGCAAACAGTCTGCAACACTACAGTTTGCTCAGGAATTTTACTAACAATGTGTACGTGAAGTGCCTGTTATTAATGTTTATTAAACTTCAGCACTTCTATAATTAGTCACTTGGGCTCTACTGAGTACAGAGCAGAGCAACAGCATGAGACACAGTAGCGCAGCCTGGTCACATACCTCTTGCTGGATTCAGTTCCAAGTTACTTGCTGCCTAGTCCAGGGGTCTCCTCTAGCCTTTAGACATGGGAGGCCTGGCTTTATGCCTGGAATCTCTATTTTCTCTGTGTCTATTGCTCAAAACACTTTATCTTGAGAAATCCCTGAGTCAGGCTCACCAGAAGTAGAAATTCACTAAGGAACCTAGATCAATTTTTAAAAATTCATATGCTTTTTGGTTAGGATAATTCTATTATAAAACAAAAACACGTAGGAGGCAGGCAGTAGTTAAGATGCCTCTTGGGATATCTGCATTCTGTATTAGAGTGCCTGGCTTCCAGTCCTGGCTCTGCTTCCAGGCCCAGCCACCTGCCAGTGCGTAGCTTGGCACACAGATTTACGTGGTTGTGTCCCTGCCACCCATGGGGGAGACCTGGATTGAGTTTCAGGCTACTGGCTTTAACTTGGTTCTGCTTCTGCTGTTGCAGGCACCTGGGGAGGGAACCAGCAGATGGAAGATCTTTCTGTCTCTGTTTATGTCTCTTTCACTCACTCACTCACTCTCCCTCCCCATCTCTCTACATTTTAAAGAAAAATAAATATTTTTAAAATAACATAAGTAGCTTTACTTGGAACAGGTTCTTTTCATCATTCATGTTTAACAAATACGTCTAAAAACTTTGCAAATCAGGTCTATAAAGGAAGGGAAGAAGAGGATGAAGGAAAGGGAGGAAGAAGTAAGGAAGAAAAGAGAACAGAAAGAAAGGAAGGGGAAAGGCAAGAGAAGAGATAAAAGGACGAAAGCTCTGCATGGCTTCGGTACATTCATCAAATGAAACTACAGCCCGACTCTTCAGGCATCTTTCAAAATATTTCGCCAGAACACACTGAGATTCCTCAGCAGGAAGTAAGGCACACAGGCACTAAAACTCAACTGCCTTAAAATAAATTTATTAAGTCATTTATATCTTTATCCATGGGAAGAAAAGAAGTCTAAATCAGCTACCTTTCGGAAAATATATTAAACTAATTTGTTTTAACACCAACACAGCAGGAAAAACAAAAATAAAGCTGTGACCAGCAAATAAGCAAACCCACAGTGGGAAAAAAAGAAAGATAAGGAAAAGACAAAAGCAGTCTATCATTAAAAAAGAAAGGAAAGCAGCAGTAACCTGGAAAATAACTGCAATTCTTCTATTTCCTGAAAATTGCATGATTGTGCTTTTAGGAGAAGATATGTTTTCAGCGTGTGGGTTTACATAGAAGCATTGTATTCTACCTGTGGATTTTGAACTCTTATTCATAAATTCCACTTAATAAGCTATTATTTCCAGTGCCATTTCACACCCTGCCAGTGATATACTTACCTGATTCTGGAAGTGTATCTTGGTTGCTTGTGTGCTGTTCCAGACATCTTTATGAAAATACCTCAGCATTTTTTTTTTCCTTTTCATAGTGATTGAAACCATGGTTCAAGATTACATTTAAAGCTGAGACTGGACACTTCTGTGAGTGCAAAGGTGTCTCATTTTGAACTTCAAAGAAAAAAAATATGTGTATATGCAATAATCTATATTCATGGTGCACGAAAGCTATTGACATATCAATTTCTAGACACATTTAAGCATTAGAAGTCCTACATGCTAACCTACTAGTAGAGTTTTTTGCTAGTCTAAACTGATTACTTTCACTGACCTCTTTTATTTTCTCTGATTTTCTTATGTGCCGTTTTCAGGAAAGGAAACTAGTCCATATTGCTAGGTTTCTTTTTAAGATTGATTTATTTATTTGAAAGGCAGAGTTACAGAGAGGCAGAGGCAGAGAGAGAGAGAAAGTGAAAGTCTTCTATCCACTGGTTCACTCCCCAAATGGCCACAAGGGCCGGAGTAGGGCCAATCTGAAGCCAGGAGCTTCTTCTTGCTCTCCCATGTGGGCACAGGGGCCCAAGCACTTGTTCCATCCTCCATTGCTTTCCCAGGCCATCACAGAGAGCTGGATCAAAAGTGGAGCAGCCAGTTACTGCAGGCGGCTTCTTTAGCTACTACACCACAGCGCCAGCACATATTGCTTCTTTTAAAGACAGTATTTACATTTCATTAACAGAAAGTCTGGTAGTACTTCTACAACCCTGACTATCAAACTCATCATTAGAGCAGAATAAGGATAGTGCTACAAAACTATTCAAAATACAGCAAATTCTTACATCATCAGCCCTCTGACTAAAAACATTCTGAATCATCTTCTCTCTTGTTTGCCACCTCTTATACGTTTTCAATGTTTCACAATATACACACAATATAAGTATGTATATTCAATATGTGAATATACACGATATTCTTCTTCTGTGGTCTATTACATGACGTAAATGTGTGTCAGAATAGATGGGGACTTCTACAACCAAACAGGTTGTCCTCATGTCATAAAGAAGTAGTCTCTATGGTTAGTAAAATCGGCAGTAGTTTCACATAGTGTTCTTTAATGTTAGATAATTTAGATATCAATGATTAATCACTTGCTGTAAATCACTTTGATGTAGGATGACTCATCTAATAATGGGTTTTTGCTTGCTTTGTCTTTGCAAGATACACACCCACCTATAATTTCTAAGAGATGATAAATTAAACATGATCAGCAGCATATACTCTAAACTGTGTGGAGACAAGTACAAGGTCACAGTTCCACACCTAAAATCTTTGGGGCTTATTATGCTGGAGTTCAGAAGTTTTCAGAGTTTAGGAAAATAATGGGATACACATACTAATTTTCTGTAACCCTTCTTGGGGGTCTAGATGAACACCTGCAATCAAACATAGTCATATTCTGTAAAATCATGGTGTTTATAAAAAACATATAGCTTCATATCAATGGAGGTCATGTTACTGAATTGGTTCATCCAGCTAATTTTGCCAGAAAGTGAATTACATGGAAAAAAATCAGATTTTAGATATTTTTCATTTTTAAATCATGAATAATGGGCTGTGAACATTTCCTATCTCTGATGTATATGCATGATAATGGGAGATATTTGTTGACTACTTGTAACTTAATATAAAGAAAAAATTTACCATTTGTCACATGAACCTCAAAGCAGGCCTGCAATGTATTAGCTATGATACCTTAATAAGTTATTCAGCTCAAAGCCAGACTGAAGCTTGAGAACCAAACTCTGACTCTAGGCGCTTTCCACCTGCCCATTACAGGAACCCCATTCTGCTAAGAGCACCTTCACCGGATTATATTCCTTTCTTATTACTTAGAGCACCCAGAAAAGTTTTATAATTCAAGTAACTGTTCAGTCAATATCAATGGTAGGTCAGCTATCTACAGCCAATTCTGGACTTTCATGAAGGTACATTTTTTTCCTGGTAATTTTCTACCAGATCCAGAGGGTAAGCCAAGTATT
The DNA here is from genome assembly GCF_033115175.1 of Lepus europaeus. Taxonomy (NCBI): domain Eukaryota; kingdom Metazoa; phylum Chordata; class Mammalia; order Lagomorpha; family Leporidae; genus Lepus; species Lepus europaeus. The sequence goes on from NC_084828.1 coordinate 33,924,526, forward strand.
ATAAAAATAAAGATCTTGGTGACTCAGTTTTCACAACCTATTAAATGTCATACATAAAATGGAGAGGGTAAGTCATACAAGAAACCTAGTCCACATATTTTTCATTAAATTTATACATCAACTTAATAGTTTAAGCATAACAACAAAATGACTTTGGGATATCCAGAGCACTTTAAAATTAAAAAAAAAAAAGTGTTAAAGATATTAAAAATTAGCAAAACGCATTAAGTTGGAAATATAGAATATTAACAAAGCACACAATTTTAAGAATAAAATTATTATGTTGATTTACAACTCAAGTATTTGTAATAATTTTTACTCAGAATCTTGCATATAGGCTACAATTGTTCACCTATTTGCTAAGCTTTTTTTGGAGCTCCCTCTACTGTTCGAATATGAGCATGCTCATTTAAGTTTATTAGAAAGGTATTCTAGCTCAGGAACACATAACCTGTTAAATATTTATAGTTAGAATCTGCGAAGAAGTATCTTCAGTCAAAATGCAAATTTCCTGCTATGCCAACTTAAATCCATCTATTTTTATATTTCTGCTCTTCAAATAATAAAACACTCTACAATAGAACCATAAATGTGCTCATTTCAAAATTTCACCTTCGCCTCTTTACCAGTTAACTTTCATATCAGTCCATTCATGACAAGACCATATTACATCACACCTAATATAGAAAACGCATTCTAAAACTTATAGTAAAAATTAAGAAATTTTGAACTATCATGTTCTTCATAATTCCAGAAGTTAGTGATATATCATTTTTGCTAAGTGATGCAAAATTATATAATGTCTTCATCTTTAGAAAGTTGGGAGACCCACAATTCCTGAGTTACTTTAATAAATCAAAAGTACTATCCAATATTATGGAAAATAAACCTGTAAATACAAATATAACTTTAGTTTGATCAAGGAAAAAAATGCATGCTTCATGCCGGCATCCGATATAGGTGCCAGTTCGAGTGCTGGCTGCTCCACTACTGATCCAGCTCCCTGCTAATGGTCTGGGAATGTAGTGGAAGATGGCCCAAGTGCTTGGGCCCCCGCATCCATGTGGGAGACCCAGAGGAAGTTCTTGGCTCCTGGCTTTAGATTGGCCCAGCTCTGCCATTGCTGCCATTTGAGGAGTGAACCAATGGATGGAAGACCTCTCCCTGTCTTTCTCTCTCTCTGTATCTCTGCCTCTTAAATAAGGAAGGAAGGGAGGAAGGGAGGAAGGGAGGAAGGGAGGAAGGGAGGAAGGAAGGACGGAAGGACGGAAGGACGGAAGGAAAGGAGGAAGGAAGAAAGGAAGGGAGGAAGGAGAGAGAGAAAGAAAGAAATTCTTAAAGACAAACCTGCATATTCTAATTCAATGTAGATAGAATGAGGCAAATTTTCCTTATCATAATTAATGTAGTAGCTGGTGATGTTTCCTTTTAGTGGGACAACATGTAAATGTCAGATTTCTGCTTATTTAAAACAATACCTAAGATAATTCTAATCATGATTAGATCACAAACACTACAATGTGGAAAGTCATAAACTATCTTTTCAATAAAAACACCAAGAGTAACTACAGGGGTTGGAGATTTTTAGACTAAGATACTGAGAAACAAAGCATTAATTAATTCCATTTGATAGAATCATCAAGGTATAAAACCCCAATTAAGATAATGGTAGAGTTTATTAGTTCAGTAATTCAAACGACAAAGTACAATGAGATTAAGCTAAGGAGTTAAGATGATATAGTAGTTAAATATTTCTCTAATGAGCCCCAAACTCATATTTAACATTACATAATTAATTAGTCAGGAAATACAAGAAAACTTTAAGGGAATTTTTTTATTAGCCTCTAGAGAAAAAGCAATTCACAACTGATTTCTCTATTTCTTTTCTGAGAACAGAAAAAAAAAATTCTGTTTTTTTCAGATGTTAAAAAACTAATGTTTGTTGAAGCATCAATGAATGTCATTCATAAATTCTTAAGATTTCAGAAGGTCCACATGGAACTAAAAGCCCTAAAACACAGTCATAAAATGTTGTAAATCTTAGGAAGTGATATTGTATGCTGGGTATTTCACAGCAATATTTTCTATATATTTTAAGCAAATTGAGCATGTGCACATCTACTTATTTTAAAAATGCTTCTAGGAGGCTTCTCCAAAAATTTAACAAAAATGCATATTATAAAAAACGCTATTCAAAGATTTCAAAAATTTCTGCACCAAAATAAACTAATGTTGTAATTACATTTTCCCAGAAACTTTTTAAAACAGTTTTGTTTTGTTTTGTTTTGTTTTGTTTGAATGGCAGAGCAACAGAGAGAGAGAGATCTATTGGTTTACTCCGTAAACGTTTGCCATAGCCACAACTGGGCCAGGTCAAAGGCAGGAAGCAGGAACTCCCTGCAGATGCCCCAGGTGGGAGGCAGGGGGCCAGGCACATAAGCCATCACCTGTTGCCATTCAGGCCGCATTAGGAGGAAGCTGGGCCATTAGTGGAGGCAGGGCTTGATCCCAAGCACTCTGATCCGGGATGCAGGCATCTCCAGGAACTACGTAACCTGCCGCACTGCAGTGCCTGCCTCTTCCCACAAACTTGTTGAAGCGCTCACGTATCATACTTGCTGTGTGCCAAACACTACTGGAGAGACTTTAGAAATGGGAACTTACTGAAAGCTCCTAACCAGTAAGTCCTATCATGATTCCCACTTTACAGATAAGGGAACCGAGGCACAAAGAGGGATTGAAAACTGCAAGATCATACCTGGCTAGAATCTGAAAAGCCAGTATTTCAACCTGGACATCTGGCTTCAGAGTCTATATGGGTACACACTGCATTGTCATTGTGTTCATTTTTCTTGTGGGAATGACTTGATGGGTTTGTGTTTTCTTTTGTCTTTTTTTTTTTTTTCTGAAACCACAAGGTTGAAATAGAAAGTTTGAGCCTGGTGCAAACAGGAGAAATCAAAGAATCACATTATTTTCCATCTCCCATCCTTTGGTCAATACTCCACTTACTCAAACAGTGTGGCTGAAGAGTTCATAGGCCGGTTACTCTGGAATGTTCATCTTTACAAGAATCCTCAGTGTTCACCATAAGCGGAAATAGAAACATGGTGTCTTCAGACGGTATACAAACCTCTAAGGAACAAGGGGCAATTTTTTTGCCTAATACAGGCATACACATTTCAGAAGAAAGACTTCATAACCTCATTCTGAATCATAAACTGATGTATGATCCCAAAGTGGTTAAGCATAGCTTAAAGAAAAGTCTAGCCCCTTAAGGGAAGGTAACAGTAGAATCTTCATCCACACACATCTATTTCCCTAGCTTTCTCCATTCTATCCTCAGGACACCTGACGTGTGTGGTTCTTGGAACACACATTGTGCGATCTCCAGTTCCGCATCCTGGCTTCTGACGTGGGGTTGTTGCCGCTGCCTGCATCGGCTCCCTTCCCCCTAGCCTTTGATATGTCATTCTTCATTTTTGTAGTAGACCTTTAGCAGCCTCACAGGTTTTGATTTGCTGGGTTTTGTTTTCTTCTTTATTTTCTAGGCATTGAAATATGTTAGATTAGTTAACTAATTTAGCTCTCAGTTGTTGCCTGTGGCAAGATAGTATTCAATGTTTGTTCCTTTTGTGTAATGAGACAGCAGTGACTTTGAGATCATACTGACCTGAATTAATGTCTCAGTTCCTTTGTGTATCAGCTATGTAATTTGGGCTTTTTGCCCACTATCTCTGGGACTGAGGTTCCTATACAAACTGGGAATGATAAAAACTACTTCACAAGGTAGTCCCAATGAATTAATTGAACAGTTATTTATGCAAATTGCCATTGGCAGCATCCTAGGATGCTGTTTGGGACACCTGCCTTCCATACCGCGGTGCCTGGGACGGAGTACCAGCTCTGCTTCCTATTCTGCATTCCTGCTAATGCACACCCTGGGAGGCAGAAGGGGAGGGCTCAAATAGTTGGGTCTGTGCTACTCGTGGGAGACACATGGATCTGGCTTCCCAGCCCCAGCTCTTACAAGCATTTGAGGAGTGATACAGCAGGTGGAAGATCTCTCAATGTCTGCCTTTTTCCCTGAGTATCTTTCTGCCTTTCAAAAAATAATAAAAATAAATGTATATATTACAAGTAAAAATTATCTAGAGGCCGGCGCCGTGGCTCAACAGGCTAATCCTCCGCCTTGCGGCGCCGGCACACCGGGTTCTAGTCCCGGTCGGGGCACCGATCCTGTCCCGGTTGCCCCTCTTCCAGGCCAGCTCTCTGCTGTGGCCAGGGAGTGCAGTGGAGGATGGCCCAAGTCCTTGGGCCCTGCACCCCATGGGAGACCAGGATAAGCACCTGGCTCCTGCCATCGGAACAGCGCGGTGCGCCGGCCGCAGCACGTTACCGCGGCGGCCATTGGAGGGTGAACCAACGGCAAAAGGAAGACCTTTCTCTCTGTCTCTCTCTCTCTCACTGTCCACTCTGCCTGTCAAAAAAAAAAAATTATCTAGAATTTCCCCTCTTTGAAGTAATATCAGCTAGCTCTTTTAGGAGTTAGTGGACATTTCAAGGACTCGTAATTTTGATTTAGAGTTTACTGTTGATTAGAACCAGACTGTAAAGTTTTATGTTAACTGTCAGAAGATGGACAAGTATCAAATACTTCCTGTCCAGTTGAATAAATGATCTTCAAATGTATTTTTTGGGCTAGCACTATGATGCAACGGGTTAAAGTCACAGCCTGCAGTGCCAGCATCCCATATGGGCACTGGTTTGAGTCCTGGCTGCTCCACTTCCGATCCAGCTCTCTGCTATGGCCTGGAAAAGCAGTAGAAGATGGCCCAAGTGCTTGGGCCCCTGCACCCACCTGGAAGACCTGGAGGAGGCTCCTGGATGTTGGCTTTGGCCTAGCCCAGCCCAGGTCATTGCGGTCATTTGGGGAGTGAACCAAAAGATGGAGAATCTTTCTCTCTGTGTGTAACTCTGCCTTTCAAATAAATACATAAATCTTTAGGAAAAAAAAGTTTATTTTTTACTGCCCTGTAGAAGGTTAACCAATATTATATTTAATTTTGCAACATTATTTCAGAGATTTTCCTCCAATCATTTGATTTTTTTTAAAGAATTATTTATTTATTTGAAAGGCAGAGTTACAGAGAAGCAGAGGCAGAGAGAGATCTTCCATCTGCTGGTTCACTCCCAAGGTGGCCGCAATGGCTTTAGCTGTGCCGATCTGAAGCCAGGAGCCAAGAGCTTCTTCAGGTCTCCTACATGGGTGCAGGGGCCCAAGGACTTGGGCCATCTTCTACTGCTATCCCAGGCCATAGTGGAGAGCTGGATTGGGAGTGGAACATCCAGGACTCGAACCAGAGCCCATATGGGATGCCGGCACTGCGGGTGGCAGATTTACCCGCTATGCCACAGTGCTGACCCCCAAACATTGGATATTATGCAGCCTGTATCTTATTATCTTGAGACATTCTCTCATTAGTTTATATTTTTAAAAAATATTTGATGAGAGGTCATCATATATATTTTTACATAAGCCATCTTTTTAGCTATGTACCTTTTGATAGAAACAAATAACTAAATGCTGAAACATTGCTTGGTTACCCCATCCCTGGGCACTTTTTCTAATAATCCACCATGAAAATACCCATGCTCTCTGCATTGCGTGAAATGCTCTTTACTAACATTTCCTCCTGTTGCTATCCCAACCAGCCTCCTTGGCCTAATTTAAAGGCTTTCTCCTTCAGGAAGTCTCAGCTAATTTTACAAATCAGAAGTGACTGCTCTCTGAGTTCCCAAAGCATTTTCTTTGTCACTGAAATTAATCATGGTTATTTGTGTATATGTCTTAACTCCCCTGATGAGCTTAAGTGTACTCGTATTTGAAAGCAGATATTTTATCTTGTTCATCATTTAATACACATCATTCCCCATACTGTGCTTTGTCCTAGCAAGTGCAGGAGGACAAATATTTGTTTGTTAGAATTATGCAGGTAAGCCACAAAATAAAGCAATTAAATGTTCTTATTTTAAAAAATCATTCATGTTAGGGGGATGGATATAACAAAATCAGAGAATCACCAGCAAAATGCAGAAAATAGAAAAGTGCAGAGGCTCTTTAATATGCAACCACGTGGATTTATAAAGCTGTCACTGTTGGAAGTTAGGATAATAAGAAAATAACAGAGTGTAAGCTGAATGTGGAGATCAATCTCTTAACACAGCATACAACTTCTAATTATGTCAAAATTCAATGCTCACAACAAGCTTCTTTGTTTTTATTGCCTAAAAGTGTATTCCCTTTATAGTTTGAAATTTTAGAACCGTATAAATAAATCAGTTTAATATTCTCACCACTGGCCTTGTCATATGTGGGAAATCACACCCCTTATGCACACAATCTTTCCTATCTCTACAATTAGAGAACACACCCCCTCCCTAGGCTCAATCTCCTTGAGCTTCAAGGAGAACTGCATTATATATACTTGTTTAATAGAATATGACTTTTCAAAATTTAATGTGCAAATACATAGCTGGGGAATCTCATTACCCTGCCAGTCCTGACTGGTCCATCTAGAATGGAGCCCAAGATTCTGAATTTCTCATACCTCCCAGGGCTGTCAGGGCTGCTGGTTCATAGACCATAATTTGAGAAACAGGATTGGAAAACTCACTGGAAAACCGTCCTTCCTCTGCACATGTTGGTTTCCTTGTATACAGCCTTTCAAAAGCTGACCTCACTATTCTACAAACAGTACTGTAGGGAAAGAGCTTTCCATCTCTTGCTCAGTGAAAATGGGAAAAAGGAAAATTTATCTTATAGAGACTAGGCCTCCTCCCAATATTAAAAATCATTCTGAAAAGGCAACATTTTTACTGCAGTCTATATTCATTAATTTATTTGCATTTTTTCATTTTTATACATCTTAATATGCTATTCCATACCAAAGATTATTTTTCAAAAGAAAAATTTTGGAGGTAAACTTCTATCATTACTATTTTTCCTAATGGTATGAAACAATTGTCTATATTATTATTAACATTTCTTAGTAAAGAATGGTTTATCAAGCCTCAATATTATGTAAATCAAATTTCCATAATAATATAAAAACAACTGATTGTGTAATATCATATCATGTGATCACCATAGTAATTATCTGATTTTAGAAAATATTCAAATTCAACAGGAGGGAATTATAGAATGACATTTACATGCCAGAGGCAATATCTTTATTTCTTTGGAAGTAGAAGAAATATTAACAGGCAAAAAGTTTGAGAAAGGCCTCTCCTCCCCTCTTTGAACCAACATATACATAAGTTGCTCTCTATAGAGAAAGGTAATTTATTCTTTATCTTTATTTTGAAAGGTTAAAGAAATATTTCTTTTCTGGTCATATCTATAACTTACTTATCCAGCCGAAATGTTAGTATGCTACAGGCAGTTCTTTTAAAATTCATATTTTAACCTGAAAAATGTCAATCATATAACAAACTCTACAGTAAGGTAAGACCCTCAGTAAAAAGTTTGAGGAAATGTAATTTGGTTGCATTTTTTATGGACTTCGTATGCATGGTGTGTGTGTGTATCTTAATAGCTACTATTCATTTTGCCTAGAATGTGTTATAGAGTTCTATGAGAATGAAATGTTCACAAATGTATAATGTAAGAAATAGGAGAGCTTATAATACATTAAAACTAATGTACAAATTAAAGAAATCTCAGCATAAAGTGGAATTTACATAGACACATATTTTAGGGAATCTGACTCTAATTCTACCATAAAAGAATATGCCGTTAGTATGTTAGTCCTATAGTCCTTCGTAATCTGTGTGTGGTATATGTTTATTTGGATGGAGGAATTATTATATTTGAGGAGCATGTGTTATGCCCAACAGTGTGCTTTGTGTTTACTCCCTCTTGAACTCCTTAGTGTGAACAAATACAGCATGCCGATACTATGTGATAGCAAGCATTAGCTGCATCGTATACTGGTAGGATCTCTTCCTAAGAACTATGAACTACAAAAATGTTGGCTTGGCTCACATCACTCAGAAGCCTTTTTACATGGAAGGCTGATTTATGGATGAAATAATACTCTCACTCCTCGCAATACTTGAATGCAAGAATCTTGAGACTGTGAAACTATATAAGCTTTAAATCCAATCAGTTTGTGCTGTTTTAATCTAATTTTATAGCTCTGCGAGGCATTCAATTTTGTCAGAAAGTCACATATCACTGCTATACAATTGCTATAATCACGAATGAGAGGGCCTACATTTTACTGAGGTTTAAAAATCTTCTAAAAGCAGATTGAGGATATATAAGTGTGACTTTATTTTTAAGTCTCTTTTTTTTTTCAAAATATTTATTTTCATCTATTTGAAAGGCAGAGTGACAGAAAGTCAGAGAGAGAGCGAGTGAGCAAAAGAGAGAGAAAGAGAGATGTTTTCCATTTGTTGGTTCACTCCTCAAATGCCTGGAACAACCAAGGCTGGGCCAAGCCAATGCCTGGAGGCTAAACCTCAATTCAGGTCACACATGTGGATGGCAGAAGCCCAAGTACTTGAGCCATGATTTTCTTCCTCCCATGATACATGAGCAGGAAATTGTATCAGAAGCAGAGCCAGCACTGCAACTGGCACTCTGATATACAATTTAGGTGTCCCAAGTGGTAGCTTAATCTACTGTGCCACAGTACTACCCCCAAGTCTCGTTTTTAAGAAAAAGCACTGGTGAGACAGGCACTGTGGCGTAGCAGATAAAGCCACCACCTGCCGTGCCAACATCCTATATGGGCGCCAGTTCAAGACCCTATCCACTTCTGATACAGCTCTCTGCTATGGCCTGGGAAAGCAGTAGAAATTGACCCAAGTGCTTGGGCCCCTGCACCCACATGGAAGACCTGGAAGAAGCTCCTGGCTCCAGATCAGCCCAGTTCCGCCCATTGCAGCCATTTGGGAAGTTAACCAGTGTATGGAAGATCTCTCCTCTCTGTCTCTCTCTCTCTGTCTCTCTGTCTCTCTGTAACTCCATCTTTCAAATAGATAAATAAATCTTTTTAAAAAAAATCTTAAAAAAAAAATGAATGTTTGGCTGAGTTGTGGGGATAGGCATCCCATATGGGCACCAGTTCGTCTTGGCTGCTCCACTTCCAATCCAGCTGCCTGCTAATGGCCTGGGAAAGTAGCAGGAGATGTTCCAAGTCCTTGGACCTTGCACCCATGTGGGAGTCCCAGAGAAAGCTCCTGGCTCCTGATTTCAGATCAGCCCAGCCCTGGCCATTGTGGCTATTTGGGGAGTGAACCAGTGGATAGAAGAGTTTCTCTCTCTCTCTCTCTCTCTCTCTCTCTCTCTCCAACTCTGCCTTTCAAATAAATATGTAGATCTTAAATTCTAAAATAAATGTTAAAAAAAGCACTGGTAATCCTTTATGCATGCTCTCTTTCCTACTTTTACACTTTAAATCATTTTTAAATTGATTCACATATTAGTTTAATGTTTACTGACTAGTCACTTTATATCACAAGAATACTTGAAAAAGATCAGGGAAATTTTGAATTAAAAGATAAAGTTTATTTGGGTACAAAGAACTTTGATATCCAGGCATAGTTTCTTCCATAATGTTCATTCTCCATGAACTTTTTGTAGATGTCCCGTAGTTTTACAACTAGGAGTAAAGTGGACAGTAAACAATGTTACAAGATGGTAGCCAATCTAGGGAGTCTTACACACAAGTAACCAAGCAACTATGGCAGAAGCTTGGAGTGAAGGATGCTACTGGACTACCCGTGGTACCTGGAGGCGGGCAAGGAGGCATAGCGGCTTGGAACTGAAGGCTGACAGGACCACTTATTGTACTTGAAGGTAGGCAAATGTAAGTGGCTTTTCAGAGGCCGCAGAACAGTAAGTTAAACATTGTAGAAGTTAGGTAGGGCAAGGAGCAGTGCTTATTTCATGCATTTGAAGTACAGGTGTAGAAACCCAGAAACAGGACAGTTTGGGAGGAAATGGAAGGTACTGGTGAAATGCAAGTAAAGTGTGGAGTTAAATTGATTCTAAAAACAATGAAGAGACACGCAAAGAGGATTTAAACAGATACTGTACATGATAGGGATTGAGTTTTAGAATGAACTCACTTGCTGCAGAGTGGAGAATGATCAACAAGGGGAGCTATAGTTGACTTGGAATGGCTGAGTCTTAGTTCCTATCTCTAACTCTATGAAAAATTTCAGCATGAGAGGTAAAGGCTAGCAGAGGAGTAAGACTTATTTGCATATAAATCAAAAGTACACAGTTCCAAGGGACTGTGGGATTGCTCAAAAGTGAGCTGCACCCAGCAAGTTCAGGTCCATCCCTTGATGTTATCTGGAAGCATAGGGAGTCATGCCTGGAACAGAGTTTAACTGAATATCCATGAAGGCAGAGCTTGGAGCAGGATTTGAGTATCATCCATGTCTTTGTCTACCTTTGGAAGTCTCAGAAGTTTCATGGTGTGGAGTACTTGATGGGAGTAGAGTGTCAGCTATGGGGCATGTGTTATAATGATAGTATAGCTAGCCACAGGGCATCCCCGGATGCACTTGGCAACCATGATGGTTATCTGTGGCCAGAGCCAGGTCTGAGAGGTTGTCTTGTGGAAGTTAGAGTTTGAGAAATCATTTCTGTGAGTATTTTCCAAATTTGACATTTACATGCTAAACTGTTAACGCAATTCTGCCTTTGGGTTTCAACGTTCAACTGTGAAATTATGAAACACAATCCTTTTAAAGAGCTGCGGCCTCAGCGGGAAGCTGAGCTCGGGTCCAGGGATTAGCCCTGGAATGAGATACACTTTCTTCCCCCACTGATTTTTATCTTGGCCCACAGTGGTATTTAGAGTAGTCAATTATATGACATTAGTGTATTTGACTTGGTCAGAATTAATAACTTAGATAAAATATCTAGGTAGGTCGATGGTTAAAATATTTAGGGCGGATTAGAGATCAAAGGCTTAATTTAAATTTTGAAATAGTTTGTGTGATCTCAGGCAGGGCACTCTCCAGAGATGTGAAAGGGAAGAGGCAGTTTTATGGAGTAAAAAATAGCTCACTGAGCCGCCCTCTGATTAGCAAGTGTTCATGAAGGTGGGATTTTGGGAAGCAGGGGAACTTTCCAGATAGGTTCAGGCATAGTTGGCAGCTGTTGGTGAGCTACAAGGAGGCAAGCAAGCATTATGGGATATTTCAAAAGAGGAAGGGTTGTTTAATGTTCAACTTCCTGAGACAAGTGGGCCTGAGTGGACTACTTTTTTGTAGCCAAATACAATATTTCTTTTGAGGGGATGGGACTGCCTTAGGAGACAGAGTCTTATAGAACAATGATGGAAGTAATTTACCTTAATTTCTATAGAAACCCTTTTGTTTCTAGGGTTGGCCTAATTCTCTAATATTTCAACTGTTCATCTTTTTTAGTGTAACATTCCTTCTTTCCACAATTTCGTTTCCTATAACCTAGTATTATTGTCTTTTTGTGAACTGATATATTTCAAATTTCCATTGATTAGTGATTGCAACATTTTTCTCCTTTCAACTTTTATTCCTCATTGTCACAGGATGATGACATGAAAGCATAAGGATGAAAAAAACTTAAGATACCCAGAGTTCCCATATCCTTTCATTTGGGACTTAGACAATAGCAGATTATACAGGACATATGGCTATTTATTTTGATACTCAAAAAGAAATTCCAGGAGTCTACTTTTGAACATAAATTTGCATGCTATATAGAAAACTGGAGTAATCTTTCTCTTCTCCTTAATCTTCTGTTAACAATTCTAAGATAATTATTCCCTAAGAGTTATCACAAGTAGGGACTGGCATGGTGGTATTCGGGTAAAGCTGACCCTGTGACTCCAGCTTTCCTTAGGGGTGCAGTTTCCCATCCCAGCTGCTCTGCTCCCGATCCAGCTCCCTGCTAGTGGCCTGTGAAAAGCAGCGGTGGATGGCCAACACACGTGGGTTCCTGCCACCCACTTGGGAGACCTGAAAGAAGCTCCTGGCTCCTGACTTCGGCCTGGCCCAGCGTTGGCTGTTGTGGCCATCTGGAGAGTGAACCAGCAGCTCAAAGATATCTCTCTCTCTCAATCTCTCTCGCTCTCTCCTCCCCCTTCTTTTTCTCCCCAACGTGTGTGTGTGTGTGTGTGTGACTCTTTCAAACAAATAAATAAATTAAAAAAAAAAAAAAAGAATTAAAAGTAAACCAGGAATTGGCATATTCCACATTTCAGGGCTTACCACACTTTATAATTTCACAGCATTTGTCCATGGAGGTAAAAAAAGGAAAGAGGAAAAAAATGAAAGAAAGAGGGATTTTTTTTTCCTGATTTCTCTCTGTCTATCATGGGCAGATGGGAAGTAGTCTGCTGTATTCTTTGTAACGGAATGTCGGTTCACCTTACCCTGGATAGATAACATTTTGAAGGCTTCATTCTGTCAGAGTAAAATTAGAAAACAAATTTCTCGTATATCATATACTTTTATATATAACTACACAACACTTTTTTGTTAATAAAAGAAATTCTACTTATTTGAAAGTCAGGGTGACCCACACAAGGGGTGACAGAGATTTTCCATCTGCTGGTTCCCTCCCCTAAATACCTCCAAGAGCCAAGGGTAGGCCAGGCCAAAGCCAGGAGCCCAGAACTCTATCTGGGTTTCCTATGTGCATGGCAGGGACCCAAGTACTTGAGCCATCACCTGTTGCCGCACAGAATGCCAGAAGCTGTGCCCGAAGTAGAGCAGCTAGGCTGTAAGTAGGCACTTTCATATGGGATGTGGTAGTCCCAGGTGGTAGCTTACCCAGTGCACCACAATATGCTTCCCCACACACATGGTATCTTTTTTTAACCAAACATATATAATACTCATGCTTTGGAAATTAAATGAATGATTTTGGGGAAAGAGTACCACCTCCCAAAACAATCCCTTTATCAACAAGCCTTCCTTCCCTTTTCAATCCCCTTCCCCCTCTCTATCCACCTCCATCAGAGTCAGAGGCAGAGGAATTTCATGGGTCTGCAAACTACAAGCTTGGAAAGCAACAGATTTTGCTGGCCTGAAACAAATTCTCTAAATTTAGCATTTTTTGTACATTTCACCTTTTAACACAGTCCTACCAGGAACCCTCCCAACCAAAGAGCCAAGTGTATTATTTCCTTTAATTGCCGCGGACCGGCTCTCGCGTAGCCACCAGACCCGAGGGGAACGAGGGCCGAAAGCACAGGAGAAATAGAAATCGGCGAGGGGAAATGACAGACAGACACACACACTTTTTGAGTATGCTGTTGCTGCAGTTGTCTGCCTGCAGTTGTCTGTCTGCAGTTTATTGGCGGGAAAACCAGAGCTTATATAGGGAAGCTTACATTGCTGAAGACAAAGGAAATTCCAAGATTACAAAAACTTGTTAAGGCTAATGGGGTTACATGATTAACTTTACAAGAGACACAGGGAGACATTGTGGTGATGATTCGCAGTCCTACTTTTAAGAAAAAGGTAAAGGTCAGGTTACTAGTTAACCTCTCATTAGGAGAACCTGGGACAGGGGAGTTATCAGATGGTGGTGCTTGTTAGCTCAAGTTTCATATATCACCTATGTAAGATTGAATGTAGCTTTCTCATCCCCATGCTGCTTAAACTTGATAACCCAGAACCTAAATCACACCTCAGCTCTCTAAAGCTAACACCTCAGCTCCCTTTGTTTTATCTTGTCTAGGGTGTGCTGTTTTTTGTCAGTGTTTAATGCCTCCTCGTAAATTGCCCTAATGACTGGTGGGCCAAAGTCTAAAGTGCTTTTTGTTGATTTTTGTGAAATGCTTATTGGCACTACTTGACTCCTTTGTTTCTAATCATGGTGCACTTGTCCTAACGCACTACGTGGCATAACTACTAAATACAAAATCACTATTAATGTTGAGACACATTGCCTTATTAACCAGCAGTAATTAGGTCTTCCACTTCTCGTTACGTGTGTGAGCCGAGAATTTTTACGACCCTGGGCTACACAGAAGCCGCCGAGGCCACACCCCACAGGGTTCTCACCTCGTCCCTGCAGCGTGAACCCCTGACGTAACAAAAGTTTGCTACGCAGGTGTTACAACAGCTGTGGGCGCAGCATTTAATGAACACTGTTGAGTTGTTAGCATATCCAAAAGCAGTTTATTCATGCTTCAGCCACACCTGAAATGAAGCCAGCAACACACTTCACCGCTTTTGTACTTAATCAAATTAGAAGCAATTTAACACTTACTAGGGGAACTGAGGAAGACATCTGGACTCAGGGTTTCTATCTGAAATGTACTACTTGGACTTGGAAGTAAAATTTGGAGAACCTTAAGCCATGTCATGATCCTTATTTAATTTTCTTTAAAAAAGGAATAGTGCTATGATTATTATTTCAAGAATTATTCATAAACAATGAAATGCAATAAACAGGTCCTAGTTAATTTTTCTAATCATGCCCAATTCCTCCATATTTGTTTTCTATCTGCTTTTCTTCTGCCTTCCTCTGGACTTCAATGCTCATTTCTACTTGCACCTAAACTTTCAACTTTCTCTCTCTATTTGGGAAACGAGGATGTTTTCAAGTAGGAAGAGCAGCAACTACATTGAGACTGTTGTGTCCTGACTCCCTTGTTTACTAGATTGGGAACTTACACAAGTTCACCTTTTTGTGACCTAATTTCCTTGAATACAAAGATAAACCATTAGGACCTATCCCATAGGGTGGTTAGGCGTATTAAGTAAGTTGTTATGTGTGAACATCTAAAACAACGTCAGGTCCATCAGAAGGGCTTGGCTATTAGTTGTCATTGCCTGTATTATTATTGACTGCTTCCCATTAGTGTTGAAACAGATGCTGTAGTATATAGCATTAAATCAAGTCCTAGTCCCTCGTGACTCTCCTGCTGCACCTCTCTCTTCTCAGTCAAGATTCCCCATCAAGTTGTCTACACAGACTGGCTTCACTTCTCACTTCTTACTCATTGTTCCATACCTTTCAACTCTCTCCCTCTGCTTCCAGAGATACTCTTGTTATGTCCAATTGTAACCTTTTGTTGTCATGGCCAATGGGCTCTTTTAAATCATCTTTCTTGAGTTCTCAGCAGTATTTAACACAGTTGATATTCTTTCTTGGTCTACCACCAATTCTTGTCCCCAGTGATCTCTTCTCTGTCTCCCTTGCCTCTTCCTCACTTCTTAAATTGGACTCTTACCCCAATAATCTTAATTCATGTGTCCCATCATTCCTGCTATTGGCCATAAGTAGATGATACCCATTTCCTCTTCTGTTAAGTTTTGAACCTACATAATCAGCACCCTATGCAGCATCTGTAACTACATATCTGAAGGCATTTCATACCTAATATTTAAACCCAAACTAGTAGTACATCTTTTCCCCACCATCTCTAATTTCCCAGTCGTCTTCATTTTACTTAATGGACTTTTCATAGAGTGGCTATAGTCAACTTCACCCTCCCTGTGACTCCCTCTCATGAAAAATCTATTATGGCAGCCTGAGAAATCTTACTACAAAACTTGTCTTAAAACTCATGCATGTCTCTGTAGCATCTGTCTGTCTTCCTTTTTTGAGCTGTTCTCTTAGATTTCTTCCTGGACCACTATAATTGTTTGTATGTTCCCTTCTTAGTTCTACTAAATCCCTTTGATCCTTCTTCCAAAAATACCTGAAATAATATTTTAAAAACAGAAATTAGATCATATTCCTTTACCATGCAAAATCCTTCAATTGACTTCTTACTATGAGTGTAATAAATGAAAGATAATATCTTTAACGTGGATTTTCTATTCCTAGTCAAAATATTATTTCTTTAGTATACTATTTGAATGTATCCTATCCTTTTGCATTGTGTAGTTTCTCAAAGTTGTAGATATTTTATTTTTGCTCTTCTTAAATAAGTTACTTTATTTCCTCTTAAGCTATAAGTACTATGAAGTCAAAGAACATTTTTTTCACAAAATCTGTAATGATATTGCTCAGTAAGTGTTTCTTAAAGGAATAAATAAATGATTGAAGGGACATTCCGTAACTAATTTCATGAAAAAGTGCTATCAAATATGATAAGCTACACATACTATCTGAGAAAGAATGAAATTTTATCTTGATTACTTTGAAAATATTTACTTAAACTCTTAGTTCATTGTGTTTGAAAAGAAATTCTGTCTGATTTGTTTACCTATGAAGAACAGATGGAGGTCAGCTGGAGCCATATGCATGAACTTTAGAAGCTGACAAAATAGGCCATCAATTTGAATTGCTCCTTCCAAAAACAGAAGACATGACTTTGGTTAAGTTACAGAAAAAAATAAATAAATAAAACCACCTTTGATTCTGCTTTCTAAGACTGAAAATGAGCACAATTGCATGTACCTTAGTCAGCTAGTATGAACTGAAATTACTTAAGGTAATTCACTCCAAATAATTTTTCCTTTTTTGCAGAGACTCTGCCCTTCTAAGGACATGATATACAGGGGGTCAGCAATAAGGAAGCATTTGAGAGAACAATTACATTTCTCTCTTACTGGCCCAACAACCAACCCTTATAAATCTTGAGTAAATACACCATTATTAGAAAAATACCAAAAAAAAAAAAAAAAAAAGAAAAATAGAAGCCAAATGTTTATCAGATATTTAAATTTAGGTTTATATGTAAACACAACTACCTTTGCTTCCTGAGCTGTAGGAATTAAAATCAACTCCTAGTTGCCCATTAAATGTAATGAGTTGGGAACAGGCATTTGGTACAGTGTTAAGACACTGCTTGAGATGCCTGTATCCTATATTAGTGTGGCTGGGTTCAAGTCCCATTTCCATTTCCAATTCCCAGCTGGTGTATACCCTGGGAGGAAGCAGATGATGACTTAAGGACTTGGGAAGGACTTGGGTCCCTCCCAACCACATGGGAAACCTGGACGAAGATCTTGGCTTCTGTCTTCTTCCTGGTCCAGCCCAGGCTATCAGGAGTATTTGGGGAGTAAAACAGCCAGTAAAAGAATTCTCTGGCTTTCTATGTGCCTCTGTCTCTCTCTACCTGCCAAATAAATGGGGGAGGGGGTAAGAAGTCACATTGCACCTAATAAACATACAAAATCATTATTTGTCAGTTAAATTTAAAAATGCCATGAGGCTAAGTGGGAGGGAGTTTGACCTAGTGATTAAGTCACTGGAAAGGAAGCCCACAAGCCAGGTCAGAACACTTGGGTCTGATGCCCACCTCGAGCTGCCAGCTCCAGCTTCCTGCTATTGCAGACCCTGGGAGGCAGTGGTGATGGCTCTCCTGCTGCCCACAGGGGAGATCAGCATTGAATTCCCAGCTCCCAGTTTCAGGCTCCACTCTGGTCAGTGACCATTGCAGGCATTGGAGAAGTGAGCTGGTAGAGGGGCTTGCTCTCTGTCAATGTCTCTTATTCTCTCTGCCTCTCAAATGAATAAGTAATCTCCTTAAAAATCATGGGGCTCGAGAGAGCACTAACCCTCTGCTGAGCATCTGAAAGTCTACTTGTCAGTGACAGCACAACAAAGATGGCCACAAGTGCACTTTAGTCATTGCAAGAACCCCAAAGGCTTAACACTTTCTAGAGCTAAAAATCAGAGTCCTCACACGTCTTTTACAATTTAGAAGTTTCTAGAGAAAGCATTGTGAATCTTTTTCCCAGACTAGAACAGTATCAACAGCAGAATAGTCATTCTGATGACCTAACTCTAAAGCAAAGTAATTGTTTGCTTAGTGAATGTACTGGGCTAGACAAATCTTTAAAAATAGGTAGTTCATAACAAAATAACAAATGGAGCACTCTGTGTGGTAGGGTTTGAAGCTGTTGCCCATGGGCACTCATAAGATCCAGGAATTGAAAGTATAGCATAAATGCACAAAGGAGCAAGAAAATTATATATAAGGAATTATGGATCTCTGTACTAATTTATATAGGTTTATATTTAAGCAAAGAGAAGGTTATGATAGGCTGACCTTAGCAAAGAAGGCCTTTCTCAGAGTCCTCTTAATTTTTAAAAAATATAAGAAATTGTTTGGTAGAAATTAAAATGAGAGAATGGACATGCACTATTGAAGTGAAAAAACTGGTACCTAGACAACAAGAAATGAAGGTTCTGGGAAGTACTGGGCATGCCTGAGTGAAGCAGAGAATGAGCCTTGGGAGTAGCAGAGATGAAAAAACCAAACAATACTTGTGGTTAAAAAGAGCCGAACTATTGTTTGACATGTTAGTTCCAGGAATTTAGCTCATGCCCAGTGTTCGGCTCTTATGTTCAGCAGCTCAACTAGAAAATGAGAAAGAAAAGATTCATTGAGAAAATATGGTGATTTACAAAGTTTCATGAAGTCAGCCATTATTTTAGATATATCATAGAATTTGTCTTTCAGTTTATTTCATGTTAAAAAAATAATTGTAGTAACTGAAGTATAAGATGGGTCTGGCCTGATTGAGCCTGGTAGAACTAAAATGAGTCCTTGTGAAAGAGACGTACAGCCCCGTGATTGATGGGACAGGAGAGGTCAAAGGTGACTCATAGGTTTCTGGCCAAACTGACCAGGAAACTGGTGGTGCTATTGACCTCTCCTGAGGACTGAATTAGTCTGGATTTTATCCTTAACCTTTAATTATATTAGCTCGGGTTCCTTACAGAAAGAAATTATTGGTGTCATAAATCCAAAATTGCTCCTCTCCTTTAAAAATAATTCTTCTCCAGTTACTCTATAACATTGACCCTTCAAGTCAGGCATCAGATTTTATGGTTTATTTATAGTAATGACATTTAAATGGCAGCTTTATGGCCTGATAGTCATATTTATGAAAGGATGTATATTCAGGGATAAGGAACTCTATCAGGTTGGATAGGAAAATGCAGCCTTTAAAAGATTCTATTTCTGGCTGGCGCCGTGGCTTAACAGGCTAATCCTCTGCCTTGCGGCACCGGCACACCGGGTTCTAGTCCCTGTTGGGGTGCCGGATTCTATCCCAGTTGCCCCTCTTCCAGGCCAGCTCTCTGCTATGGCCCGGGAACGCAGTGGAGGATGGCCCAAGTCCTTGGGCCCTGCACCCGCATGGGAGACCAGGAGAAGCACCTGGTTCCTGGCTTCGGATCAGCGAGATGTGCAGGCTGCAGCGGCCATTGGAGGGTGAACCAACGGTAAAGGAAGACCTTTCTCTCTCTCTCTCTCTCTCTCTCTCTCTCTCTCTCACTGTTCACTCTACCTGTCAAAAAAAAAATATTCTATTTCTTTTAGTGAATCAAAAAATTATCATACTGTGTGCTATATCTTAATTGTAACACTCAGCTGTAATTTTTCACATAGCTTATATTCCTTGCAAAGTCTTCAAAATCCTTCTTTCTCAAAAAAAAAAAAGGTAGAAAACCTAAAACAAAGAAAAATATTAAGAATTTTTCTAGACCAGAACAGTTTTCTCAGGTGCATTTGATTCACATCAGAATACATAAACTTAAGAGGATGCACTCCAGTTCATGATATGAGGAATCTGCATCCTTCCAGGTGTGGTGTGCTGCTTGTGATGAAAAATTCTGATGATTGGAATCACCTTGCAAACAATAGAAATCGCAGTGGGTGGATTCGCTGAGATTGAAATAAATGACTTTAGATAACACAACCTTTCGCTGGAAACTTTCTCTAACGCGCCAACCTATTTTGAGACTTGGTAGCCTGTAGACTGCTGTTTTGTGACAACTCTATTTTTATCTACTTCCTTGCTGCAGAGCAGGAACAAGTAGTTCCTAAAGTGTCAAGAAGAGTCACAACAAACTATTACAAAATTTTACCTTGAGGTTGAGTTCCCACACAGACACACACATCTGATTTGTTTGCTGGGAGCACAGGACTGAGCTGCAGGCAAAAGCAAGTTTTGGTTGTCACACAGCCAGGAGGCAAAAATGAGCCCCTTAAAATGCCTTCCACTGTTGTAAAGATCACAGGAATTCTGAGCTCCCTGAGGGTAGAGGCTATAATATTTAACAATCTGTCTGCAGAGTTTTCCTCAGTATCTGACTAGTGATAGATGCTTATTAAATATTTGGTCAAGCAAATGAATTAGAAACTGCGGCTGACATCTCAGAGCTACAGCAGAACAGGTACTAGGGAATCATGAAACTCTGCCCCCAGATATTACCCAGCTGTGATATGGGATATAAATACACATATCCACCCCCCCACACACACACACCCACACACACCTTCTGGAACATTCCACATGGCTGTACTTAGAATTCCAATCGCTAATAGAGGGCTACCTGACTCCAGAAATCCCCGCCATCTTGTCCTCTCTCTCCTTGAGGTTTGCGTAACTCAGTTCTGCCAGTCTTCTTCCTTCTTACTATTGTGTTGCTTTCAGCAGCTCCTTTGAGATGACTTTTTTCAGGGTTTTCTACTCAGTTCATTTCTCCCCCTTTCCCTAAAGTTGCTACTGAGTGTGCTCACTTGTTCACTTGGTTTCTACTGTTTGCTACAGGGAGGTTTTTACACCTAAATCTACTGGAACCCCCCAAGTCTTTATTTCCAACTGCACTTCTATTACCATATATATACTTGACATGACATACTCTTGCTCTGACATTACCACTATCCAATAGTAAATCCAATTAAAATGCTAGCAGTTATTTTAATGACTTCCTGTTCTTTATGAAAACACCTGAACACTTGTGTTTTTTGAAAATAGCCCTTGAACTTGCTCGACTCTACCCTCTTCATATTCTCTTCCTCACCTCTATTTAAGCTTCTTTTTGATGCATCTCTGTTTACTCAAGCCTTTGGCTGCCCTGGCTTGCTCCCCTTCTGATCCTACTGCATATGGTTCCCAGAAAGCCCATCCTACCATTCTTTTCCTTAAAATCTTCTGAGGAAGCGTTATTGTCAGCAGGAAAGGTAAAAAACTAGAATTGTATATCAGATGCCATATAATATCACCATATTCTATTTTGTCAAAAATTAAATCTGCTACCAATCTAGTCCTGTTAGGGTTGAATTGTGCTTCCTCTGCCCAAAATTCATATGTTGAAGTTCCAAATTCTAGTCCTCAGAGTGAGACCTCACTGGGAGACAGAGTTCTTTACAGAGATAATAAAGTGAAAATGAGGCCACAGTGGGGTGGGGGGGACCTAATTGGAAATAATTGTTGTCCTTATAGGAAGGGACGCTTTGGAGGTAGAGAACCACAAAGAGGGATGACAATGGGAAAAATACAGAGAGAGAGAAAGCCATCTCCATACCAAGAAGAGAAGACTGGGGCATACCCTTTTCTCACAGCCCTCAGAAGGAGCCAAGCTGCCGACATCTTGATCTTGAACTTGCATCCTCCGAAACTGACACTGAAAGAGAGAAGACAAATGAAGAATGTGTGTTGCCCCAGGCACCCAGTCTGCAATTTTGTTATGGCACTCCTAGCACTCGAAGACAATACTCTATGTTACCACAACCACACATACACCAGTGTATGCACACAACTCATATCTACCTCCGCACCTGGCGAAGCATATGCAGTCTGGGTAGAAGCCATTGTCTATTCTGCCATTCAAAAAACACCTCAGGGGCGATTTACAAAGTGTCCTCTCCTAGAATTTTAATCCTCACTATTCACAGAGCCTTGTGTTAAATCCATTGGTAAACATACTTTACATTGAGTTATGAAATAAAAATACTTCATCGTTCGCATTTTCTCCTCATTCAACAGGAGTTTATCACCTTGTGAATGCCCTTGAGGAATTTTCCATCTAGCAAAGAAAACAGTAACAGAAAAAGCAACGCTGACAACAATAATCATAGCTAGCAGTCACATCGGGTTACAAGCACAGAAATCGTACGTGCCTTGCAGTCTTCCTATCTGTGGATTTAGGCAGTATCACCTCTGAACAATGATAGGGAACCAGAGCAGTGGACACTGAGGGAGACTCTCCTTTCCTGTGATGTACTTCTTTTCTTGGGGAGGGGGTGGCCAAAACAATGATGTGAATTTCAATTGTCAGATCTCAATGCCCCAGGTATCTGAACAAGGCTGATTTCAGTTTAGCACACTAGGAATGTTCTTAGACAATCCATCGCACTGTGAATTTTCTTCTAATCCAGTGATTCTCAAACTTTGAACAAGAAACAGAATACTGAGGAGGGTTTCTTGGAGCACCAATTTGTAGGTTCCACCCCTGGAGTTCAGATTCCATAGGTCTGGGACAGGGCTGAAATTCCATTTTAGTTTCCAGATCCAAAATTTGCATTTGGACAATGACCGATTTCATCTCTGATGACTGGTGGAACCTCACACATAACGAAATTCTCCCAAAGGCACCATTGTTGCTAACAGAGAAAAAAAGACCAACAGGAATGCGACTGGTCAATGTCCAACCAGTTGATACATTTGGAAAAACCACCTGAGTCATTTGGTTGTGCTCTATACCTGAGGTTGTTCTTATTACAGGCGTGGATGGAAAAATTTCTCATTAGTTGGGAAAATGTGTGTGTCTGCTATTTATGGGACTGTGTGTCTGTTATAAATGTATCAATCACAAAATGGTTCTCAAAAGAATCCTAATGCGTAAATCTGAGAGTCAGGTGGAACATTATTAGATTTTATAAATCCCTTGATTATTTGAGGAGGAAAAAAAAGATAGTTTTGTTAAGTTGTTCTCATACTACCCAAGGCATAACATTTATATTTTCTCAAGATGTCATTTCTCTCTGAGGCTCCCCCTGGTGTTCTTTTCTGCATATTACAAGTATAAGAGATTCCTTGAATTTGACGCATTCAATAGTGACTTAGAGGTATCTAAAAAGGAGCAAAATGTTGCTTTAAAATATTCCTTACTCAACATCAGTACTTTTAAAGTGTTTAGGATAATGGAAAAGTGAGAATGGCAGTTAGAAAAATAACTAACCCTCTATTGCAAAAGTATATATGCAGCTCAAGTATTTTAATGATGTTTATGACAATAGGTACATTCAAGGTTGCCAAAGAGTTTCTGTGTAGGTTTTAGTATCTAAATGATTTGCTTTAGCCATAACTATACATGTAAGTTGCAGACTAGCTTCATGTTCTTTGTACTGAACTGGCTCTTATAGACATTGGTTTTTAGGATTTACACCCATCCATCCATAGTCTAGGCCTTGAGAACAGTCCTTTGTCTTTGAATCTCTTCTTTCCAGGTCAATGTTTTCACGACTATTTTATGCTTGTGATACTTCTCAGGTGCAACTCAGGTGCTCAGCGGCCACACATTTGTCATATGGCTACTGCATTGCACAGCACAGTGCATTGGCTACATTTGCTCTGATGCATTGTATTGAAAGGGAAGTTGCTAGTGCTTTTTATGGACTATGAGGAGCTGTTTTACTTTAAGCTAAGTGTGCACTTAATAAAGCAGAAATACTACTCACAAGCATAAATGAATGGTCCCAGCTTGAATGGGCTTTATCAGACTGATACTGTCTTCAGAGAGGAGTCAGTAAAAGCAATTTCTCTTTCACCTGCCAAATAAGGAGGGGGTGGTGGATGAATTTCTATTACCTACACTTTCTTCTTTTGTTTTTTTAAAATATATGTTTGTTTACTTGGAAGGCAGAGTATAATAGATAGAGTGAGAAAGGAAGATAACTTCCAGCCTGTGGTTCACTCCCCCAAGTAGCTGCAACATCAGGGCTGCAACAGGCTGAAGTCAAGAGCCTGAACTCCATCTGGGTGTCCCATGAACGTGGCAGGGCTCTGCTGTTTTCCCAGGTGCATTAGCAGGAAGCTGGACCAGAAGTGGAGCAGCCAGGATCCAGATAGACACAACACCAATCTATGATGCCAGCATAGCCCGCTGAACCACAGTGCTGGCTCCTATCACTTTCACCTTCCTGGTGCACATTGCTCTTCTCTACCATTGCTTTCTGTTAGTCATACTGCCATTTCACACTAAGCCATATTCTTCATTTTGTTTTTGTTTTTGCATTTGTGCCTTTTTTCCACATAATATTTGTGCCATTAGGTGAGGGAATTTGCTTCGCTTTCCTTTTCACTGCTGTATCCCTAGTAAACATGCTGCCAACTTGCTAAGTACCCAATTGAAAAAAAATGAGTGATGTTTTTAAAAACCCAGATTGAGGGGTTGGGAATTTTGCATGGCAGTTAAGACATATAAATATGCGAATGTCCTAGATCAGAGTCCCTGTGATCAATACCTGACTCTGCTCCTGATGCCAGCTTCCTGCTGACCCAGACTCTGGGAGGCAGCAGTGATGACCATAAATTGGATTCCTGCTACCCACGTGGAATACCAGGATTGAGGTCTCAGCTCCTAGAATTGCCCCCTATTCTCCTGTTTTTGCTGGCATGTGGGAAGCAAACCAGCTGGTGAGAACGCTCATATTCTCTATCTCTCTCTATCTCTCTCTATCTCTCTCTCATCTGTATCTCTCTATCTCTATCTCTATCTCTATCTCTATCTCCCTCTCCCTCTGCCTCTGACTCTGCCTCTGCCTCTGCCTCTGCCTCTACCTCTCAAATTAAAACAAAACAAAACAAAATAAGCAAAAACTACTGGGGGCCTGGTATTGTTGTGCAGGAGGTAAGACTGGCATACCAGCTCCCTGCTAATACTCCTAGGAAAGCAGTGGAAGATGGCCCAAGTGCTTGGGCCCCTGCACCCATGTGGGAGACCCAGAGGAAGCTCCTGGCTCCTGGCTTCAGCCTGGTCTAGCCTTGGCTGTTATGGCCATTCAGGGAGGGAACCAGCAGATGGATGATCTTCTTCTCTCTATGTCTCTCCTTCTTTATCTTTCATTTTGTCTTTCAAATAAGTAAATTTTATAAAACTAAATGAGTTCTTTCCACATGAGAAAGTATATTTTAAAAATCTTCCCTTTAAAATATTTTACACAGTCCCTGCTCATTCTCCCTTTAAATCTTTCTTCAATCATTGTGTGGGAAACAGATTGTCAGAGACCTACTGGAGATGGTCATTCTTGCTTTATGTGCTTGTCTCGGGCAATTCCACATAATTCATATCTTTGTCAACTTGGTTATTGAATGGTGACATCTAGCTTTATTGACTTCACAGAGTTTTTGGAAGGATTATTTGTGGTATATTTCTAAAACTGTGTGTGTGTGTGTGTGTGTGTGTGGTTAAAACCATGTGTAGGCCGGCACCGTGGCTTAACAGGCTAATCCTCCGCCTTGCGGCGCCGGCACACTGGGTTCTAGTCCCGGTTGGGGCACCGGATTCTGTCCTGGTTGCCCCTCTTCCAGGCCAGCTCTCTGCTATGGCCCAGGAAGGCAGTGGAGGATGGCCCAAGTCCTTGGGCCCTGCACCTGCATGGGAGACCAGGAGAAGCACCTGGCTCCTGGCTTCGGATCAGCGAGATGTGCCGGCCGCAGCGGCCATTGGATGGTGAACCAAGGCAAAAAGGAAGACCTTTCTCTCTCTCTCTCTCTCACTATCCACTCTGCCTGTCAAAAAAAAAAAAAAAAAACAAAAAACATGTGTAGATATTAGATAGAAAAGACCCATCCTCCTTCCTCACTTACTCATCTGCATAGTCTACCCTTACCCTGTTGCCAAATTGCATTTGATATTTCTCTTCTTAAGATCCTATGTAGCTTTCTATCTATATCACTCAGCTGGAGACCTACCTCTATACTAATTTGCACTTGTATGTGACTGGGCCATACTTTGGTGCCACTGACAATTTGGCATAAAATCCCTGATGGTCCTAATTCCAGGCCATATCTAAGGGAAGAATATGATAAAAATTCCATTTAAAGGATTTGTGTCTGCATTTCAGATGGTCCTCTCCTTGTTGAGAATGATGTAGAATTTCTTTTTTTTTTAATTTTGTTTAATGAATATAAATTTCCAGTGTACAGCTTATAGATTACAATGGCTTCCCTCTCCCATAACTTCCCTCCCACCCGCAACCCTCCCCTCTCCCGCTCCCTCTCCCCTTCCATTTGCATCAAGATTCCTTTTCAATTCTCTTTATATACAGAATATCAATTTAGTATAAAGATTTCAACAGTTTGCACCCACATAGCAACACAAAGTGAAACATACTGTTGGAGTACTAGTTATAGCATTAAATCAAAATGTACAGCACATTAAGGACAGAGATCCCACATGAGGAGCAACTGCACAGTGGCTCCTGTTGTTGACCCAACAAATTGACACTCTAGTTTATGGTGCCAGTAACCACCCTAGGCTCTCGTCATGAATTGCCAAGGCTATGGAAGCCTTCCAAGTTTGCCGACTCTGATCATATTTAGACAAGGTCATAAAAGACAGAGTGAGGATAGTAACCAATGATCCTAAGAGTGGCATTTACCAGGTTTGAACAATTATACAGCATTCAGTGGGGAAGAGGACCATCAGTACACACAGGTTGGGAGTAGAGCCAGAGAATGATGTAGAATTTCAATATTCTCATCAGTACAGTTATTAAAGCCTTATAGAGGACATATTAAGCTGTAATTTTCATAGCTGCTTATATAATTATTTTAAACTGTAAACAATATATAAAAACATGTCTAAAGAACATAATATTTAACAAGGAAATTATTAATATGGATTATTTTGGTTTTATAAAACATAACCCTGGAAATGCTGCAAATACATTTATGATGAAGCTGTCTTCTGTAGAGGCATTTGAAGGTATACTTTGACATTCTGTAAGTATCTGTTAATTGGATTAAAATTGCTAGTCACTTGTGAGCTGAAATTGATCACTTGGACTAGTGCGATGGCATTGGTACATGCCATCTTGATGGAATTGTGTTGGAATTCCCTGGCACATTTCTAACTCCACCATTTGCGGCCAGTCCGATTGAGCATGTTCCAAATTGTTCATCTCCTCCCTCTCTTTTTCCACTCTTAGATTTAACAGGGATCACTTTTCAGTTAAAATTTGAACACCTAAGAATAATTGTGTGTTAATTACTGAGTTCAACCAATAGTACTAGAACAACAACAACAACAACAAATACTAAAAAGGATAAAGTATTACATTGTACATCTAAAGTCAGGACAGGAGCTGATCAGTTCATTGTTGCTTATAGTGTCCATTTCACTTAACAGGTTTCCCCTTTGGCGCTCAATTGAACAATTTGGAACATGCTCAATCGGACTGGCCGCAAATGGTGGAGTTAGAAATGTGCCAGGGGATTCCAACACAATCCCATCAAGATGGCATGTACCAATGCCATCGCACTAGTCCAAGTGATCAATTTCAGCTCACAATTGATAGCTCTGATAGGTCTAAGAGTCAAAGAGATCACACAAACAAGACAAGTATCTGCTAATACTAACTGATAGAATCAAAAAGGGAGAGAAAGATCCAACATGGGAAGTGGGATACACAGCAGACTCATAGGATGGCAGATGTCCTAAACAACACTCCGGCCTCAGAATCAGCCCTCAAGGCATTCAGATCTGGCTGAAGAGCCCATGAGAGTATAGCAGGCATGGAAAGCCAAGATATCATGGAAAAAAAAAAAGACCTAAATGAATGATCTCTGTGAGTGAGATTCCAGTGGAAAGAACGGGGCCATCAAAGAAGGAGGTACCCTTCTCCGAAGGGAGGAGAGAACTTCCACTTTGACTATGACCCTATCGGAATAAGATCGAAGTCAGCGAACTCTAAAGGCTTCCATAGCCCTGGCAACTCATGACTAGAGCCTAGGGAGATTACTGACGCCATGAACAGGAGTGTCAAATTGTTAAATCAGCAACAGGAGTCACTGTGTACTTACACCCCATGTGGGATCTGTCCCTAATGTGTCGTCTAAAGTGAAGTGATGCTATAACTAGTACTGAAACAGTATTTTTATACTTTGCGTTTCTGTGTGGGCACAAACTGATGAGGTCTTTACTAATTATATACTGAATTGATCTTCTGTATATAAAGAGAATTGGAAATGAAAAAAAAAAACCTGGTGTTAAAATGGAAATGGCATAGAAAATTAATTAATTTGAAAAAAAAATTATGTAGGATCTCTGTCTTTAATGTGCTGTACATTGCTATTTAATGCTATAATTAGTAATCCAATGGTAGTTTTTTCACTTTGTGTTGCTATATGGGCAAAATGTTGAAATCTTTACCTAATATATACTAAACTGATCTTCTGTATACAAAGAGAATTGAAAATGAATCTTTACATGAATGGAAGGGGAAAGGGAGCGGGAAGGGGGAGGATTGTGGGCGGGAGGGAAGTTATGGGAGGGGGGAAGCCATTGTAACCCATGGGCTATACTTTGGAAATTTATATTCATTAAATAAAAGTTAAAAAAAATAAATAAATAAAATTGCTAGTCACATATTTTTATGATGTCACCTAATTTAAAAGTGAGTTTTCTTTTACCCAATTAAATACATAAGGTCCCTTACAATGTAAAAACTACTATTGTCCTTTTGGTTATTTGCTTTAAACTACATTAGGGCAAACAGAATGAAACTGACAGATGCCACATTTCCAAATGTTCTGAACAATAATAAAAAATAATAAAAAAAAAATGCTTTTAAGTATTTATTTATCTGAGACAAATATATATGTATATGTATATATGTGTGTATATATATATATATATATATATATATATATATATGTACAGACACACACACAGATCTTCTATCCTCTGGCTCATTCCTCAAATGCCCACAATGACCAGGTCTTGGCTAGGCTGAAGTCAGGAGTCAGGAACTCAGCTCAGGTATCCCTATGGGTAGCAGGGACACAACTATATTTTCCCTATGATTGGTTTATTTGTTGGCTTATTTATTTATTTGATAGGCATAGTGAGAGAGAGAAAGTGGAGGAGAGAGAGTGGGGGAAGAATCTTCTATTCCTAAATATCTGCAAAGGTCAGGACTGGACCAGGCCAAAACCAAGAGTCTGAAACACCATCTGGGTATCAGAAATAGGTGGCAAGGGCCCAAAGACTTGAGCCATGATTCGCTGCTTTCTCAAGTTCATTAGCAGGGAGCTGGATCAGAAGTAAAGCTGCTGAGACTGGAATTGCTGGCATCACAAGCAGTGGCTTAACCTGCTGCACCACAATGCGGGCCCTGGACCCAACTATTTAAACTATCACTCAATGCTTCCCAGGTGTATGGTGCTATGATGCTAGAATCAGGACTGGAACAAGGGCTCAGACATAAGCACTGTGATAAAATTAATAGTTAACACTGTGAGCATCTGAAGTGGCATATTACTAACTGGGCCAAATACCCACCCCAAATAAGTACTTTGAAAACAGTAACAAATTCTCTTCACATCAGGCAGTTCAAGACTAGTCTAGAAAACTTTTGATTTCAATAATATCCTTCTAAATAATGTACTATATATTTGAAATTTTCTGAGAGTACAATTTAATTAGCCACAAAAAATGCAAAAATGCTTATTATGTGAGATGATATATAGATTGATTAGTTTGATTATCACAATCATTTTATGTGTATACACAAAGGTACTTCCAAAAGTTTATAGAGAAATTGAATTGAAAGACAGTTACATTTCTACAAACCCTTTGAAATTCCCTCATATAGATAAATATCCCGAATACTGAAGAAACATTACAAATGTAAAGAAGTAACATCCTATGTTCTATAAACAGTTATGCTTTGCCTGTATGTGCCACTGAGCTTAATAGAAATAATCAAAATTTTAAGAGTTTGTATGCTTACTCTAACTTGAGATGAAAGTCAAAAACAAAAGTTGGGCTGGTGCCACGGCTCACTTGGCTAATCCTCTGCCTATGGCACCAGCACCCCAGGGTTCTAGTCCCAGTTGGGGTGCCAGATTCTGTCCCGGCTGCCCCTCTTCCAGTCCAGCTCTCTGCTGTGGCCCGGGAAGGCAGTGGAGGATGGCCCAAGTCCTTGGGCCCTGCACCCACTTGGGAGACCAGGAGAAGCACCTGGCTCCTTGCTTCGGATCAGCGCGGTGCGCCGGCAGTAGCAACCATTTGGAGGATGAACCAACAGAAGGAAGGCCTTTCTCTCCGTCTCTCTCTCTCTCTCTCTCACTGTCTAACTCTGCCTGTCGAAGAAAGAAAAAAAAAAAAAAAGAAAATACTTTAAAAACAAAAGTTGTCAGACAAATGTTTGTTAAATTATTTTAGCAAGTACTTGAACTTGAAATCAGTCTCCCAACCACATTGATGTAAAATCCTGAATCTTTAATATACTTTGTTGATATTAAATGCTAGCATTTAGTATAGGTGCAGATTTTGACAAGACTAATAATACTATTTATATGTGTAATTATTTAAATTACCCATACTGCCTCAGTTTAATTGTGTTCACTAAATTGGCATGCATAATTTATAACATCAATTCTGTCAACCATCAATCTACATTTCAGACAGCAACACATCATCTAAATGACAGGGTAGAATATTTGAGTTGATTCAGGAGAGAATAACTTTCAAAGTTGGAAGTTTGTGTCATACTTTTGTACCCAAGAGATACAAACCTTTTCATGGTATCTGTAGAAATCTCTTTAAGGGTCTTCCAGACAGGTCACAACTACGAAAAGCAGAGGGAAAAATAGAAACAAAATGAAAGATGTTCATCTTTCTGTATTTGTGCGGGCCATCCAACACTTTCAAAGTCCTGCAGTGCTTCTCAAAATAATATTTTTAATTTTATAAAACACCCTTACGTACAAATTATATTGAAATATAGGTTATTGAGTTAATATTTTTATTATGTACATTCATTTGTTATCAACTGTAATGGCAGGTCCAATAACTAAAAAGATTTCAAAAGGGTGAAGATAAAGAATATGCTAAGCTATTGAGACATCTGCAGTAATTGTGATATAATTGGAAAATATCAGTGATGCCCAAGCCAGATATACTGCCAACCGTTTTGTAGCTGGTTACTGAAAAATAAAGATGATCTTCCCCTTTCCAATAACATAAGTTCCTGAATTCCATCACTAGACTCCTCGGGTGTTCTGCACCCTAAATAAGAACTCCTGTCATAGAATGAATTTTATATTTCAGTCACTCTATTTTGTCTTATGCTTGAGAGTCAAGAAATCTATTTATTTTAGAAATAAGATAATCATTTTGCATGTTTTAGCATATACCAGATTAAGTACATAGAAACATTTTCCCCTACCAAATATGTAATGCACAAGAATGCTTAAAGAACTGTATTTAAATGTGATTTTTTTTAAATTTTATTTATCCTATGTTGATGATATACATGTGAGCTCTTGTGTGAATGTGTTTTAGAAATTCATGTAATTTGTGGTCCCAAAATCCTGGGCACAGAATTTTGTACAATCTCTTTTGTACAACCTCTCAGGCTCCACACCTATCATTTGCACTGTTTGGCAGTCATCAGCATAGGAGTGAAATGCTAGGCTGACCTTCTTAGAAGAACCCCTACATTCTCATTGAGGGCATCTATTGTGGCTTCTTTCATTTTGCTTTAGGGAAAGGTTCAAAGTTCCATCTATTACAAGCTTCCTTCAGAGAATTCTCCTCTCCAGTAATAGCTTAGGCTTCAATTAAATAGACTGCTGTTGAAGATGGACAATGGTCCAGTTCGGCCCAGTATCTGATAGCAAGTCCTCTGGGATATGTCTACTCTCTCTTTTGAAAATGAGTAGGTACTTACTATACACTATCCTCAGCTTTGAGGACATAGCCAGAATTCCATGACAACAAAAAAGTCTGATTTAGCATCAGTTATGTACATATACTTTCATAAAAAATGGATTATATATATATATATATATACACACACACACACACACTAACAAGCATGTCTCAAAACGTATTGCTGCCTGTGTAGGAGACCGGAGGAAGATCCTGGCTCCTGGCTTCGTATCTGTGCAGCTCCGGCCATTGCAACCATCTGGGGAGTGAACCAACAGATGGAAGACCTCTCCCTCTCTTTCCCTCTCTCTCCCTCTCTCTCCCTCTCTCTCCCTCTCTCTCTCTCCTTCTCTCTCCCTCTCTCTCCCTCTCTCTGCCTCTGCCTCTCTGTAGCTCTGCTTTGCAAATAAATAAATTTTAAAAAATAAATCTTTAAAATAGTAAAAAAAAAAAAATTCATGTAATTAATCCAAATGTCATGGTATGGAACAGAAGGACTTAGCTATCCAAATCTTATTACATGAAACTTGATGCACTGCAATACTGGTGAGGCATACGAATTTATGTTTGGAGAACAGATGAATCAGTTAATAGCTTAAGAAATACTGGAGGTAGGCCGGCGCTGTGGCTTAACAGGCTAATCCTCCGCCTTGCGGCACTGGCACACTGGGTTCTAGTGCCGGTTGGGGCGCCGGATTCTATCCCGGTTGCCCCTCTTCCAGGCCAGTTCTCTGCTATGGCCTGGGAAGGCAGTGGAGGATGGCCCAAGTCCTTGGGCCCTGCACCCGCATGGGAGACCAGGAGAAGCGCCTGGCTCCTGGCTTTGGATCCACATGATGCGCCAGCCGCAGCGGCCATTGGAGGGTGAACCAATGGCAAGAAAAAGGAAGACCTTTCTCTCTCTCTCTCTCTCTCACTATCCACTCTGCCTGTCAAAAAAAAGAAATACTGGAGGTAATTTTTACAAAAGATATTTCAAGGAATAGATGCAAACAAAATGAGAATCTTTCTGTTTAAAAAACAAAGACAACAGAGGAAAAGCAATGAAAGTGTATGATTTAAATTTCCCTCTACTATTTCTTCTTGATTAAACTGACATGTTTTGCAAAATGGAATAGAAAATGCATCCTTCAAAAGTAGAATGCAATGTTAGGACACATCAATTTGGGTTACTTTTCCAACACAGATAATTCTCACTGTTAAACTTGTTCCACATGAGGATCAAGATAACACCTTTGTGAAGAGAGTAACCTTGACCTCAACAAGACCTACCTTCACTAACAAACATGCTAATGCATACAGACTAAAAACAATATCAAAATAGATTAAAAGGTTGTATTCACACTTATTTTCTATCCTATTCTCGCTGAAGGTTACTTAAAGGCATTCAACCTGATTTTGCAGATCAAATATAATTCTCAGATAACTTTGAGATATAAATAAGATCAATATTACATCAAAATACCAAAAATAAAAAATGCCTACAGCCATTCCAGACATCTGTATTTATTTCCTGCCACTGCACAACCAATTATCACAAAATTAGATGTTGAAGTCAGCACATACTTACTACACTGTGGTGATGTGGGTCAGAAACCCAAGTGCAGCTTCCTTGGGTTTTCTACTTGGGATTTCATACCTTGGGTGTCAGGCAAGTATTTAGCACAATTCAGTTCCTTGTGGGTACAGGACTAAGGTCACATTTTCTTCATGGTGCTTGGTCAGAAAGAAAAACAGATGTGCAACTCTTTCATACACATTCAGTAATTCCCACAATGACTGTTGATTGAAAAGTGTGTTACACCATCATGATACCTAGCATTGTAAATGCACTAATAAACCTGGCACAGGCACCACTTGTAAGGAGTCTATTTTACAAATATATCACAGGCATAGGTAATTAAAGGCAATAAACTCAACAGCCTACCACATTTCAAGACCCATTTATTGTGAAACTGATGTGAGGGAGCCAGGCAGGGAGATAGATAAAGATAGGCGATTCTGAATGTCTGCCAGCCCTGCATTGTAACTCCACCCCCTTCCCTATCCATCCAATCTGGCCACCATTCCATGATGCATCTGTATCTTATCCAGGACCAGGAAGGAGGAAATGCTCTAATGGCCACACGGAAGTTAAAACTCCATGTAGAGGCACCATAAAATCCCCAGGAAGCCTTATGCATGCTGAGCTCCAACCCGGTTGTATATTCAATGAAGTTACCACCTCCTATCTCATAAAAGAGACTGATAACATGAGAGGGGCCCTTCTTTTGCTCTTGATCACCTTTAGGGATTCTTGTCAGGCCTCCCCCTTTCCTCTCTCCTTATACGCATCTCTCTGGCACACTGAAGATGATTATCTCTCCATGTGGGCTGGTGCACACTCACATGTGAATGTATATTCTCTCTCTCTCTCTCTTTCTCATAAATTCTGCTTCCATTGGTGCACTATATATTTGTTTCTGCTTTGAATTCTTATATCTGTGAGGGCAAGAAGATGAAACAAAGATTAAGAGGCATAGACTCATTACAAGACCACCATATACTGTTAATTGTGTTGATTGCTGAAAACACATGTGAACAATACAGCTCTTTTCCAAGTTTTTAATGAAATAGAACCATGGCTGCTTTCCATCATCAAATTTAACAATATCTTTCTATTTAATATGTGAGACATTAAGAATCCTCCAATCCCAACTTTCTTTCCGAAGCCGTTGGCTTTAATCATTGATAGATAAACTAGAGTGGTTAATGACCTAGAGAAGGAGGCAGGAATATTCCAAGCATGCCTAAAAAATGAGGCCATCAGTTCAGAGATGAGGGCACTTCTGATAGTGACTTATTTTAAGTGCCAGGGTCGTGATGGCATCTCCAAGAATTAGGCAATGAATCTTACATACTAAATAATCTGATCAGATAGCTGAATGCAATGTTAATCACCTAGAGATGGATGAACAGAACATGCACGTTATATATGACAAGAGCTAATGATCAGCACGTTAGCTTACTAATGGTTTTCAGAAATTAAGTGACTTCATCATGATTTTTCAGAACTAATGTCTTTATTAGGGCATTTTGCTGAAATAATACACTTTATCATCTGGCATTCTTTCAGAAACAATACTAAAAACAAATATGTTTAAAAAGTAAGCATGAATTTGAAAGCATAATTTAGTTGCTCTCTATTTTACATTGTTTTTATGGCAGCTTATGGTTGTGTTTGATTGTTTTTGAAGCTCTTTTCTTGGTTGTTTGAATTATTGTTGAAAGTAAGTACATAGTGGTAGCCATTGTCCTTTTTAAGTGGATAAATATAAGAGACATAGAATTCAAAATTGTTTCATTTTTCATAAAAATACACATGATATTTACAAAGAAAAAGATATGAAGAGAGAGTAATATAAGTGTTTTTAAGAAGGAAGCACATTATCATAGGAGAAATTGTGCCGTAAATATTTTATCAAAAATCTTCACAGTAAAGCAGGAGCATAGTTTAATCCTCCTGAGTCATTTTACTTTAGAATAAGGAGAATACTAAAGAACATTCATTGCAAGTGTAATTAAGAACATCTTTCTCTTACTTCTCAAGAGAACAAGTCTGTATATGAAGAAACATTTTTTTTAAGATGACACATCTAGTTGAGAGCAGAGTAAAAAGCCAAAATTTGGTTTCTCTCTCTACTAGTCTACTGCTTTGATCTCACTCTCAAAAAAGACGACTTGTCAGTGAATTACTGGGGTCAGTTTAGGGACGATGAAACTATGAGATCCTTTAGATTTAAACCATCATCATCATTCTGGGTCATCTTAAAGGAAAAGCATAAAACAGGCAAGATGGGGAAGAACTAATTCAAGTGGAGTGACAAATCAGTGTGTTTTGCCCTATTAGTTCTATATAAATTGATTAGAATTTACAGATTAAGCATTGCAAATCCAAAATCTAAAATGTTCCAAAATCTGAAACTTTTTGAGTACTAACATGATACTACAAAATTCTAAAACTTGAGACTTCGTTTTCTGCACACAATTATTCAAAATATTTTAATTACCTTTAGGCTTCATGTATAATGTTTGTATGAAACAGAAATTAATTTTGTGTTTAGACTGGGGTGCCATCTCTAAGATATCTCATATATGTGAAATGTTCTGAAAATTAAAAAAAAAAAAAAGAAGAAATTTCAAAGGCTTCCAGTCCCAAGCAACTTGGATAAGGTATTCTCTACCTGTACTTTCTATTTCTGCCACGTGGAACTACATCAGCACAACAAGTCTTTGAAACAGAAAACGTGTCCTTACCAAATACCACATCAGGAAGTGCCTTGATCTTTAACCTAACAACCTCCATATCAGTGAGAAACTTGTTGTTTAAAGAACCCAATCCCTGAGACTATGTTATAGCAGCAGACACCAAGAATACAACTGATGAAAGGAAATTTTTAAATATATTTATTTACTTGTACATTAAAAAAATGTTGAGTGGACACCTAGAAACTAGGAAAGGATTTGGAATATGCCTATAAAATGGGAATCATATATCATCTATGTTAGTGTGCTTTTGTGTAATTATATAGTTTCATAAAAAGTATATGGAAGTTTTGTAATTTATAAAATAATAGTATGTATTTCAGGATTTATATTCATATCTCTGAAAACTAATGATGAAAAATAATACCACTGAAAGATAACATGTAATAAGAGTATAAAATTATATAACATGTTGTTAGTAAAAGTTCCACATAATGAAACATTAAAGCATCAACATTTACAGGTTACTCATCAGTGATATGCAGTCTAAGTTATATAAAACTCATGTGTCATTCATACAGGCCAGGGCCACTGATATGAGATTCTTTGTAAAATTATTTCTGCTTTTTTATGAATGTACGAATTCCAAATATAAATCAAAATAGAGTGCTGTTTCAGGTTTGATGCATCATTAACCTCCCCTAAGGGAGTTCAAAAAACAGTACACAGATGTTTTTGTGAGCCACATTCCCCAAGTTTGGCAGTTCCATTCAAAATTCAGCAAAACAGTCTCACCTATCTTTCTATATGTCTCTAACCCACATGGTTCATTCATCTCTGAATGTTTAATACATCCAGACTCAAAGACACTGTGTTCTCTAACTATGAGGAACAGCTCAGGTCAATAATGAGCATTAACCTGCTGGCTGTTGTAACAGACAACAGTAAGACACTGTCGTAATGAGTGTTTATATGCAGAAGGCAGCTATAAACCTGAGAATAAGTGCAAATCAACACTGCAATTTTTGCAACTATTCTCTTTTAGGATGCTGGGGTTTCCATATTCGTGTTGTGCATCCATTATCAATAGTCTTCAGGGAAAGTGATTAAAATCAGACAATGCTCAGAGTGTTTTAAGGCAATTCCAATCAATGGTACTGCTATCACCAGGAGTCATGAGAGAAAATATGTGAAGAAATATAGACAAACTAATTCTGAAGAGCAGCTGTTCATCTGGAAATTGGGAAAGACATTTGAGAGTCCAACGAGAGTCGGGGGTGAGCAGGGAAAATAAATGGAGCACATTGGCAGCAGGTAGGCTGGGCTCTGACATTTACTGACTTAAACAAGTGCAGGAGAAATCAGTCAACTCTGAGCCTTGGTTTCATCCTTGGTTAAATGCAGGTAAAGATCGCAAGCTGAGACAACACAGATGGCCCTCAAAACAAATTTTTCCCTCATTCCCATTGGCACTTAACTAAAGCAACTAGACAATCACCACAATGTCAGAACACCACATTTCTGCCTTTAATTACAGAGCTCTGGTGCCCCTTAGCCTTCCTAGATTAAGTGCTCTTCCTTCATAAAAGAGAGATACAATCTGTCTGCCCATTCACTGTGATGGCCTGTTCATACAGATGGTAGAGGAGACATCAGTTTTAACTGCTGTCATTATAATGCCAAATACTGTATAATAGCAAAGGTCTGTTTATGGCTTGATTGATGTGTCATTCAGAAAGAATTGCTCTGAATAAAAATATAAGAGAAGTGCTTAAAGCCCTTTGTCAGTTATCTGTACTGTTCTATCAGTAGGATAAAAATACTTACATGAAAATTTGTGTTGGAAGATCTTTGTCCAACAAATGATCTGAATGGACAACCACAGAAAAACATCTGATCTAAATCTCATACCTTACACAAACATTAAATCCAATGGATAAGACCTAAAAGAAAATTGGAAAACCATTAAAAATCTTCAAATTCTAGGATTAGGCCAAGAGGTTTTTAGAATGGAAACAAAAAGAACAATCCATTGAAGGAAGAATTGATAAAATTGACCAAATCAAAATTCAAACTTTTGTTCTGTGAAAGACAATGTGAAGAGGATGGAAAGAAAGCTACAGACTACTTCCTAATGTCTAGAATATATTAACAACTATCAAAACAACAATGAAATAAAACAAAAAATCCCTGAGCAGGCATTTAAGCTGACCTCTTGGGACACCTGCATCCCATATCAGAGTTTTGAGAATCCAGTCCCATCGGCACTTCTGATCCAGTTTCCTACCAATGCATACCCTGAGAGGTGGCAGCTGATGGCCCAAAGACATGAGTGCCTACCAGCCACATGGGAGATCTAGATGAAGTTTCTGGCTCCTGGCTCCTGGCTCCTGGCTTCAGCCTAGTCCAGTCACTGTTGTGGGTATTTAGGAAGTGAACCAGTGGTTAAAATCTCTCTCTCTCTCTCTCTGTGTATGTGTATGTATGTGTATCCCTCTTCTCCTACTCCTCCCCCCTTTCCCTTTCACATAAATATAAATAAACTTTTAAAATTTTTGCTAAAATAATGGGCAAAAGGCAGGGATAGATATTTCATGAAAGAGAAAATGCAAATGACAAGCAATGAAAAGATATGTAACATCCTTAGTCATTAGTGAAACGTAACTTAAAAGAATGATGTATCATTACACACCTATCCCAGTAGCTAAAATAACAACACCACTATGTAGTCATTAGGATGCAGAGAAACTGGATCACACGTGCACAGCTGCTGAGAATGTAAAGCCGGTATAGCCACTCTGTAAAAGGGTTGGACAGCTTTCTATGGAACTAAAGATGCAATTTCTACATACTATATGATCTAGTTATTGCACTTCGGGGCATTTGTCCCAGAGAAATGAAAACATAATCACACAAAAACTTCCATACATACTTACAGCCTAACTCATAACACCATCAAGCTAGAAGCAAACTATATGTCCTGTGATGGGTAAATTGTAAAACAAACTGACTACCATAGAGTACTACTCAGCAATAAAGAGGAACAGGTAACTCATAGATGCAATGTCTTGAATGAATTTTTAAGGCTATACTTTGAATGATAAAAGCCAAGCCCAAATGTTTTCATACTGTAATTTCATATCTATAGCAAATTTTCTAATGGGAACAGATTAGCGGTTGCTAGTCATTTAGAAATGGGGAGGGGAGTAGGATAAAGCTATTTTGAACGAAAGTAATTCTAGGAAGCCTTGTCGAGATGGGACTGTTGGATGTGGTAGTGGATCAGTATGTGATAAAATGTACAGAAATGAAAGCCTCTCGGCATGCTCACTCACACACGAAGGGACAGGAAGTGTGGATGACATGGGTAAATTGTTTCAATGGCAGTATTCCAGTTGTGTTTTAAAGAATGTTACCAATGGGGGAGCAACCCAAAGGGTACACAGGGTCTCTGTATTTTTTCTTACAACTTCAGGTGAATCTATGGCTATGTTGATAACATTTTTGATTAAGGGATTTTTTTAGTAAGTTGTGAAATTTTGTTTGTATTGTTCATATGAAACTTAAATGACTCAATCATATCTGTAGGTGGGAAAAGGTGAGGGAAAAAAACTATAAATGAGCATGTTTAAAATAAAATGGCAATGTAATAATTCAGGAATTAATTTCTGATTCTTTGCAATTGCTCTTATCAACTATTATTCTATAGTATTTTAAAACAATTTATTCTATGCAACCAAGCAATAACTACCAAGAAATATAAACACTGGCTTGAAACACAGCAGATAGAAAAAATATCTAATTCCATTATTCTATATTTTGATGTTATTAAACATTTCAAACACAGCCAACAATGACTTATAACCTTCAATTACTTTATGCATGTAAGACCAACCCATTTGATATAAATAAATAAAGAATGTTAAGACTTCTACATTAATGATTTGTAAATGATTCACCAAAATATTCTAAACCTCAAAGTACAAGTTTCATTTTATCCAAAATGAGAACATATGACTGATGTCACATGTTAAAGAGAAACTTCTCATCACATTTCCCCTACTATTTTTTTCTCTGGTTTACTCTGTAGGTACTGTAGCTGATCAAAGTAAATTCTGAAGAACAGAGTGTTAAAAATTTAAAAGTGGATCTGGCCTCAGAATCAGCCCTTAAGGCTGGCGCCGTGGCTTAACAGGCTAATCCTCCGCTTTGCGGCGCCGGCACACCGGGTTCTACTTCTGGTTGGGGCGCCGGATTCTATCCCGGTTGCCCCTCTTCCAGGCCAGCTCTCTGCTATGGCCCGGGAAGGCAGTGGAGGATGGCCCAAGTCCTTGGGCCCTGCACCCGCATAGGAGACCAGGAGAAGCACCTGGCTCCTGGCTTCAGATCAGTGCGATGCGCCAGCCGCAGCGGCCATTGGAGGGTGAACCAACAGCAAAAAGGAAGACCTTTCTCTCTCTCTCTCTCTCTCTCTCTCTCTCTCTCTCTCTCACACACACACACTATCCACTCTGCCTGTCAAAAAAAAAAAAAAAAAAGATTAAAAAAAAAGAAGAATCAGCCCTTAAGGCATTCGGATCTGGCTGAAGAGCCCATGAGAGCATTTTAGTCATGGAAAGCCAAGACACTCTGGAAAAAAAAAAAGAAAGAAAGAAAGAAGACCTAAATGGAAGATCTCTGAGAGTGAGATCCCAGTGGAAAGAATGGGGCCATCAAAGTAGGAGGTACTTTTCTCTGAAGGTAGGAGAGAACTTCCACTTTGGCTATGACCCTGTATGAATAAGATCGAAGTCAGCGAACTCAAAAGGCTTCCATAGCCTTGGCAACTCATGACTAGAGCCTAGGGAGATTACTGACGCCATAAACAAGAGTGTCAAATTGTTAAATCAACAACAGGAGTCACTGCGTACTTACTTCTCATGTGGGATCTGACCTTAATGGGTTGTCCAATGTGAAGTAATGCTATAACTAGTACTGAAACAGTATTTTTACACTTTGTGTTTCTGTGTGGGTGTAAACTGATGAAATCTTCACTTAATATATACTAAATCGATCTTCTGTATATAAAGATAATTGAAAATGAATCTTGATGTGAATGGAATGGGAGAGGGAGCAGGAGATGGGGAGGTGTGAATGGGAGGGAAATTATGGGGGGGGGGGAGCCATTGTAATCCATAAACTGTACTTTGGAAATTTATATTTACTAAATAAAAAAAATTTAAAGTGGAAAAATGTACATTTGTTTTAATTATTTAAACATTTGCCCAATCCTTAAAGAATTGGAAAATATAGTTAAGAAATAATAGACCAAAAAGGACATAACTGTTAAATTTCTAAAATAAGAAGGAGAATCTTTTTACTCTGATTAATGACTGGAGCAGAAGAAGAAAACAAGGATTCCCTGAAGGTATTTTCCAAATAAAACTCTTGAAATGTGCTTTCACACCTTGGTCATTACTGCTGTTTATGGAGGCTGTTGATCTTTTCTATTAAGGGAACTCAGTTATCCCACCTGGAATGAGGCAAGCTTCCTAAGAAGTTTCCTGGAATTGCATGTCTGGATGGGAGTCCCTATCTGTGTGACCCTGGGATTGGTAGTCACTGGCACTCCTACCAGTTGTAGTTTTTATCTAAATTGGCTTTATAGTCTCCATCCCAAAGCAGAAAGAGACATAGACAGCATATATAGCCCTTACAGATTGCCCTGAAAGTCTTAGTCCTGATAATAATTAACAGTTGTTCAAAGAGGAAAAAAAAACAAGAACTTAAACTTGGCTTAACCTTTAATGATATTGAAGTACTAAAATAAAATTGATGGCCTGAGTAAAAGGCCATGGATTAATAATAGAGTGAGTCTACAAGTAGATGCTAAGTTCATTGGGTTATCTTCCCTTCAAATTCCTTAGTATATTGTGAAGTCATTGTTACTGAATAAATAGTTCTTTAGTGTGAATGTTAAAGTTAAGGAAGATAGGACAAATAGAATTTGTTGTGTGCCCATAGCACAAATAAAGAACATCTTAAATAATCTTAGAGGGAGATAGATAGTGTTTGGATCTAAAGAACAGTGTAAGGATAATTTGCTTAGAAGTAACACAACTCTATAAAATGGCTTTCCTTTTATTAAACATTATACTTTAATATTTGTTGAATAAAACATAACCTTAAATGTTCATTGAGTAAATCATAATCTTAAAACAGCCAAATGGTGACCTGCGTTGTGAATATCTTTGGCTATCCCTTCCTTTTAGAATAAAATATCATTAATGCTATGCTGAAATTACTTTTTTTATCTCATCTCTTCATTAATCAGAGTAAAAAGAAAACAATGTTAAATGCAAATTTTATTTTGGAAATTTAATAGGTATGTCCCTCCTATTGTCCTATTTTTTGTGCTTAATTATATTTTCTGATTTAATTTTATACTGAACATTTATAATAGAAACACTTTAATAATTGAACCTAGACCAGGCTACTCCAGTGAATCTTTATTGTAGTTATGCTACCAAATGTCTGACAGTTTCCATATTTTTGTTCAGTACTACATTGTATAGTAATATTCACTCTGTGTGCCCCCTTTACTACAGAGAATTAGTAATTCATACAACACTGAACCATGAGAAAATTGGTCTGCTTGCTGAAGGCATCAGCAGTCATATTTTGAAAACCATCAACTAAGAACTTCAACCTTAATCCCTGGAAAAATTATGAATCATCAGCTACATCTGACACTTATACAAGCAAAAGCTGAACAGGAGGAGCCAGCACAGGTTCAGGAAAAACAAGCTATGTCAAACTGACAAGCTCTATCAAGCTGCCAAGCCTGGCAAATCAGTGTAATTTTATGAATGTGTACATTTGAACTTCAGCAAGGCATTCTACAAATCATACTGCAAGCTTCTAAGTAGGCTGGGAAAATGCCATGCAAGCATTTTCGTTAGTGGTGATAATCTTTCTGACATATTTATATGTGAAGGTGTACAAATTCTTTGTTTTTCTCTTCTACACCATTTGTCTAAGTTACAAATGGAGTCAGTAAGGATGTCAGTCAAATTTGAAAATAAAACCAAATTCTTAGAGTGTAACTCTCAAATCAGAATTAGGATTCCAACCTAGGGTTGCATATTTCTGATACCATCTCCAGCTGCATTTTTATAATCTTGGTAAGTAGCATCAAGCATCAAAACAGATGTAACTGAGCTGGAAAAGACGCAAACACATTCATGGAGATGTCATAAATAAGTGAGTCCTCACATGAAAAGCCATAGAATCTGAGTTGTTTGCAAGTTCGCTAACAGTGTGATTTGAATGTTCTACTACACAAAATTCTTTAAGAGAGTTGAGTGGGCATATTAGATTATCATACTTAAAAGACAAGACTGAATAGATTACCCACAGAACAGAGGTGGGAATAAGGAGATATCTGTAAATAACCTGAACAACTGAAAAAAATCAGGACTATTTACATAGAGGATTGAAGAATGATGAGAAAAAATGCTGCTTGTTTTCAACTATTTATGGAATTTCATACTAATTTGCAGATAGATTTTATTTTCCCTTATTTGTTTGTTAGGGTCAGCCTAGTACCAGCTGTGAAGAACTTTGTCTTAATTAGAACTGTGCTGCAGAATGGAGGCTTTGTGTAAGTAGGATTATTGGTGCTTTAAGAATGCTGTAGACAGGATGCCATTATCTGATGAGAGACCAGAGTAGATTTCTTCTTCTAAGACTTTCCAACACAGTCATTTAATGATTGGAATATATTATATGCATGCTTTATAAATTCTGTACCTTGTGGAACAATGTAAGTTGTATCTGGCAAGGAAGGAAGTCCATTGTAGTGGAGAAATAAAAGATTTCTTGAATTTTCAATTTTTTTAAGAGTTGAGTAATCATCTTTACTCTGTACATAAGGTGGGTTAGCTTGGATTCTATCATAATGTTGTATGACTTAACTTTGCCCTAGATCTATAGAACTTCCATTGTTCCTGGCACACAGTAGATTAGCTTTTACAAACTAAAGTGGTGAACACACTGCAAAACCATTGCAAGAACTATGATCAGACCAGAACAAAATGCTCTAAAGATTAATAGAAGAAAATTTTAATGGTATATATTTTCTCCACAGTATTTGCTTTAAATAGGCTAGATTCCACTATGGATTTATAAGCTCTGTGGAACAGAAATTGATCGATAGCATCTTCAGTCTCTTGATAAAAGAAGGGCAACCTAAATGTAATTATTTCAAAAAGTCTTGAGGGAACAGAAAGATATGTCTCAAATGGCACATTATCTAAAATAAAGTCAAAAATACCTTGGGGAAAGCAAGAGTGGTTCCTTTTACTAATATAGTCATGTTAACTTCTTGTTTTTCTATCTCTGTCTTGACATCTCTTCTTTTTCACTTGTTTGTTTCTTCTTTAAGTCCATATATATGTGTGTGTGTGTGTGTGTGTGTGTGTGTAAAGATAGATACTGGGAAGGGAGCAACCAAGAGACTAATACTTAACCACTAATCTCATATTCTACTATCTCCAACCTTGGGAGAAGGTCTCATTCTGTTACAATGGACTCATGTAAGTTAATGAAGATAAGTTATGTTAATTTCAGTGAGAATTATCTTATTGTATAATTGAAGCCCTTACCTATGTTCAATACAAAAATATTTTCTAAGACATTTTATATGAAGTTAAATATAACATTAAGTATGATTACAAGTAACAAATCACTGATAACTTAGAAAATGCAGCAAATTTATATTTGCTTACATTCCCTAAGCATTCTTTTAAGTGCTTATCATTCAGAAGAAATATTTCTTGGATGTTTACTCCAATATTTTGGATAGTGAGCTGTGGTAAATACT
Source organism: Lepus europaeus (assembly GCF_033115175.1). NCBI lineage: Eukaryota > Metazoa > Chordata > Mammalia > Lagomorpha > Leporidae > Lepus > Lepus europaeus. The sequence goes on from NC_084828.1 coordinate 33,969,288, forward strand.
TACTTTGCTTCACAAGGCAGAAAATAACATCTGATGCTGTATCAGCCATTTGCTCATGAAGTTTCATTCCATAATTGATCTAAAATAGGAAGTTTGAAGGTGAAATATATTTTCTCCAATGAGTATTACTCCTCCAAGCAGGCATGACTCCCTAAGAGTGTTTCCCTTTCTGATTCACCATTTGTCACAGGCAGTACATGTCTGAAGTCCTGTGTTATAAAAAAGTTCTTGAGTTTTAACATTCACAAAACTTTTTTTTTTCAGATCAATGGACTGACCTTACTAGTCACTTAGGAAATATTGAAAGTCATGTTGACTTCTTCCTCTTCCTCATCACATGTAAAAATTTGTGATGAACAAATTTTGATGCTATCTACTAAAACTCTTTGAAAACCGTTCTCTCCTTTCCATCCACACTCAGTACCTTTGCTCTCATCCTTAAAGTTTCTTGCAGAGTGTCAACCTATTCTCCTAAGATTCCTGCTCTATCAGAACCTATGGAGCTATCAGAGATTCTTTTTAATGGGGAAGTCTTTGCTTACACATCCTTCAGAAAATTCTACAAACTTCTGCAAAAAGTCAGGCTTCTTAATGTTACTGAATCTGCTTCATAATCTAATTTCTGTGTATGGGCTCAACCTCCTGTCTCATCCCTCAATCACATGGATATAATGTGCTCAACATAAAAAGCTGTCTTCAGTGCCATTCTCTCGTACCCCTCTTTGAGTTGAGCAAGCATGCCTGTCTCCTGGGCACAACATCCTATCCTGTCAACTTCACTATGCAGTTTAAGCTGGGGATTATGGAGGACCAGATTTTTTTTTTTTTTAATTTTTTTTTTTTTTGACAGGCAGAGTGGACAGTGAGAGAGAGAGACAGAGAGAAAGGTCTTCCTTTTGCCGTTGGTTCACCCTCCAATGGCCGCCGCGGTAGCGCGCTGCGGCCGGCGCACCGCGCTGTTCCGATGGCAGGAGCCAGGTGCTTCTCCTGGTCTCCCATGGGGTGCAGGACCCAAGGACCTGGGCCATCCTCCACTGCACTCCCTAGCCACAGCAGAGAGCTGGCCTGGAAGAGGGGCAACCGGGACAGGATCGGTGCCCCGACCGGGACTAGAACCCGGTGTGCCGGCGCCGCAAGGCGGAGGACTAGCCTGTTGAGCTACGGCGCCGGCCTGGAGGACCAGATCTTAACAAAAAGCTTCGAATTTAATATGGAAGGACAGAATAAAAATAACATATGGTAGATGAATATTCGACTTTGCTAATCTCTTTAGCCTGATTTTTGCCCTACATTCTTGCTTCATCTTTTGCCCCACCCACTCTCAAGCTAATAAGGACCTTCAATTCAATTGAGTGGATCTCAACCAAGATAGGTTAAGCAGCCAGGGGACATTTGGCAAGGCACTGAGATACTGTCTGCCACAACCCAGGACTAGAAGTGTTCCTGGGATGCTGATAAACAACTTACAATGCATAGAATAATTTCTCTCCAAGCAGACATCAAAAAATTATCCCTCCCAAAATATCAGCAGTGCCACAGTCAAGAAACCTTTCTCCAGACCCAGACTGTAAGCTTTAAAAATAACTAACTTTTGGCCGGCGCCACGGCTCAATAGGCTAATCCTCTGCCTGTGGCGCCGGCACACCAGGTTCTAGTCCCGGTCAGGGTGCCGGATTCTGTCCCGGCTGCCCCTCTTCCAGTCCAGCTCTCTGCTGTGGCCCGGGAGGGCAGTGGAGGATGGCCCAAGTGTTTGGGCCCTGCACCTGCATGGGAGACCAGAAGAAGCACCTGACTCTTGGCTTTAGATCAGCACAGTGCGCTGGCCATGGTACGGTGGCCTCAGTGCACCGGCCACAGCGGCCATTGGAGGGTGAACCAACGGTAAAGGAAGACCTTTCTCTCTGTCTCTCTCTCTCTCTCACTGTTCACTCTACCTGTCAAAAAAATAAAAATAAATAAAAAATTTAAAAAAAATAACCAAGTTTTAATTCCTAGAGCTCAGTACACTCTCTCTTTGTTCCAATTCATTTACAAATGGTGTTGTGTGTGACCTTTGGGAGTTTGAGTCCCTGGCTCTGCTTCCAGTCTACCATCTTTATAATGCATACCCTGGGAGTCAGCAGGTGACTTAAGCATTTGGGTCCCAGCCACCCATGAGGGAAATCTCAATTGAGATCTGGGCTCCTGGCTGGACCTCATCCAGATACCTCTCTCTCCCTCCCCACCTCTCTCTCTCAAATAAATGAAGATAAATAAGAACAACAGCAAAAAATAATTTGTAGAAAATTCTGGTCATCTCTCTATTTGTTCACCTGTTACTAAGTGTTGGCTAGCTTGTCATAGATTGTTTTAAAGTCACCTCAACAAATGCTTCTTATTGGAAAATACAGTAAGTCTAAACCCAGAAATCTGAAATATTCATATCAGAGCATTCAAGAGGTTTACATATGACCAATATTCCCTTTGTAACTTAAGGGATAGAACTGTAGGATTTTTGTCTCTTCATGTCACGATAGAGTTAAAGCCCTGTGTCTCAGACACTCAGCCTTGTGCTAAAACTCTGAGCTATAGAAATACTATTATACTGAGCACTGGAAAGCCTTTACACATGATGGGAGATGCTAATAAAAGTGTTTTTAGTAGAAGAAACAAAATGAAATAACTTGTTAGTGCCTCTGTAATACTTGTTACCATTATCAGTTACTTGTGCCAACACCTGCCTTGCACTACAGAGAAGATAAAACCATTGTTATTTGTGAGGATTTTTTTTTTTTATTTTTATGAAGTACAGGCATAGAAATCAAATTATCATATTTCCCCATTCTTTCTGTACTGGAAATCAGGCATATTTATTAGCTGCAACATAGCATTTCAAGCTGGCATTTGGATCATTTCAATAACTAATGTTTGTTTTATCAACAATGGTTTAATTTGACATCCTGCATAATGCATGTGCAATAACAGTGCCATGTTTGATGGATAAATGCCTAGGAAAAAAATTAAAATTGGCTAATAAATAAAATTGAATTTCGAGACCCCATTTATTTTAAGGAAACTTGTCATGGGTTATTAACTGTACTAAATAATGGCTTGTTTATGTCTGTGCATAAATAATTTGAAACAAATCAGAGTGACATAGTTAAGGACTATTATACCTCACTTACTGGTAAATGCAAGGAAAAGCAACCCTCCTCACCTCCTAATTACCAGACCTGCTATTTTTCAGAAACAGTTTCTACTTGTTGACAAGATTATAACCAAAATTCAACTGAGCTCCTTAGCATGTAATATAAATCTATTATTTAAACACTCAGAATTTCTACTAGTAGGAAATTAAAGTAAAATTCTGACTGTACATCAGTGATTCCTTTGTCTCTGCATGTATTGAAATTAACTGGGGGAAATGTTTTAGTCTTATAATAATTAAGATGCTTTGTTACTCATTCTAGAGACTAAATGAATTGGCCTGAGTGTTTTGTTGTTGTTGTTTACTTCTTTACTTTTAAATCAATTGGGTTGTTTGCATGATTATTTCAAGTGCTCAGTAATTTTAAATGAAAAGCCAGGATTGAGAATCCCTGTTCTCTCACAGGGTCCTGGTCAATCATGGACATTAGTTTATAGATCTTACTTGAGAAATTGATTCAAATTGTTTAATACTCATCATTGTTTCCTTCAACACTTTTCTGAGCAGACATTTTCGTACCATAAGGTTCTGGTATTAAGGGATTACCAAGGTAGACTTTCTTATGTGAACACAAGAGAAAATTCTGAAGACAAGGTAACTGTCCCAAAAGAGAGAGAAACTAAGACTTTTTGAGTACGTATCTATACAGGCAAAAAAAATCTAGAAAAGTAATAAACAAGAGGATTTTTTAGAGAAGGTATAATTTATTCAGTCTTGCCTGTAAGTGTAGCTACTTTTAACCTTCTTATTGCCTTCATACCTGCTAATCTCACAGTAATCCAGTTGTTACCAAGTATTTTAACATTATTAATAATAATAATTGCATGTGTTTCCATTTTGCTTTGCAGTGATCAAACAGGTTTACATGTATCCTCATCTCTGTGCCCCTCAGAATACAGGAATATATAATTCAGTATACTCTGTTTTAACTAAGGAGTCACAGACTCAGAATGAACATGGATTACTCAGTGCTCAAAGCTAGCAAGTGGCAGAGTTGGGTCTAACTCCTGACTCCTAAATAGTTCAGATCTATTTTAGCAACCCAATTTGATGTTGAGAAGTTGGTGAAGTTGGGCTAGATTCCAAGTCTCTTAAAATTGAATTGCTCTCAGGATGTGCTGTGCTACAAATACTTAATACACCATATTTTCAACAAGTATAGCTCAGTGTCTTTAAAAAAATGGCTTTTCAAAAGGTAACTGGAAATTGATACTCTTATGTATTTTTTTAACACAATATCAGACAATTCACTACCTTACTGCCTTTCCCAAAATCTAACCTTTTTCCTTTTTCTGTATAAACTTTGCAATCATCCTTAATATGTGGATCTTGGTAAATTTTAAAAGGTGAGCTAGTGTAGAAGCTATCAAATCAAAAGATGAAGAGAAACAAAGATGAGCTCTTGGTATTTTCCTTCTGATAGTTCAGCTCTGTTCAACAGGTGGGATGCACTTCCATGCTTTGTCATGAGCCATTCATAGATGCTCTGAAGTTCTTAACTCCATTGTTTCCATCATATATTGTTATTATCTTTGTGGAAGATTCTCAGGACCAAGGTCCAGCTCACTGATTTACTGGAAAGACAGAAAAGCTGTTCTAGTCACTGATTTCATGTATTCCCAGCTGAAGTAAACAAATTAAAAAAGAAGGCAGGGCTGGGTGTTTAGCCTAGCAGTTAGGATGCCGGTTAAGGTACCCACTTCCCATATCAGAGTGCTAGGATTCAATTCCCAGCTGTGCTTGCTGCCAATTTCAGCTTCCTGCAGATGCAGACTCTGAGAGGCAGCTGGTGATGATTTAACTGCTTAGGTCCCTACAACCTATGTGGAAGACCAGGACTTAGTTCCTAGCTCCAGGCTTCAGCGCATACCTAGCTGTTGTAGGATAGTGAACCAGAAGATGGACTGGCTGTCTTTCCCTCCCTCTCTTTCTTCTTCTCTCCCTCTTTCCCTCTCTACCTCTCCCACCTCCATTCCCTCTACCTCTACAATAAATACATTTAAATAAATAGCAAAGGCAAGGGCGCTTAGTGTAGAGTCCAGATCTTCCAGTTGTCTTCTCTCAGTGGAGTCACCAGAGCAGTGATAACTTCTCCACATGCAAATGACATGAGAATGTATATAAAGCATTGCCAACCATAGAAGCTCTCCTAAGCCTGAATCTTGAGTCTTTGTTGGGAACAGATCACAAGTCATTGGTGGTCTGAGTGTAGCTACTCAGTCTCCAATCCCTCACCCCAGCCCTCAAGGACCTAACATGTGAAATGTGGCCTAGCAAATCTGGGGAAAAAAAAAAAAACTAACCAGGAATTGATAAAATAACATCATCAGATGAACTATGTGCCATGACCCAAAGATATCCTATCAAGTAAGATCTCCCAAGGGTTTAGAAGACTGTCAAGAGTCTGTCTTTTCTTCGAATATGCTGGGTTTGAAAGATCCAAGCTTGCTGAGTTAACCATTTACTGTATATCTAAGTGTTACTACTTCTGATTTACCACCCAAGGGAAACCCTTGAATTAAAGTTTGCTTTTCATTTGACTCTTATTTTATTATCTTAGTAAACTTCTCATCTAAACAAAGGACTCTGCCTGGAACTTTCTAAGCATTACATCTCTGTTTATTTATTTCCAAAACTTATCTTGTAACTGCTACAATAGAATTAAGAAATAGTTTATCTCATTGGAAACCTTTAAGCTTCCTTTATTTTCCATTCATTAATGAGTAGAAATTGACAATGAATGAAGATGACTGTGAGGACAGCTATTACATAGACTTGTTGAGGGTACTAGAGAGCTTTTTATTATAGCAAACCCTTCTTCTGTTTCAATGCATGGACTATGAATATGGCATGTTGAGTTAAGACTGATAGATCTACAAACCACTGAACTTCCATGAAATGAGGCAAAATGAGCCTAAAAGACAACTTTAAAGATTCCCTGGGAGGATGGCTTCACCATGTCTCCCATCATAAGAGCAATGAGAAATTGGAGACAGGACTGACTTCTTTGATCCCTGTTTCACTTCCAATCAATTTGATGTCAGATGTGATGCTAACTTTTAAAAGTAGGAGATAAGAATAGTACATATGTATAGGATTTTTTTGAAGAATTGGTGAGGTCATAAATTTAAAATTATTACTTTAGGCTTGACACATAAACACTCAATAAATACTAACTGCTATTATTTTTACCATCAAGCCCAATTATTTATAGGGAGTCTTCATACTTTCCTTATTATTTGTGTCTTTTTTGACATTTTATTAACAACAGTTGTATACTTATCTGTGGCCTACGGTGTGATATTTTAAAACATATATACAATGTTTACTGATCAAAGCAGGGTAATTAACATTTTGCCTTCTCTAACATTACCTTAGGATGATTAATTGAAATATTGTGATACCTTTCCACACAAAGGATGTTGAAACTGAGCAAGTTAGGAAATAAGGACTGGGACCAGGGGCTTAAAAATTTTGTGGAAAATGTACATTCTCTCTTAATCTCATTTTCCCACCATTCTGAGGCACTCTCAGATATGGCTGCCAGCATTTTTTAACAAACTTCAAAATTTAGTTATCTGATTCATTAGACTACTTAATGATCTGCATGGCATAATGCCCCAGTAGGAAAAACATAGGGGTTTTGCTTTCACAGATGCATGATCTTTAAAAATACTAAAGCATTTCTCTTTGTGTGTTAGGCCATGTCACCTACATTGCATTACATTGGATCAAAATTGACTGACCCTGACTTAAAGTAAAAATATGGGCATACTCCTTTGATGATTTCTCCAGTATAAAAATTTCTAAATACTTTAGCATACTTTGCATCCATTTGCGTTTGCTTTTATTGTGTTATTAGTTGCATAAAATGATAGGATAGCCTACCAAAAAAAAAAAAAAAACCTGAAGCACATTGACCCCAGGAACAGTTCAACACTGTGATTTCTTTAACATCTGTTCCTCTAAAAGGAATTATTTTCAAGAACCATTTGGAGAGTAAGTCATGAGAAAGCCCCAAGCAGCTAAGTTAAATGAGGAAGAGAAAGAAATAGGAGAGAAAGGTAGCTGCCTCTGGTGCATCGAGTTACCTCTGTATCTCCTGATGAATTGCCAGGGGCAAGTGTTATTATTAGATGGTGAATTTTTTAAAAGATATTGGGTTTATGTTTCTTCTACATTTTGTTCATTTTCTATCATTTAGTTTGAGAGAGCCACTATTTGAAGTCATTTATGAGCACTACAATATTTGGAGTATATTCTTCTTAATAGAGTAGGGGTATTAAGGTTATTGTCTAACTCCAGCAGATTATCATTGTAAAGTAGCACACACCATTAGAAAGAGTCAGTGGAGGACATTATCATTATGTATTAGCACAGACCATTAGACAGGAGTTTCAACTGCAAAGCCTACTGAGGAGAATAGATTCATAACATCACAGCCCTGCTGGGTAATACAACTCAAAATTGTTAAATCGTTCAGCCGAGGTGAACTTAGATCCCATGATTGGCACCTAACATCACTTTGGGCTTCTGGTGATGACTTACTCAGGGAGAACCCACTCTTTCTGATTCAGATGGAAGTCCTAATGAAGCACTCAAGGAATTTTGTCTTACTTCAACCCAAGCAAAGCTCATGCAAATTAAATAATAATAAAAATAATGATAATATTTATGATGGTGCTCAGCTTTTGGCTTGTAGTTATAAACTGAATTTTTAGTTGAGGAAATATTGGTCATTTAAGCATTTCTCTGCATTAATTTGTAATCGCTAAGTCAAAGGAATTACAGATAATGCCTAGTGAACTTATCTAGAGGAAACAAAAGAAATAACAATGCCATATTTATTTTAAAATCTTAGCATTGGGTAATGTCAAAGTGATGTTTCTTTGTACCACCAAATGTCAGAGTTGTTTGTATACGATATGACTAAATGTCATTTCTCCATGAGGCTCCCTTTAATATGCTGTTTATTCTCATGAAACATTAATGTATGCTATGGATGTTTGCCCGTGAAAAGGAAAAGCAACACATTTTGCACCTCTCAAATCAGAATTAATCTTGAATGAGTTTAACTTGCATCATTTGCATTTTCTATGGATAATGGAAAACCATTTGTAAATAAAAGGTTTATTACAGAGCAAAAAAGGTTATGTTCAAGGATGGAAATCTCATCTAAACCGTATCCTAAGAGTCAGTAGTTTCTATGTTTTACATAACAGAATATTTCAGCTCCTAATTCAAGAAAGAATGATAAAAGTAAGGGTAGCACTGGTAAAATACATCACTAATTATCCATTAATAATTTTTATTTTAATATTCATACTTTAACCACCAATAGACACAAAGGCATAAAATGGTAAATTTATTTAGTATAGACACATATTTTATAAATTTGTATGAATATATATTTACTATTACATGTATTTTTCTACATGTCAAGTAAATTAAAAAATAAATAAAAGCAATGAGGAAAGAGAGTAGTGTCCACAAGGACTGTGTTCTCTGCTTAATGTACCCCTCATTTAAAAAAAAATTACATGTATTTGTATAAATATACATTATGACAAAGTTTATAGCTTCTTACCTAGTTTATAAGTGCTAAAGCTTAGAGGCTAGTTCTAATCCTATTTGATACATAGGAAATAGCAAAAGACTGATCTTGGATACATACAAAATAATAGAAATAAAATAATCACCCTGAACTACAGTTAGTGGAATAGCATGCATGTGCCACAGAGAAAAATGCTAAATAAACATGACTTTGTATTTTATTTATAATTTGAGATGTATAAAGAAAAATCCCTATTATTGGAAACATTATGTGCTAACGGTTTTCAAAAAGTGCATAGAAAATACATAGCACAAGAAAGCTATGCATGGATGTCAAAATCATTCTGTACCAAAACAACTTATTTGTACTTGCATTGGTCCACAATCCTCTTGAAGTACGTTGCAGTAAGGATGGCCATGGTGAAGTTACCTGTGTTCTCAGACAACTCTGTTGTGGGTATAGCCTTTGAAAAGTCACTGGGTGGAGAAAGGGACACACAAAAACTCTTCATTTTCATTGTGCCAGCAGGAAGTCTACTTTCCCTCTGTCTCCAAGCACAAACACACATCATTTTAGTTTATATTTTGTTAAGCACGAAAATCATTTAAGCTTATCTGATTTCATTTTCCATCACAGGGTTAGATATGGGAGAGATTTTTATAATATGCCATTTGATTGCTTTACTTGTGCTTCATTGTGGGACTTTACTGTCTGTAAATAAGCATTGCTGTGTGTGCCACTGTATCCTTCTTCCCAGCTGATACAAGACTTTTACACCCTGCTCTATAGAGACCTCAGAGGATTTCATTCAGTGTATAGTTAGATTCCACCTTTGATTACATGCTGAAAATTGTTGTATTCCATCAGCATTTTGTTATTGCAGTAAAATAGCTCAAGTTACTTATGAAGGAAGGAGGTTTATTTCAGTTTGGAGGTTCCCAGGCCAGATCAGGCAGACTCCACTGTCCAACCACATAGCAGTAGTGAACCGTGTGCAGAGGAAAGATCACATGGCGAGCCAGGGAGAAGAGTGACAATGGCTGACTCGGGTTTTCATAGCCACGTGACTCAATGACAGCGCCACCCTCAGGACTTGCCCTAGTGACCCAAGGACTTTCCCTGAGGTCCGCTTGCTGACAGTTGTCTTTAGATTTTATTTCCACCCTCCTAGCACTGCCAAACTGGGACCCTGGGATCAAACACCTGCATTAGTTTGATAGCCATATCCTATTCAAACCTTAGCAATGGTTAAAACAGTTTCCTAAAACCTCCCTTTCAGACCAAAGGGAAAGAAAGTTTTTAAGTGAGAATATAATTTTCCTCATGGGCATTGTCTACCTTAGAAAAACTACTACAGAACATGCCTGTGACTATAGACTTGTAGTTCAGGCCACCGAAGATTAGAGATGGGACTTGGGCACTCCCTCGACTTGCATCCTCTGGTCTGCTTTAACACAAACCAGGAGGAAAAGAAAGCTAGGCATCAGAAGCAATGGGTGGCAGGCCTATTAATGGCTGATCTGTACAGTGATCTGCCCTCAAGGAGACCCAACAGGCCAGTCCACTGCAGTGGCTTTCCATGTGGTAAGCCTGGGCTTCAGCAGAAGTTAACTTGTGAAGAGCCCTGGCAGCTCTGCCAAGAGTTGGATCACTGGAAATGGACCTGCCCTGGAGTCGAAGGATGCCCAGGTCAGAGCCACAGATCTTATTGGCTCTAAGCTGAAAAGCCCTTTACTCAGCTCAACTTCCAAAGTGATCACCGCAGCTGAGGGGACGGCCAAGTAGGGTCAGCAACATTGCAGGCAGAACTATAAATTTCTTGTTAGAGATGCCACCTGCCTTTACCTGGCCAGCTCTCCTCCCAGGCCAGCCAAGTAATGAAAGTCAACAGAGTGCCTTCCCCTAGGAGGGAAGTTATGGGAGAGGGAAGCCATTGTAATCCATAAGCTGCACATTGGAAATTTATATTCATTAAATAAAAGTTGAAAAAAAATATATAAAACAGTTTCTTGTAAGTTCTACATTCTGGTGGAAATGAGAATGGTGCCTTGCATAGGTATTTTTAATCCTATGGACTTTTTTAAAATACTACTACAGATTTCTTAAGTACATGCTAATGGTTAAGGACCAATGGATAGAGACACCTAACTTCAAATCCTAACTTCACTAAGTATGGCTACTCTTGTAGCCCGGAATTTTTTATCTGTAAATAAAAATAATAATAGTGCCCACTCCATATGAGTTGTTATGAAGTATAAATGAGCTAATATGTAAAGCATATGAAACAGTAGTGCCAAAAACTGATATCTAGGACTTGTTTATGTTGGTTTTTTAATTCCGAGAGGTTGATAAAATAACATCATGGTAATAAAGTTTATAAAATTTTGATTTGTTAAGTTAAAACATGTATAAAGAAATGACTCCACAGCCTGGCATTAATGCAAGATGAGATGTCAAACAAACATGCTAATTCTGTTGGCATGCCTGTCTAATTATTAATCATACAACTATGTCAGTGTACACCATTGTAGGCTGTGTCTTCCACAAATGTGTCTTTGTTAACAACTTACCCATTCAAGCCATTTATTCCTCTCCTTAAGGGCCTATACTGACCAGTCCCTGTATCCTTTACCCTTCTATCCAGTCCCATGGAGAAAAGAGAGGTTATTAGATGACATCTAGTTTACTGAACAGTCTCATCCCCTATCACTCATTGTATGGCCTATAACAGAAACTACAGAGCCAAATTGTTTGGCATAAAGGACTCATCAAGTTCTGACCCATGTCTTTCTTTTAAGGTTAGTTCCCCATAATCTCCATAATGCCCTCTCTGCTCTAGCCATTGACCAGTTTCCAAAGTATGTTATTCTTTTCCAAAACTCTGAGAACTTTGCACGTACTGTTCTTTGCCTAGAATCTCTCTCTCTCTTTTCCACCTGTCAAGCATATATGTGTACTTCATTACTTGGCTTATGATAGGACTCCTATTCCCAAATGACAGAACTGGGAAGCTGCATATGTTCCAGGCACCTGTCAGTAAAGGAAATCCGACCCTTAAACTCCAGTCAGGCTCCGCGGTGCTGATATCTTGTGACAGCCTCCCTTGATGCAAGCGTCTGCCCCCAATTTGCCTTGACTGTGCATCACCGCCATGCTCCACAGACCCCTGCCTTCTCACCCTTCCTCTCTCCATCCTCCGACTGTTCACTCTCTTCCCTGAAAACTCAGCGAAGCATCAAGCCATGCACTGCCTAAAATCCTTCAGGCATAAAATAGAGCTACGGCCTTTTCTGCTGTGCACCTGTGTACTTGCAACTGGAAAATACAAATTCAGGTCTAAATATTTTTTATATGTGCCATTATTTAGACCATTTTTATATGCCCATTTGAGTATATTGAGAGATGCAAAGTGCTGAAGAGCATTGCAGGAACATCTTTCTTCAGGGTAAGGAAGAGCAGAAGCTATCTCACCGAGGTGCTTGGGGTTGATTTTTGCTTTCTGCTGAGTATTGGTACACTAGATACTAGATGCGTTTTGAGTCTCATTGGTTCTAATTAGAGTAACCTTGGTAGAAATAGATATTATCACTTTGAAAATCATGGCTAAATTACTGTTAAATAATTTGCATTCTATTATATGGTTTATGGCCTACTCTAGACAGAAACATGCAGATTCAAGTCTCTCTACTTATTTACTGAGGTACATCAGCAATTTTTGACCTCACATCAAGATTACAGCTGCCCAACACATTTGGTCCAATCTGTGCTCTAAAACATCTTTCCAGGAAATCACATAGACATGTTCTGCAGGCATAAACAGACACACTTTTGGTTATACTTCCAGAACCTGGGTTATTGGGAAACCTCTAAGAGATAAACAATCATTGCAATTTAAATTGAATGCCTGCAAGGTACTACTTTATAAACTTTTAATAAATTTTATTGACGATTTATTCATTTATTTATTTTAAAGGCAGAGGGTCAGAAGGACAGAGAGCTCTTATCCCTTGGTTTATTTTCCAAATGCCTGCAGTGATCCCGCCTGGGGCTGAAACCAGGAGCCAGGAACTCAATTGGGGTCTCCCACATGGAGTTCAGGGATCCAACTACTTGTGCCATCACCTGCTGGTTCCTGGTGGGCACACTGGCAGAAAGCTCCAACCAGGAGTAGAGCTGAAACTTTAATCTGGGACTTCAGTTTTGATACGGATGTGGGCATCCCATTGGGCAGCTTGACCATTGCACCAAAGGCAGGCTCCAGTGCAACTTAAAGTGTTTTCTCTCAGTTGACCTTTGCACTCTTGTAAAGTGGACATGAGTATCCCCATTTTATAGAAGGTAAAATGGAAGCAAGCAAGGGGCTGTTAAGGATATTTTCAAGGTCATAAATTATAGCTGGGTGACTAAAATGCTTGCCCAATTCATGATGAAGACTCTTGCTTCTTATTTCTAATAAGACTACATTTGTAGTAACAAATTTATTTTATCAGTCAACAGTTATCTCTTGAGCGCTTACATACCCAGGAGTACAGTGGATGGTCGCTAAGTAGAGAATCATAGGACATAGGCTCCTTCTCTTACTCCATAAAAGAAAATGGTGACAAAAGTGACCAGATTGTCACCTGAGAAATATCTGCATATAATTGTATTGTAGAGAGTAGGAAGGAGCTGGCATTTGGCAGAGCAGTTGAGTTAGAGCTTAGAATGCCTACATCCCATATTAGGGTGCCTGGTTTGAGCCGTGGCTGCTCAGCTTCCACTCACAGCTTCCAGCTAAGGCACATCCCAGGAGGCAGCAGATTTTGGCTCATTTTTAAAAGATTTTATTTATCCATTTGAGAGGTAGAGTTATGACAGTAAGAGGGAGAGACAGAGAGAAAGGTCTTCCATCCTCTGGTTCACTCCCCAGGTGGTCGCAATGGCCAGAGCTGAACTGATCTGAAACAGGAGCCAGGAGCTTCTTTCAGGCCCCCATGCAGGTGCAGGGGCCCAAGCACTGATAGTTCAAGTATCTGATTTCTTGTGCCACCCAAGTGGGAGACTCAGACTGAGTTCTGGGCTCCTGGTTTTAGCCTGACCAAAACCTCGCTGTTATAGGTGCTTGAGGGCTGAACCAGTAAGCAGAAGGCCTCTCTCCATCTCTCTCTCTCTCTCCCCCTTTCTCTCTCTCTCTCTTTCTCTGTGTGTCTGTATGCCTTTCAAATAAAATAAAAATAAATATTTTTTAAAAGACATAAAGAATAATTTGCTAATTTCAACTATTACATGAAACTATTATGGGGTGGGAAATGTCATTATGCTCCTAAATATATATGAAATATGTGAAATTTGTTCACCTTATATAAATTTTAAAAATGAACAAGTGTATTGTAATAAAGAACTCAAGATGTATGCATTTATTGACTATATTTGCTATACAGTTAATAATTTAGCTTTACAACCAAGAACAGAAACTGTAAGAGGTGCCTGTTTTCCTTCCCTTATTGTCTCCTTGGTTGAAGATGTGTTTGGGTCCCTAGTCTGATTGGTGTCCTTAGTCTCAAGACTAGACTTTAGCCTGCAAGGTATGCAGGGAGCCAGGATTTTAAAATTTTTATCTTGATTCAGAAACCTGGACATTCACCACTCACAGAAATGGCATTTCAAATTAGCCGCAAAACATCACAAATATCAGTCAGATGAAACTGCAGCAAATTATAGTGTCTGGAGGAAAAACCATTTATTTTTATTTTGCTCTTTAGTTTTGGAAAATAAACTTAAACTTGTTTGCTAGTCCAACAACCAAGATAAATAAATAGTAATTATCATAAAGTGGAATCATTTTTCAAATTGGCTTTTGAGAATCATTTTTTAAGATTTATTTATTTGAGAGGCAGAGTTACTAACAGAGACAGAGAGATCTTCCACCTGCTGGTTCACTCCCCAAATGGCCACAATGGCCAGAGTTGGACTGATAAGAAACCAGGAGCCAGGAGCTTCTTCCTGGTCTCCCACATGGGTGCATGGACTCCGGCATTTGGTCCACCCTCCTCTGCTTTCCCAGGCCATTAAAAAGGAGCTGAACCAGAAGTGGAGCAGCTGGGACTCAAACCAGTGCCTATATGGGCTACCGGTATGGCAGGTAGAGGCTTAACCTACTATGCCATAGTGCTGGCCCCTACTCTGAATTTCAAATAAATAAATGTGTTTTTTTAAAAATAAACCTCTCAGGCCAGCGCCGCGGCTCAATAGGCTAATCCTACACCTGCGGCGCCAGCACACCGGGTTCTAGTCCCGGTCGGGGCACTGGATTCTGTCTCGGTTGCCCCTCTTCCAGGCCAGCTCTCTGCTATGGCCCGGGAGTGCAGTGGAGGATGGCCCAAGTGCTTGGGCCCTGCACCCGCATGGGAGACCAGGAGAAGCACCTGGCTCCTGGCTTCAGATCCACACGGTGCGCCGGCCACAGCGCGCTGGCCGTGGCAGCCATTGGAGGGTGAACCAACTGTAAAGGAAGACCTTTCTCTCTGTCTTTCTCACTGTCCACTCTGTCTGTCAAAAAAATAAATAAATAAACCTCTCAAACCAGCTTGTGTATGGAAACCAAAGATTTTTAGTTTTCTACTTATTTTATATATTAGCATCAATTTATAAAATATGTATTCTAAAGTGTATCTAAGGAACATATGAAATCTAGACATTCAGTAACATATGTGGCTACTGACTGAGGTTCTGTTGTAAGCCAGAGATATTGCAGAAAATTACAGGGCCAGAAAGCCTTCTTCTCATGGAGCATTTGTGGAGTGTGAGACAAAACATAAGCCAATAGTAAAAAATGTATTGAGTCAAATAGGATTAAGTGCAACAGAGAAATAAAAAGTAGAAAGGAAGTAGGGAAAATGTAGTAAGAGTGAAAATAAGTTATAACTAGGGTGGTTAGGAAAGCTCTAATTAATCAAGCCACATCTGAGCAGAGGCTGAGTGGGGAAAATCTGGGGAAAAGACATTCCTGGCTAAGCAAATGCCCTGTGGCACTGATATGTATGACATGTTGAGAGACAGCAAGGGAATCAATCCATCTGGCAAGGAGTAAACAAAGGGGATATTAGCAAGAACCACGCTATTGTGTGGAGAGGGTTCAGATCACACAGGACTTAGAAAACAGTCTAATAATTTGGTTCATACTCAGAGGGAGTTGGAAAACCATTAGAAGGTTATCAACAGGGATTGGCATTGTGGAATATCAGATTAACCCACCAGCTGGGACACCAGCATCCCATATGGGTGCTAGTTCAAGCCCTGGCTATTCCACTTCTGATGCAGCTCACTGCTGATGCACCTGGGAAAGCATCAGAGTATGGCACAAGTGCTCATGTTCCCGAACCCACTTGGAAGACCTAGATGAAGCTTCTGACTCCAGATTCCGGCCCAGTCCAGCTTTGGCCATTGTGGCCATTTGGGCAGTGAACCCAAGAATGAAAGATCTTTCTCTGTGTGTGTGTGTTTGTGTGTGTGTGTGTCCTTCTCCATCTGTAATTCTGCCTTTCAAATAAATAAATAATTTGTTTAAAAAAAAGAAGAAGAAACAGAAAAATATACACCTATGGTTCTTTTGGAAGGATTCTATTGTTCTTTGTGCTTTAAGAAAGCTGCGTGGAGAGGGCAAAGATCAAAGCAGGTAATGAGTCCATTGAAATGATCCAGGTAAAAACTAGGTCATTGCAATAATTGCATGTGAGAAAGGGAAACTTAGGGAGAAGAATTTCAGAGCAGCCTACATTTTTTGATAGAGTCAAAAAGGCTCAGTGATAAATCTGACACATCAGGGAACAAAAGAAAGACATGACAAATAGGGTGCATTCAAAGTTCCTAATGTAAGCTGTGAAGAGAATGATGGCAAGGATGTGGTTGCCATTTTTTAAAGATGTATTTATTTATTTGAAAGGCAGAGTTAAAAGAGAGAGAAAGAGAGATTCCATCTGCTACGTCACTCCCCCAAAAGGCCACAAAGCCAGAGCTGGGCCAGACTGAAGCCAGGAGTCTGGAATTCCATCTGAGTCTCCCCACGTAGGAAGGTTCCCCACCCCCAAGTACTGGAGCCATCTTCCAGGCACATTACAGGGAGCTGGATGGGAAGTGGAGCAGCAGGACTAGAATTGGTGCTCCTACGGGATGCCGGCATCTCAAGTGGCCATTTAACCCACTGCACCAGAAACACCACCCCTCACTTATTGAAATGGAGGTCACTGTCATAAACATAGTTTTGAGGGGGAAAATCAGGAGTCAGGATCATACATGTCACATTTGATAAACCTGTTGGAACACCTAAATACAAATGCAAGCAGGAAGTTGGATAGGTAAATCTGGACTTCTTGGGCAAGGCTTAGGCTCCAGATACCCACTGGGGAGTCCCCAGAACAGCCGATCAAGCTGCTGAGCTGGATGAGACCTCACACACACAGCAAGGCAGTGTCTGAGAGATGAGTTCTGGGTTAGGACAACGTGACATCTGCCCAAATAAGACTACTGACGAGGGCTCAAAACTGAATCAAGAAAACCAAGAAAGAGAAGAAAATATTTCCAATCCAATGCCACTGCTAGGTCAAATGCAATAAACACATAGCACAAGTGGTTGAAATAATAATAATAATAATGACCAACATATCACTCTATCATCTAGCCTAGGAAATGGTATATTCTTAACTGTGTATTCTTTCCTTAATTTACTTTATAAGGGACAATTTAATTTTTTTTTCTATTTGAAGGAGCTAGAAAGACTAAAGTAACTGATAAATAGCTGGTTTATTTCCTGAAAGTTTTCCATTTGATCAACATAAAAGACTTCTTGAATTTTCCATCTTTATCATATGTCTGTCAGCACCATTTGATTGTCGCTTCCTTCATCTTACTTAGTACACAGTTCTCTTTTGAATTAACCGACTCATTGACAAGGTTTAATTTTAGCCTTCCTATGCAGTAACTGCCTCATGTTTGAGTTTCAGACACTGAAGTATGAAATCTTCATTTGAGCTTTGTAGTTCACCTCAAAGAGCAAATATAAATGGATTGTGTCTTCGCAGTTCCAGAGAGAGCAAGAGCATCCACATATTCATGATGCAAAGGATAAAGATAATGCTTAGCCGTGCCCCCAGACAAGCATATCATTCATGTAGGCAAGTAACTGGCTTTAGCATGCAGATGATGGCTGCTAAGGAATTTCTCACATCAACTGTCATATCCCAGCCGTGCGAATTTATAAGAAGATGAAACAACTCTCTAATCCCTTAAACTGTTAAGACATAGCTGAGAATCCTTGGGCATAACTAATAAAGTTTACATTGATTAAGCTTCAATTTCTTTGAAGGATTGTTTTGTTTGATTTTTTAAAAATTGATGAGAAAAAATATTAAAGTATAATACACACTGAAAAGCTGTATTTGCAGGGAAGAAGAATGTGATAGGAGTTCCATGTATCAGTGACTACATCAGGGATGCTCACTCGTTTGCATGTCTCAATTATTTCTGCTGTGGGAAGGTAGCAAATGATGTCTCTGAACATGAAGTTAATCCTTGTGTGGTTTAAGGCATGTTTTTCCTTCTTTAATATTCTTTTTCTCCGTGTGTGAAATTTGGATGTAATCCTAAAACCAAGTCCAGAAACATAAATGGATACTCCCAAAACGTCAGGGATGATTTATGGCTATAGATTAGCTACTTGAATATAGGATGATGATGGTAGTTTTAAATCTTTGGGGACAAAAGGATCTCTATATTATATGAGTGATAAGTTAAGACCAATCAGGACAAAATGAAGCTTTTGGTGAGTTCTCAAACCCAAGTGATCTAAATCTTAAGAATGCAAATAAAATGAGTGTGCTTCCTAATTGATTTTTATTCCCTAGGGACGTTTTTCATGTTTTTGGTTCTCAGTTATTACTTCTTTAACTGTTTAGCTGAATAATTTGCTTTTTTATAATTTAATTTTTAAAAAACAAACTGGGGTCTGACCTATTATCTCATTTCATACCTTTCTGAAGAGAAAACACATGTTTTTACACTGATCTGAAAAGATGCTGTACCTACTTTTATCTAAGATATTTTTCTTTTGAAATAATGGTAAAAATCTTGCCAAAACTGATTTTCTTCCTGATGGAATATTATATATTTACTCAGATCTAGAAATTTCTGGTTTTTTTTAATTGTTATTGTGTGTAACCTTTAAGTTTTCCAATCTGGGATCTCACAGGATTTCCTCTAGAAATAAAACTTGGGTAATGTACAGTTTAGGAATTTTTGAAATGCCGTTCCAACAAACCATGTAAACTGAATGGAAGGTGCCTTCTTTCTTGGGTTGGTACATCAGTACTCATCACATCTGTTTGGTTTAGTTCATGGAATATAGAATTAAAATATAAATTTATTTTGGTGCAAACATTTTTGAAATCCATGCAAATTATTTATCAGGATAAGCATTTTCCATGAGCTTCATATACATAGTTGACATAATGTAGGGTGATTTTTCCAGAACTGTTGATGTGATTCTATTGGTCATATTGTATCTCTTCCTGGCTTCCCTTGAAACCAACATCACATATTTGGAAAAGAGCTGGAACTTATGTGAAACTAACTAGATTCTACTAACTATCCTGCCTGGCTGTGCATGTTAGCAAGACAGTTAGAAAAAGGATCATCAGGAGGGTAGAAGAGGAGGTGACAGTAAGTCCTCTCATGATCTATACTGTGTTTCATCAGAGCCTCCCAAATATAGTGACAATTTTCTTTTTTACATACAGATGCTATTTCCTTAAGTCTTCAGGTTCAGCTTTTTGAATCATTACATTCAGAGAAGAATCATATAATCGGCAAATGTGATCAGTAATATCATTTAAGTTTGAAAAAAAAAAATCTATCAAATGCCTATTCAAGGCAAGTTACACAATGCCCGCTTTCCAACAAGTTCTTGTTGTCATCTGGAAATTTTGGAAGCTGTGCTTACAATCACGCCATGTTTGAAGGGCATTCACTCTGTGTTTCCTCCCCTTTCTCTGTCTTTTGTGACAGAATCAGGTGACTTCCCTCTCCTCCCTTAGTTTTTGACTTGTATCCTTCACATTCATATGTCCCATGGAGAGGTTTTAAGCTAACCCACTTGAGTAGCAAATGGAGACATTGGAGAAGATTAGAAAGTTTGAGGTACTGGTTAATAACGACTCCTGGTAATATAAATGTCTCCTTTAAAAAATGATTTTGAAAAACAGAAACACGATAATTTGAGTACAGATAGAGTATCTAAATCTACCTATCTGATTCCTTAAAACCAGTTAGCCTAAAACTTTATCCTAAAATTACATTTAATGACTTCTTACATCAACGGATGGAGAGGAGAGACAAATGGGAAACGTACAAGTCTGAAACACATTTCTCCTAGATAGCTAATCTAAATTCAGATACTAAATCTAAATTTATTTTTTAAAGATTTATTTATTTATTTGAAAGGCATATTTACACAGAGGCAGTGGCAGAGAGAAAAAGAAAGAGAGAGAGAGGTCTTCCATTCATGGGTTCACTCCCTAGATGAACGCAACAGCTGGAGCTGTGCCGATCCGAAGCCAGGAGCCAAGAGTTTCTTCCAGGTCTCCCACATGGGTGTAGGGGCCCAAGGACTTGTACCATCTTCCACTGCTTTCCCAGGTCACAGCACAGAGCTGGATTGGAAGTGGAGCAGCTGGGACTAGAACCGGCACCCATATGGGATGCCGGCACTGCAGGCGGCAGCATTACCCACTATGCCACAGCGCCAGCCCCTAAATCTAAATTTAGAAACTATTGTGCTCGAAATTTAGAAACTATAATCCAGGAAGTGTGTGTGGGAGTTGGAAGTAAATTTAGCTGTATTGTTCAGCTAAGTATGTCTGTTATAACATAAACATACTTTTTTCTGAAATTTTTGGGAAATAAGATTAAAAGAATCCATATAATTATGAAAGAGTATGATACATTGCTTTATTTTCAAGAGAAATAGTACGTCTAATTTCAGTTCTATTCAGTGTAATGATATTAATTACTAAAATAAATATTATAAAGAATCCAAGTCATAAACAAATCACTTATGTTAGTATTGCTTAAGTTTTGTTTGAGATACTCTTGTTATATTTTAGAGAATAAACCTTGTTATATTTTGTTGGTATCAAAATGCACAAGTCTCTGATAAGGGTCTCTCTCTTGGACCAATAATGATAAGGATCCCATTCTCCAGCTTATGAGTGACAAGATTATTTTGAATCCCAAGGGCATAGGGCAAACTAGGGCTTCAGCAAGTGAGATCAAAAGGCGTGCAGTCCTACATCTAAATGCAAGTGCTAGAAAAGTAACAAATAAGCCTTCATTGTTAACATATGAGAAAATTAACTCAGATCTCTTTGACACCAGGATTAGGTTAGAAAAGATTGTGTTAAGAAGAAAAAAGACCAGGATTGGGGGTGAGGAAGGGAAACAATCCTATACATAAGTTTGGAAAACTGCCAGGTGTCCCATCCCTTTAGATGGTAGCCATCTGGCATTGAGAAAAAAGCTGATTATTGCCAAACCCTACTTCCTAATCAGTTGATAAGTATACCACCTCCCTGGTCCACTGAGGGGAAGTAAATGAATAACTCTAAATACTAGCAGGTCGTGAGTTATATGGTCTTCTTTTTAATCACATTTTTTTTTTATTTTTAGTTTTTTAGTTTTTATCAGATTCCATATATAGTTCATGGATAGAATTCTAAGAATATAATGACTTTTTTCTTCCCTCTTTCCCCCTCCCTCCATCTCTCCCTTCCTCCCTCCTTCCCTCCCTCCCTCCCTTCCTTCCTTCCTTTGTTTTTAGTTTTTTGAGATACCATATTTTAAATTTACATTACAGTCAAGGGCTGAATTCTCCATCAAATAAAGCATTCAACAGGTAAAAAGCAAAAGATTTTAGTTTAACAGAAATATAGTCAAGGGCTATAAACATTAGTAAAATGGAAAGATGACCATTTCTTCTTTCTACTTCCACATGTTTTAAAACCAGCCAACCAGGACAGAGAGAAGTTTCCCTCTCTCTGTGCTGCAAAACTTTGGACTGAAATGACAAGCGATTGCTTGAGCAAATCCCAAGTTAAGTAGTCATCAGAAGATCGCATAGCAAATTACCTAATATAAAAATCTCTTTATTCATATATTCGTTCATTCATTAGAAACACTGTAATTATGTGATGTTATAATATGTTGATATGCCCTTTCTGTTCTAGAAATTGGAATCATTTAATAGACTTAGCAACGAATTATAAAGTGGGATAGTGAGCTGTGAACATGAAATGCACTAACTTGCAGTGCAACCTCAGTAAAATTCTGCGAAATTCATAAATCATCTCTGGCATTGGATGAGGGCTTCCTAGTACCCAGATCCCTGACTTCACTTCAAGAAAGAATTCAGGAGTGAGTCGGACATTGCAAATAGTGAGCAGCAATCATTTTATTGGGAAACCAAAGGTCCATACTCCATAGACAGGGTGGGGCCTACTTGGAGGGAAGTGGCCCCATTTCTGAATAATGCTTAACATTATATGGGTATTTTTTAGTCAAAGAAGAGGTACATGCTAATACATGGGAGGTATGTCCTACTAAAAAGGAGTAACAGTCATGGCTTTTCTGGAAAGTAGGTGGAGATTTCTCAGAATGTAGCTGCTGTCCCTTTCCACTATGTATGGCCCAATGCTTTCTGTCACGGAGGCAGGGGGGTGTATTATTAGCCTGCTAATGTAGTACTAAGAGTATTTAATGAGTTGTAGATCAATCCAGGTTATCCATGGGCCCTAACCTGGTATGAGCCTGTTGCAGGAAGGGGTCTCTTTATCTTCAGAGCAAGGATAAACAAATCCATGTGCTGTAGGTCTTGAGATAATAGGAACTACCCTCAAGTCACTCAACTCCTTCCTCTGCCTCCATGTCTCCTGTCCTCATGTGTAAATGAGACTATCCATCAGTACTGGTTGAGTACTTGGCAAACAGACGTTGGGAAGGAAATGATAGATTTAGTTCCATTGTCACCACTGAGCTGTCACACAATCTTGTTTACTTTTGTCCATTATCCTGGTTCAACTACATCAATAAAGTACATCAGACCTTACCTGTTAGTGCATTTCGCTGGTACTAGGGGCTACCAGAGTTTAATGAATAATTGCTAAGGAAGGCTGCATCGCCCTGAAAAAGAGCACAAACCTTATCAAGTTATGTAGAATCAAAGAAATAAAATTTAGAAAATACAACAAATCCTCAAAATAAATGAAAAGTAGAAACTGGAAGTAAACTACAAGCAAAGAATCATATTATCATATTAAGAGTATTATTTTTAGAAATATGGGTTTCAGATCATTTAGTGACCATTTTAATTTACATGGTACACTAATAAGAAATATAATCAGGAAAGGCAAATTTCTCGTGTAATAAATTTCAAAAACATATTTGTAATATGTACAGACTGTACACACAATGAAGTCCTACATATGTGAGTATCTGTTTGTGGGTAAAAAATAATCAACATATTTGAATGAACCATCTCTTCATTTATTATGCTAAATGGCTAGAAGAACCACTGTCGTGATAACAATGCAATGAAAAATGTGTTAATCAAATCTCTAGTTGAGTAGGTTTGTGGAAATACATTTTTTATTCAGCTTGTTGAAAGGACATAGAAAAATGCATTATAGCACTGGGACTTTGAGGGGACTATTATTTGTTTAGCCCACAGGGCATGATGTCACACATGTTTACAAGATTATTGTAATTTTAATTAAACCCACACTTCCAAAGAATTGCAATGGGAATATAGCTCAAAACTAGAAAAACAGAATTTATATATATATAAACACCAATTACTGTTTTAATAGTATTCACTGGATCAACACACAAAAGAAAAGTGATTTTTGACACATACCATTTTGAATTCTAGGATGCACAGCAATAAAAGCAAATATTTTCTTATTTATTTCTCATCCTGTCTCTGTACATGAAATCAGGTGCACAAATGCTTCAGAAGCCATGACTGACAGTTTCAGAAGGTCCCCTGATGTCAACCTGTTTGTCATTGTATTATGAATCAGAGCCAAAAGACTCACCTGGGTTTGGGATAAAAAGTGCAAAGGAAATGTAAGCAAAATGGTCATCCCATAGTTCTAACCGCATTTTCCTCATTCACCAAAAGAAAAAGACAACAGAGAAAGGAGGAGAAAGACAATGAGGAAGATACCAGCTCTTTGAGTGTTGGAGGATCCTTGCAAGAACCATAAAACAAATAGATGAACTGTGACAAGGGCACAGAGCCTGACTGAATAGACCATATCTGAGAATATGTCCCAGGAACCTTCTCTCCAGCCCAACCCTCCCATAAAATACTAATAGATAGTCTCGCCAGGCTGTGCTCGAAGCGCAGTGCATGGATTAATTTGTTTAATACGCACGACAATCTTCTGAGTTAGATATAATCATTATACCCACTCTACAGATGAGGAACTGAGGCAGAAAGTAGTTAAGTGTTTAGCAGAACAACCAACTAATAAACAGCAGATCTGAAATACTTATTTTCTGTGATCTTATGGTAAATCCTTATCCCCTATGCTATAATGACCCCTGACAAGCATTACTGAAGTCAACTCCTATCACTGGGCGCCTATTGTTAGATGGATTTTTGCAGAGCCTTAGCCTTTATAAAGTCAATTTGAGAGTCATTAACTAAAGAGATAACTATATAGAAATTATGCTGTGACCATTTGCTAGGGCTGCCATATGACATACTGCAGATAGGGGGCTTAAATAGCAGGAATTTCTTTTCTCGCAGTCCAGGAGGCTGGAAGTCCAAGAAATCAAGTTTTAGATTCTTCTGAGGCCTTGGCTTGCAGATGGCCACCTTCTCACTGCATCACCACACGGGCTCCTGCATCCCTATCTCCTTCACGTGTTGAAATTTCCCATTCTTGAAGGAATACCAGTCAGATTGGATTAGGATCAACTCTAATAATTTCATTTTACCTTGGTCACTTTTTTGTAGGCCCCATTTCCAATTACACTCACATTTGGAAGCATTAGTGGTTACAGCTTCAATAAAAGAATATAGGGGCAGACAGTTCATCCCATGGCAAACACAAATCCAGAGCTGGTTTGTTGAGTTCTGGTTTCACTACTGTCTAACTGCATATGAGTCATTTCCTTTTTTGCCAGTGCACCTGCTATCTAAACACTAGCACTGTCTGGCTCTTGGTGTCCTGAATTTGCAAATTCTGCTTCTCTAATTCCCTTACTCATCTTGATATCTTCATACACACATGCATGTGTGTGTGTGTGTATGGGATTACTTTGTAGCCTAAGTTTGCTAGAGTTTTTGTTACATGTAACTCAAGACTTCTCTATAGAATGTTAACTTTTGTACATAGCTTTGCAGGGCCTCTATTATATTCTGTTATATCCACTCTCTGAGAAATGGGGATAATACTGCCTACATCTGAGGACTGCTATGAGAATTAATTGAAATATTGTAAATGAAGGGATGTACAATACCTGAAAAACAGAGAGTAATTAGTTCATCTTCTCTCTTACTCTGTGCCTCAACTAGCTTTTCATGACCATTTACTTTTCTACCTCTATTTCCAGTATTTATCTCATGTATTTTAAAAATTGTATTTATTTATTTCAGAAAGAGAGAGAGAGAAAGAGTGAGAGTGAGAGCGAGAGTGAGAGAGAGAGAGAGAGAGAAACTCCCATCTGCTGCCTCACTTCCCAAATGTTGGCAATAGCTGGGGTTAGGCCAGGCTGAAGCCAGGAGCCAGGACATCGATCCAGGTCTCCCACATGGGTGACAAGAACCTAATCACTCAAGCCATCACCTGCTGCCTCCCAGGGTGCTCATTGCTGGGAAACTGGTCAGCAGCAGGGCCAAGACTAAAACCTAGGAATTCTGATATGGGTCTTAGGTGTCTTAATGGCAAAGCCAAATGCCCAACCCTAGGCTTATATTCTTGACCAGTTATTACTGAAGTTATGTTTTGACTTCTCATCTTTTGTGAGATGGGGGTTTTCAAAATTCAAATATGAGTGAAGCAATTTGCTCACTCTTTCACTAAAAAGAGCTACATAATTCAAATTCGTTTCTGAAATGTTCGATTTTTAAACTGTAAAATAATTGCCTATTGTATCAGACCTCCAGTGTTTGCCAAGAACGCTGGCTCTGGCTTAGGAAAATTCTCTAGTATTGAGCAGCAGAGAGAAAGGCCCAGGCCCACTTGGATCACATGAAGATAGTAGGTAGTGGAACACTGCCCAGACTGTTAATTTGGTCCTGCTGACAGCCAAAAGGAGCTATAGACATTATTTCTTAATCTTAATTATTTTATTTGAGCCAATAACTCAAAGGAATTATGATTATTAATCTATATTAAAATTGTTATTAAAGTATTATTCATTCACTTCTTTATTTTTAATCTTTTTAAACTTTGGATTATGGGGCCAGTGCTGTGGCGCAGCAAGTTAACACCCTGGCCTGAAGCACCGGCATCCCATATGGGCGCTGGTTCCAGACCTTGCTGTTCCACTTCCGATCCAGCTCTCTGCTATGGCCTGGGAAGGCAGTAGAGGATGGCCCAAGGGCTTGGGCCCCTGCACCTGTGTGGGAGACCTGGAAGAGGCTCCTGGCTCCTGACTTCAGATTGACGCAGCTCCGGCCATTGCAGCCAATTGGGGAGTGAGCCATCGGATGGAAGAGCTCCCGCTCTCTGCCTCTCCTCTCTCTGTGTAACTCTGACTTTCAAATAAAAATAAATAAATCTTTAAAAAATAAATTTTGGATTAACATGAAATACATGTATACATTTAAGGGCTGCAGTGCAAATTTGCAACACATAGATAGCTTAAATCAGCAATACCAAGCTGCTAGGCTTTCCATTTCCTTATCCTTTTCATGTGTTTGGAGTCTAGCAGATCCTCTGTTCCAGTTATTTTTATAGAATCTTATACATCATTGTGAGCCACCATGACCCCACTGTGCTACACAACACCAGAACCTGTTATCTTCACCCTACTGTGCCTTAGCACCCATTATCCAACCACCTCTAAACCCACCCCCATCTCTTCCTAGCCTCTAGTAACCACCATTTTAAATTCAGATATGTATCCATACTTACATATATAATATAATTCTCATTATTCTTAACTTCCATATAAGCATTATTTTTTCCAAATAAACTTTATTTAATGAGTACAAATTTCATAAGTACAACTTTAGGAATACAGGGATTCTTCCCCCCAGTACATGCCCTCTTAACCACACTCCTATCCCACCTCCTCCTCCCTTTCCCATCCCATTCTCCATTAAGACATGTTTTTAATTAACTTTACACACAAAAGACCAACTCTACTAAATAAAGATTTCAACAATTTGCACACACACAAAAAAAAAACATAAAAAACTGTTTGAAAATAAGTTTTATAGTTAATTTTAATTGTATAACTCATTAAGGACAGAGGTCCTGCATGGGGAGTAAGCACACAGCGACTCCTGTTGTTAATTTAACAATTGACAGTTTTATGTATGACACCAGTGACCTTCCAAAGCTCTTGACATGAGTTGCCAGGGCTATGGAAGCCTTTTGAGTTCACAATCTCCATCAGTATTTAGACAAGGCCATAGGCAAAGTGGAAGTTCCCTCCTCCCTTCAGAGAAAAGTGCATGCTTCTTTGATGGCCCCTTCTTTCCTCTGGGGTCTCACTCACAGAGCTCCTTCAAAGCATCATGTTTTAATGTTGATGTTTTTGAAGAAATATATTTGAGATTTAATAATCATATGATTTTATTATAATATAACTGATATTCATAAATTCATGTTTCTATTTGCATCATTTATCCTCATTTTATTATAGCAAATGTTGGACATATTGCATAAAATCCCAAAGGAACTATGACACCAAAACATAAGGAAAATATATTATGGATTAATCTCAGATATAGGGGAAGCAATGTGGGTTGAGTCTCTTGGTTTAAAATCAAGTAATAAAAGTGTGCTATTTATAACACATGCTGGTAAATAATATTAGCACCTGCCTGTCATGTTCATCCTATAAATTGCCTTTAGAGAAAATTGTCATTTGTGACACTGGACAGTGCCATGGTCCCCGAATGCCCCCCACATTAAAGGGCACCCAGTCAAGAACAGCTCACAGAGCTATGGTCCAAAGCAGAAGTCTTCAAAAATGATGGTGTCTAATGGCAGGCAAGAGCTACATCATTGTGAGCTCTTCCTAACTTCAGGCAGTAGTTCGCATTTACCTGAATCCAGAGACTAAATCCAAAGACGCTAAATGCCCAAGGGATACCATTGTAGTCAATAGGGACAACACTTCAGAAGCAATCTTGAGTTGAGCAGAATTGTTGAGCAAAAATCCAGAGTGGTCTCTGATCAGAGTCAGATTGGATTCCTAAAGGCAGCCTGCACACAGGCACAGGCAGAGCCAACCATGGCCTCTTTGCTCCAGAAGTGACCTAGGACTTGTGTTCATACTGCATTGTTTACAAACTGGGACAGCAGTGGTAACAAAGGCAAACAATCCAGGTTGCATCCAGGTATGATGACACATGGCTTAATACTTCCAGCAGCCCTATGAAGGGGCACTAGTATTTATATCCTCCAGGTTGGAGGATACTGGTTCCAGAATATCAAACTAGGCATTAAAAGCAGGACAAGGAAGCAGGGACAGAGTGACTGCAGGTCAGCCAATGGAAGAGGTGGGTGACTTCAAGGAGAGTGAGCTGTGGTGATGCTTAGGAAGCAGGGACAGTCGAGACATAGATGATATGCCTTCGCAATAGTGGGTGATGGATGGCCAGCACAAGGTAGACATGGCTACTTCAACATTTCCTGGCTAATTGTGGAACCGAATAGGAATCATCTCTATGTTATGCTCCCAGCACAAGTAGCAATGACAGGGAGGAGCCCTGAGTAGCTGCAATCCTCATGGCCACCAGCAGGAGGAAACCTCTAGCAGGAGATGAACCTTGGGTGCTTTTTGGTAGATGAGGAGTTTCAAAGTTGGGCTGAACTGACCTGGACTTAGATACTAATACTCTATAAAAATGGAACCTTTGTGAAGACTTTGTGGACTCGCCTTTCTTTTTTCTTTATAGAACTTTAGAAATGAAACCTGAAAAATTTATGCTTGAAAGAAAACATCTGCTTATACTTCACCAAGAGACTGGGATGGCAGGGGTGGTATGTGATGGAGATGGAGACGGAGAGGAGTGGAAAGCCTCATTTGTAATATTGAATCTTATGATTCAAGTTTAATTTTTACCACACACGTTGTTTGTGTAATTTTAAAAATGCTACTTGCTTTTCCAGGTTCACATACTATTTCATAACTCACTGAAAGGTGAGCTTTTTAGATACTGGAAAAGATCCATTGAGTTATAGTAGAAAATATTTGTTATTACATAAAACATATTATATGTTAGCAAGTTTTCAAAAGCTTTTGCTTTTATATCTTCTTCTAGCTTGAGACTAATTCAGGAAAGTTTAAACTTTTATCTTTGTAAGAGAAAGTGCTGCAAAAATTCACAGAATATGTGATTTGTGTTCAAGCAGATTTATGTAGAATCTATAAGAGGGTTGCTTAAAATACTATTGAATATTTCTATAGTATTATGGAGTTATGCATATTAATTACAAAAGATTTAATTTGACAACATAGAATTGACTTAATCTGCGTCTTCTTACATTATTGGGTGACATAAAAATCATTAGATTACTTTTTGTTTTTAAAAAATTACCACTTGGAAGCATGAGGCATTGGTATGCAGATCTGATCTGTCTTAAATTTCAACTTTGTTCAAATGAATCCTGCCTCAGTAACCTCCTGGCATTCTTACACTGTTATAGAAGGTCCCCACATAAATGCATTTGAATGTTTTTGAGACTACATGAAATGAATCACTGATGACTCATGAAAGAGACAGTCCTATCATTAGCCTTGATAAGATGATAATTTGATTATTTGATGGTGCTGTTGCTCATTCCATTTTTGAGCATGAATATTTAAACTATTAGAAGGGCAATATAATTCCAAAGGAAGAATTGGTCAATATTTCAAAATAACATGTTCCTGCACAATTCTTGTTAATACTGGTTCCAGAATATCAAACTAGGCATTAAAAAACTTTTTAACATGACATGGAAAGTAATGAAAAATATTTACTTTGAATAAAAATATTTAAATGGCTGTTTTGTCAATCTTTTCTCCAATTGTGAAATCCTGTATGTGAATACACTATGCTTACTTGTTGGACACCATAGTAAAAATTTAGTAAAATACTGAAAGTATTTTAATATGTGTTCCCAGAAGTAGCATAGAATATCTAGAATGATCAAGTATAGGAATAGAGTTGTTTTTTAAGAAAATTCAAAATAATAAAGAATAATTCTTTAGCTTATTATTAGCCTTTTCTGCCTACTATCACCTTTTAATGTTTATTGCATTTGGTTTTAACTCTGTGCATGTAAGTAAAAAAGAAACTGATGAGCAATTCTATTATTTAGGGTATAGCAATTCTTTGTTTTCCTTTCTCTAGTCTTAAAATAGACAATAGCAGTGTCTGTTCTCACAACCACTCCCCAAATCATCACACATTACAGGCTGATATCCAGTATCAGGTCCCTGTATTTTTTTGGTTTTCAGTTTGAGTTTATTGGTACTTCTATTCAAAAGATCCTCACATCCATCGGTACACAGACTGAAGCACTTTAAGAAAAACTATAGGTGAGAGCATATTTAAACATCGGAAGCACATTATCATTGTCAAATGATGAGCACCTTTTCATTAAACAGATATTATTTTTAAAAATTACACTCTCATTTCTTATTTCCCAAGCAGGCCCCCAAGGTATATACTGTCTTGATGCTAAGGGGAAGCCAGGCTTATGGAGAATCACCCAAGGGTGGGAAGAGGGAAAGAGTGAATATGAAGCTGTGGGTTCTCTCCCTCCAAAGCACAGTGCCCTCCTGCTCACATCCAAACTGAGACCATCTGGCTTCAAGGCATTTTCTTTTTTGTCCATCACAACATCACCTACATTGAATTGAACAGTTTTCCTGGCACATTAAAAATCATCTATCAAATCAATTCATAACAATAATAATAGCAATGCATAGTGAAGAACTAACCTGTAACATTAGATAACAGTATATTGACTGGATGTTATTAGGCTAAAGATAAAGAACTAGGCAGAGATATGTATAAGGAAAGGGAGAAGGCTGTTATAACCCTTATGGTGTTGGGTTAGAATCAGAGCTTTGCTTGATTTGGAATATGTAAAGAAATGAGACAGGCATTGTGGTGCAGCAAGTTGAGCTGTTGTTTGTGACACCTGTGTTTCATATTGCAATGCCAGTTCTAGTCCCAGATATTCCACTTCTGATCCAGCTACATTCTCTTGTGTCTAGGAAGCAGTAGACAGTGGCTCAAATGTTTGAGTCCCTACCACCCATTTGAGGGAGCCAGATGTTGTTCCTGGCTTTTGGATTTGGCCTGGCCCTGTCTCGGCTGTTGCAGCCATTTGGGAGTGAACCAGCAGATGGATGATCTCTTTCTTTGTCTCTCCCTGCTTCCTGCCCTCCCTCTCTCTTTTATGCTGCCTCTCAAGTAAATAAATAAATATTTAAACATATAGATACAAATATATAGATATATACATGCAAGCAAATATAAGACATAGAAATAAAGGTAAATGAATGTTGTGTTAGGGGTCTCAGAAGCATTTATACTTCAGTAGCAGTGAACATACACAAGAGCCATATCTTGGTATCGCAACATCATGCTCTAATAAAAGGAACCAGCACTTCTCCAAGAAGTGTTTAATTCTAGGGCTAGGGCAGGTACATATATTAAGCCTGAAACATCTTATGATACCAGAAGATAATAAAGTGCACAAAAAAGAAAGAGGACATGAGAAAAAGGACAAGAAGACCCAACGTGAAGGAACTCCCAAGCTAACTAGAAGACAATTTGATGACTTGGGATTAAAACCCAGAGAACAAAATACATATCCAGCAGTTGAATATAAATATATAAAATATAAATATACAAATGCAGGATAGGCAACTCTACCTTATAAAATAACTTGATTAATGAATATAGAAGAACTGAAAAAAGTTAAAAATCACCATAGACAGAAACCACAGTAGTAACCACTGGAAGCAAAATTCACTGATCAATGATAAAATTGGTTGGCAGAATTTTGAAGAGACACAGGATATGTAAATAGTTTCAATATATCACTGCAAGACATTTATCCATTAAAAAATGAACACTAGTAGTGTTACAAGGACAATACCTAACATGAATTCCTCATTACCATGTGATCAGTGTAAATATCACCAGGGATAAGAAATAGCAACAGCATGTACCAGCTGATATGATGAACAGGAAAGGACATAATACCACTTTCTATGGTATTCTCCTCAGCACGCATGAATTTGGTGTAATCATGAGACATTATCAAATAAACCCAAGTGAAGATATCCTTGGAATAACTGACTGTCACATTAGAAATGTAAAGTCATGGCCGGCGCCGCGGCTCACTAGGCTAATCCTCCGCCTTGCGGCGCCGGCATACCGGGTTCTAGTCCTGGTCGGGGCACCGATCCTGTCCCGATTGCCCCTCTTCCAGGCCAGCTCTCTGCTGTGGCCAGGGAGTGCAGTGGAGGATGGCCCAAGTGCTTGGGCCCTGCACCCCATGGGAGACCAGGAGAAGCACCTGGCTCCTGCCATCGGATCAGCGCGGTGCGCCGGCTAGAGCGCGCTACCGCGGCGGCCATTGGAGGGTGAACCAACGGCAAAAGGAAGACCTTTCTCTCTCTCTCTCTCTCTCACTGTCCACTCTGCCTGTCAAAAATTAAAAAAAAAAAAAAAAGAAAGAAATGTAAAGTCATGAAAGACCAGGAATTACCTCATGTGAGAGGAAGATTGAAGAGAGATAGGAACAAGATCAATGTGGGATCTGGGAGTAGAGAGAAGGCATTTGGAGAAAAATTGGTGAACTTCCAAAAATAGTTGTCATTTAGTTCATAGTAACATGCTAATTTTAACTTCCTGGTTTTATCATTACACTATGGTTAGGTAAATTTAGGGAAATCTGATATAGTATTCTCCGTATTATTGTTTCAACTTGTGTTACCTGTAGACTTTTTTTTTTAAAGATTTATTTATTTGAAAGTCAGAGTTACACAGAGAGAGGAGAGGCAGAGAGAGAGAGAGAGAGAGAGGTCTTCCATTCGCTGGTTCACTCCCCAACTGGCACAACGGCCAGACCTGCACTGATCCAAAGCCAGGAGCCAGGAGCCTCTTATAGGTCTCCCACATAGTGCAGGGGCCCAAAGACCTGGGCCATCCTCCATTGCTTTTCCAGGTCACAACAGAGAGCTGGATTGGAAGTGGAGCAGCCCGGATAGGAACCTGTGCCCATGTGGGATGTCGGCACTGCAGGCCGCAGCTTTACTCACTAAGCCACAGCATTGGCCCCAAGTGTAGACTTTTTTAAAACTAAAACGTATTAATTTGCTTTAGTCCCATGACAACACTATGAAATAGGAAGTGTTACTGTCATTTTACTGTGAATTAAACAGAAAACAGAGAGATTATAATGTTGCCCGAGATCACCATGTTAAAAAAAAAGTGCAGAACCATGTTTCAAATCCAGACAGCCTGTCTTCAAAAGATCTTAACCACGATGATTTGGGGTGGTCTGAGGCTCAGCTAATTCGAGAATATTTGTAGTTGCTCTTATTTCTGCAAAATTATGTAAAACATAATCCTGGAAAAAGAAATGCATATTTTACAAAACTTCATTCTTTTGTAGCAATTTTCAACCAAATGTAAAACTATGAACTATTAAGTGGAATCTTACAAAATAACTAAATGAAAGTATTTACATTCAAAATTGAAAATACATTTATAAAGTTTTTATGCTTCATTAATAAAAATCATTAATAACAAAATATATAATGACAGTTACTAATGCAATAAAGTTCCTAAAATGAGAAGGAAATTGTTAATAATGTGTCTTATTATATTCAAAGAAGGCTTTTACAGGCCTGTGCCCTGGCTCTGAATTTGTTATAGATAATTAATAGTTTAGGTTTCTGTATTAAAAGATTTTTTTCATTGTTGGAAAATAGTTTTTTAATCTGGTAATTGTTTTGAAGAATGCAAGAATCTTAAAGCACTTTGCTCACACATAATCACATAAATGTGCAATAAAAATTATTTGTTCTGTTCAATGAATATGTAATTAGAATGTACATAGGTAATGTATAGGAATTAACTTATAATGTATAACTACAAATTATAAACTGGATAACTGTGACATATCTAAAAATACATTACGATACTTACCAAATGTGAGTGATATATAAGGTAAATGAAATGAGTACCTTCTAGATTGCAAATCTTTAAAAAGAAAGAAAAAAATCAACTTTCTTCTATGACAATATCACATTGAAACAATCAACAATTAGCCCTGATTTGAAAGCATATATTTAACACATATATAATCTTCTGTGATGTATATAAATCTAAGACTGTTTAAAATGTTTAATACAAAAGTCATCATTTTACTTAATATTATGTTGAAGCCAAACAAAGAGGAATTAGAGTGTGCAAAAATGTTTTTGTATGATTATTTGTGCTTTGTCATAGCTTGATACATAATTTATGGCTACCTCTAGTTCTGCTCTTAAAACAGACTGTAGGAAAATGCTATTTGGATACAGTTAAGGCTTCCTGAAAAGTGCTTATAACAAAGCTTTTCCATTTAATGGTTAAAAAAAAAGTAAATAGAATTTATGTCTGTCCTGGGCCCAATTAAACTTCCATTCAAACTTGTCCTGATTGGAAAATAAATTGCCTATGGATTCTGAATAAGGGTTTTTACACACTTGGAAGGGAAAAAAAAGTACATCTGTAGAGAACTATGATTTATGAAAGTATTGATTTCTTTGTTAAATAATGAATTAGATGTCCTACCACAATATTATTTATCAAACTTTTTTGTCATATAATTAAATTGTCACATAATGGATCGTACCCATATAGGTTCATTAAATATTAAAAACTACATGTGACACTACTCACCTTATCTTTGGCTAACAACACACTTCCTCTGTTCCTTGTCATTAAGGTCAGTAATGGCAGCCACCGTCCTTACTATCAAAGCCCATAGGCCCCTCTGCTTCCCAGGGCTGCAGAAGCCAGGAGCACATTCCCTTAGCTTATACAGGAAAACTCTGCAGTGGCTACCCCAGCCACGCTTGGAAAGCAAGTGGCATGAAAAACATTCCATTCAATACAAAACAAGTTAACAAATGAGCATAAGGGAAAACTTGCCTATAAACACACAAAAAGAAGTAGGCAAATTAAAATTAGATTTGCACTGGTCCAGCCCCAGCCATTTTGATTGCCCCTGATTCTTCCCTCTGACAGCCAGGTCTTTCTCTGGACCCTTGTGTTTTTATTCAACATATCTGGCCTTCCATATATTATAAGGACTGCAGCCACCCCCAAAGTGCCATCAGCTGCATAAAGGTATTTCTGCCTTCCTGTGATCATTAACTCATATTCCCACTTGCATTGACCTCCCCTAGTACTAGCTTGAAGTCTTCTGCATAATTAATATTTTTGGTAGCCACATATCCATCTCTACCCTCCCCACCTACAAATGTAATAGATTCTTATTTCTCTATGCTCAGTATTCAAGAGCTGACATTTTTTGGAAACTGTATCCCATTAACTTTTGCAACTAAGAGGGCAGTTTCCCATGGATTGCTGGATGCCAGGCAGTTAATAATAATAATAAAACCTTACATTGATCTGTGCTTACTATATGTCAGGCATGATGCTCAACTTTTTCCATGCATTATCGTACACCATTGTTACGACAACTCAGAATTTTCTTGTTGCACGTATGAGAAAGCTGCAGATGAAAGAGGTTTAGAGATAGTTCAAGGTCGCAGTGCTAGTAAATGACAGCTGAATTAAAAACCATGTCTGTCTGACTTCAGAATATATGGTTACACTCTCTATTGCTATTTGTTGAATAGCTGAAGATAAAAACTGAAGATGGCAGGTAGTCCTCACTCTGAAAAGTTTGTAATGCATTGTTCATTTATTTTAAAATCCAGTAGTCCAATGATTATAAATTATCTTCTTAGCTGCTATTCTAAAACCCAAAATATTCCTCCTTTATTAAAGAATGGGGGGGTGGTGGTAAAAATTTGTGTTTCCTGAAGCACCTGCCTTTTGAATCCTATCATGTTATCACAGAGGAGTTAGGAACAGAAATAAGCACATTGTCTTTGGGAAGTCATAAAATACATGAGTTTCAGAGCTCCAGGCTCTCTGAACTCACCACCCTCTACAAGGAGTGGCACTTTCTTCAGAGAACAGCAAGGAGATCCGCAATGAAGAAGGCCCTCTGAGGAAGCAAATCCTTACCTCTCAGTATCTGCGCTTGGCATGAAAATGGATCTAAGTGCTCTAAGGAAAACAGTAAAAGAAGTTGTAAGTCAAAAATGAGAGAGAGAGAGAGAGAGAGAGAGAGAGAGAGAAACATGAATGCATGCTTGTCTGGAGATTTCAGGATGCATTCTATGGAAGCCAAAGCTTCAGAGAATCGAGACAGCTGTTAAAGAATAAGAGGAATTAAAGGCATTGGTAAAATTGTGGGCCAAATAGTTGTAAACGAAAGAGGCTTTTTATTATTATTATTATTATTATTATTATTATGTATTTGAGAAAGAGCCAGACAGAGAGAGGGAGAGGCAGAGGGAAAGTTCTTCCATCCCCTGGTTCACTCCCCAAATGGCTTCAACAGGGAGAGCTGGGCGGAACCTAAGCCAAGAGTTTCTTCCCGGTCTCCCACGTGAGTGCAGGGATCCGTGCACTTGGACCGTTTTCCACTGCTTTCCCAGCTGCAGCAGAGAGCTGGATCAGAAGAGGAGCAGCCGATTACGCTCATATAGGATCTCTGTGCCACAGGCAGAGGCTTAGCCCACGACTCCACAGCGCCTCCCTGAAAGAGACAATTTTGCCATACAGTTAAGGAGAGAGCAAGCAAGTTAGGGGAAATGAGAATACAAGAAATTCATGGACACAGAAAAAGGCTTAAATGTCATTCAGTAATTACTATAGTACTGCTTTTAATTCAGGCTTGCATTCATTTACAAATCATGCGCTGTGTACGTGGAACTGAATGTGATACTTAGGAGAGAAAGACACTGCACTCTGGCTATGTTCACAATAGTATAATCTGAAGATGTCTTGGTGCTTGAGAGGGGAAAACATAAATCGGGCATGGGTCAAAGAGGGTCTGAACTGCTAGGCTAAACGGCTATAGAGTTGATTCTTAAGGTTACTGGAATCCTTTAATACTGCAAGGAGAGGAGAGACATGATCAGTTTAGAGTCTCCTGGTATCAACGTGTTTATATGGCTAAGGAGGAGCAATAAAACAGGCTGTTTTCATAGCTCTGAAAGTATTCCTGTGAGCCCAGGGAAGCCTGAGTTGCTAAGTCCAAAGGGAAAAGACAGAGTGGACAAGATTTCATGTCTGTGGGATAGGGATTAGTGATGGGGGCAGAGGTTGGAGCTGAAAGGGAGAGAACGTCCTAGAAGAAATTGTTGTTGAAGGTTTGCTTGTATTGTCAAAATGCAAGCAAAATTTCAAAGATCTTCAAATACACACACACACACACACACAATGGAGTATTCTCCTGTCATAAAAACAAATAAAATACCCTGTTAGTTGTAGCAACATGGAAGGAACTGGAGGAAGCCAGGTTCAGTGAAATAAGTCAGACACAGAAATGCCACGTGTTGTTGTCTCATAGGTGAAAGCTATAATAAAAGCTGATCTGAGAGTGAAAGAGGGGTTGCTAGAGGTTGGGAGGGGATAGAATAGAAGAAGGCTGAATGTGGGTACCAAAGCACCATCTGGTAGAAGGAAGATGTTCCAATATTATAAAGCACACTGGAGTTACTATAATAATAACCTATTACTTATTTTACTAATAACTAAAGAGGGAACTCCAAGTCTCCAAACATAAAATAATGAGGAGAAAGGAACTTATTTGATCAGTGCACATTGTATACATTTGGTGTAATATCACACTGTACCCCATAAAAACCATACGATCGCTAAGTATTAATGAAAAATTTATAAAAATTGCTTAAGGAGATAGAAATGCTACCTAACCTAATTTGACCATCACACAAGGAATATATTATCAGATTATCACAATGTACCTATTAAATATGGTCAATTAAAACAATAATTTTTAAATGTTTCAGATTTTCTGAGATTAAGTTGGTCAAGCTTTTCGTTCAAGCACAGGCTGTGAAGTCTAACAGCCAGGATAAGAATCCCAGTGCCTCTGCTTACCAGCTCCGGGACCACAATAAGCTACTTGACTTTCACTCATTAAACCCGCATGTTGGCCTGCGCCGTGGCTCAACAGGCTAATCCTCTGCCTGCAGCGCCGGCACACCAGGTTCTAGTCCCGGTCGAGGCGCCGGATTCTGTCCAGGTTGCCCCTCTTCCAGGCCAGCTCTCTGCTGTGGCCAGGGAGTGCAGTGGAGGATGGCCCAAGTGCTTGGGCCCTGCACCCCATGGGAGACCAGGAGAAGCACCTGGCTCCTGCCATCGGATCAGTGTGGTGCGCCTGCCACAGCGCGCTGGCCGCGGCAGCCATTGGAGGGTGAACCAGCGGCAAAAGGAAGACCTTTCTCTCTGTCTCTCTCTCTCACTGTCCACTCTGCCTGTCAAAAAATAAATAAAAATAAAAAAAACCTGCATGTTAATTATACCTCTTGGTATTGATGTAAGTATTAAATATGAGTATGTAACTGAAGCAGTTACTACAATTCCTGGGACCCAGCAAATGCTGGATAAATATTAAAAGTGCTCCATGATATAATACAGATACAACAGTATGAGTTAGGTTGCTTTGTTCCTTTCTTGACTGCTGCCAAGGGGCCACTCTGAAAGTTATAAATTGGCCATAAAGATGGTTATATAAATCAGATGTCAATCAAGATAGAATAATCACAGGGATTATTTGACCAGAGAGATATTAAAATAAAAAATGATTAGGAATAGAGTCATTGAATAAGTAACTGAAGCAATGTGAAACAGCTCTAAGTTACTACATGGTTGGCATTTCACAAGTCATGACCACCTCTGCAACTGGGAGAACAAAGAGAAGAGGCCACAGTTGTCGAGACATGGATGCCTGGAAAAGCTGGAACTCATACTTCAGAGAATGAGACATGGCTTGTCTAGCATAGTGTCTCTGAGCATGAAATGCTTAGGACCCTATGAGGTAGGGTTGTTGGATTCAAAGGAAGGGATGCTGCTTGTGGGGTTTTAAAAAATTTGTATTACTATAAAGAGAACAGATCTTATGCATTCCTTTGGTGCAGTTCTAAGCAGACAACCAAACTTCCCTGACTCCCCTGCTCTCTGCCATCACCTTCTCTCCCTTGCCACTTTTCACCAGCTTTGGCAGACATAATTTTAATCCACTCTATATTCACAG
Source organism: Lepus europaeus (assembly GCF_033115175.1). NCBI lineage: Eukaryota > Metazoa > Chordata > Mammalia > Lagomorpha > Leporidae > Lepus > Lepus europaeus. The sequence goes on from NC_084828.1 coordinate 34,008,658, forward strand.
GTTTAATTTGCCACTAATCATAATATTCAACAAGTACAAAGTCAGGAGACCACAATTTCACAGGAGTATAAACATCAGCTAAAAATGACAATCATATCCCAAAGTGACCATTTCATTCATATACTTTTTTTGTATCCTGTACTAGGTGCCACATATTAGAGAAGATATATTTGTATTTTGAGACTGGTTTATTTCACTAAGCATGATGGTTTCCAGTTGCATCTGTTTTGTTGCAAAAGACAGTATTTCATTCTTTTTTATGGCTGAGTAGTATCACTTCTGTGACCCACTGTTCATTCCATGTTCAATTGCTCCTGTACCCATTGTTCAATTTCCGTGTTTGCTTATTTCTAGAGATCCTTAGATTGTTAATTTCCAGCTTCATTCCCTAGTGATCAGAAAGATGCATAGTATGATTCCAATTTTTTTTTAATTTTCCAAGACTTGCTTTATGGACTAGCATGTGGTCTATCCTAGAGAAAGTTCCATGATCTGATGAAAAGAATCTCTATTCTTCAAAAGTGGGGTGAAATGTTCTGTAGATACCTGTAAGGTCCTTCTGGACCATAGCTCTATTGTTTCTTTGTTGATTTGCTATCTAGTTGATCGGTCCATTGATGAAAGTGGGGTATTGAAGTCCCCTATTACTATTTTATTGGCGTATATGTCTCCCTTTAGATCCATTAACATTTGTTTTAAGTAGCCAAGTGCCCTGGCATTTGGTGTATACACATTTACTATAGTCACATCTCCCTGATGGATTGATCCCTTAATCATTACATAATCTTCTCCTTGTCTCTTTTAATAGTTTTTGTGTTAAAGTCTATTTTGTCTGATATTAAGATGGCTTTACCTCCTCATTTTTACTTTCCACTAGCATGGAATGTCTGTTTCCATCCTTTCACATTCAGTCTGTGTGGATCTTTGTTGCTGATGTATGTTTCATGTAGGCAGCAAATAGATGTCTTTCTTTTTAATCCATTCAACCAGTCTGTATCTTTCAATGGGAGAACTTAAGTCATTTATATTGTCATTATTGATAAGTAACAAGTTGGTCCTATCATTTTTTTCCATAAAATTTCCCATTGTTTGCTCTGAATTTCCTTTGTACTTTTACCAAGAGATTTTCTGCCTTCACAGTCTTTCATAAAGATAACTATCATTCTGTTTATGTGTATAGCACATCTTTAAGAATCATTTTAAGGCTGGACAAGCGGTGATGAATTCCTTCAATTTTTGTTTGTTTTGGAAGGTCTTTATTTCACTTTCTTTTATAAATGAGTGCTTTGCTGGGTACAATATTCTGGGTTGACAGTTTCTTTCTTTTAGGACGTGTACTGTGTGTACTGTGTCTCTCCATTGTTAGTCTAATTGGGGATCCTCTGAAGGTAATATGGCATTGCTCTCATGCTCATTTCAGATTTTTTTTTTCCACATTTACTGTTGATAGTTTAACTGCAATGTGTCAGGGTGAAGATTTTTTCTGACCATGCCGATTAGGAGTTCTAGGTCCTTCTCGTAGTTGGATGTCCCTTTCTCCAAATTAGGGACTTTTTCTGCCATTATTTCGGTGAATATGCCTTCTAATCTATCCTCTCTCTCCATACTTTCAGGAACTCCTAAGACTTGTATGTTTGATTGTTTGATAGTATACCATGAATCTCAAACACTATTTTTAGTTTATCTTATTTTTCCTTCTTTATTTTTTGTCTGGCTGAGATATTCCCAAAGATTTTTCTTCTATGCCTGGGCCAGTACCGTGGCTCATTAGGTTAATCCTCTGCCTGCAGCGCTGGCATCCCATATGGTTACTGGTTCTAGTCCCGATTGCTCCTCTTCCAGTCCAGCTCTCTGCTGTGGCCTGGGAAGGCAGTAGAAGATGGCCCAAGTGCTTGAGCGCCTGCACCTGAGTGGGAGACCGGGAAGAAGCACCTGGCTCCTGGCTTTGGATCAGCATAGTTCTGGCCATAGTGGCCATTTAGAGGGTGAACCAATGGAAGGAAGACCTTTCTCTCTGTTTCTCTCTCTCACTGTCTAACTCTATCTGTCAATTAAAAAGAAAAAAAAAAGGGTTTTTCTTCTAGCTCAGATATTCTTTCTTCTACCTCACAAAGTCTGTTTTTGAGGCTTTCCACTGCATTTTCTACTTGACATATTGAATTCTTCATTCCTAATAGTTCACTTTGATTTCTCTTCAGCATCTCAAAATCTCAGCGAAATTTTTCACCCATATTGTGTATGGATTTCTTTATCTCATGAATTCGTGTCTCTGTGTTTCTATGTATTTTTATGATAATTCGTTTGGATTCATTTTCAGGCATTTCATCAATCTCTTTTCACATTCTAATTTTGAAATGTTGTTATGTTCCTTTTGGAAAGTCATCTTGTCTTCCTTGTTCTTGTTTTTTTGTATTTCTGAGTCTATTTTTAGGCTTTTGTGGAAACACTTGTTGTTTGCCTCCTGTGATGGGTTTTAACTTTGAACTATGCCTCTATGGCTTAGTAGGGTGTCTGCTCCTTCAGTGGGTATCCAGAGTCATGAGCTGGGCGGGGGGAGGGAAGGGTCAGGGAACTCTGGTCAGTGCCCAAGAGTGGGATGAGAATACAGAGTGACATCCAACTTAGGAATGGCATATCTCCTCTATTGTTAGCAGGGGGAAGGGTATGATCATGGCTACTGGAATAATCAAAACCTCACCCCCTCTATTCCAAAGAGATCAGTGCCCTGGGTTAGCACACAGTTGGTACAACCCCGATCCATGCAGGCTCATGAACTGCACAAAAGATCTGTGTTACCCTCAGTGTCATCCTCAGAGCATGGAGCCCTCTGCAGTGACCCACCACAGCAGTTAGAGAGCTTTGTGAGCTTCTGGAGCCAGACACAGTGACTGCCCGGAGACCCAGCTACACCCCACACTCTATGGTGCAGTCACAGTTTGCAAGGCTCCCACAGTCGTAGGGTACAGAGGATCCCTTCTCAGCCCTGCAAGCCTGCCACATCCATGGAGAGAACAGAGACATTCCCAGAGCCAGTTGTCTGTGTATGTTCCACTTTGGCAGTTTGAGCCCTGGAGCCTCACTCTCAGAAGCTGGCATCTCCTCCAGCCCCCGCTGCGGGAGTCCTGAGTGGTGTCTCCACTCACTGCTGCATGTCTGCACTTTCCATGCTGTTCCACAGTATCTCTCTTCTTTCTGTAGAATTTCCCTCCAACTCTAACTCTCTTCCAAGGATGCGCCTCCTCTACTTTTCTTCTGTTATCTTCCCTTGGTCAAAATCAGCACCTCATTTCCCTATTCAGCCATCATGGGATCTCCATTGCTTATGTTATTGTATCTCTGAGGTCAGAGAAGGAGGGGGGAAGAGAGAGAGAATCTTCCACCTAATGGTTCACTCCACCAGTGGCCATTACGGCCAAGGCTGGGCCAGCCTGAAGCCAGGAGCCAGGAGCTTTATCTGGGTCTCCTACATGGGTGGCAGGGGCCCAAGCACTTGGGATGTCTTCCATTGCTTTCTCAGATTCATCAACAGAGAGGTGGATCAGAAACAGAGCAACCAGAACTTGAATGAGCACCCATATGGGATGCTGGTGTTGGTGCCACAGTGCCACCCCCTGGCCACCCAGCAAGATACGTTTTAATTTAAAACACCAATACTTCCTTGAAGGAATGAAGTATCTTTCAGGTTGCTATGTTGTATTTAGTGTAACATATGGACAACCATCCATTGCTCACTGTATTTCAACTCCTTGACCACTTGCCCCTTTCCACACCCTCAACCTCAGAGAAATTAAAAATTCAAACAGAAACAGAGGTTAAAACAAACAAAAATCATGCATACCACAAAAAAACTATCGGAAAAAGGAGAAAAATAGGAAACCAAAAGACAAGGAAATTACAAAAACAAAGTCATTAAGAATTGTTGGTGATGTGGCAGGTATTTGGTGCAGTAGTTGGATGCAGCTTTGGGACGCCCACAACCTGTATCAGAGTGCTGGATTGAGACTCCTATTCCATTCCATGTTCTAGCTTCCTGCTAATGTACATCTGGGAGGCTGCAGGTGATGGCTCAAATCATTGTATCCCTGCTGCCAATGTAGGAGACCTGGATTGATTTCCTAGGTCTTGGCTTCTACCCAACCTAGCACTAGCTAATGCCAGCATTTGGGGTATGAATCAGCAGATAGGAGCTTGCTTTCTCTACCTCTCAAATAATACATAAAATTAACTAATTGTTTTTTAAAAATATATGTGTTAGGTATAATAAATGTTATACAATGACCTCCTACTGTACCTTACTCATTTTAAAGAGAGAATAGCCTGTCACAATAGAAGTGGACTTAATTGTCTCTCCCCAACCCCTCCTCAGAGCTAATCACCAAACTATTTTCTGTATCTCATTTGTCAAGCTTTGCTTTGTAGTTTTGCTCTATATGTATTTTCTTTTAGAAAATGAGTTTTTCAATACTGCGATTGAGCCAACAGCTGCATTCTTTCATCTTTCCTTCTTTCTCTCTGAAAATTATTGTCTTCCTAGTGAAGTGATGCTAAGCTCTGTTTGGTGATAATTAACAGGTTGAAGTACTTGACAGTTTTGCAACACGAAGGTACAAGCAGGTAGTAGTTATTTCCAAGCCATCACATTTTGCTCAAAAAAATTCTATTTTTACCCACAAACATACCAGGCATGGGGCTTAGCATGGGGACTTCAAACTGTGCCTAGGCAGAAATCTGGAATAGAAATAACCACCATAATTATGAGCATTTTTCAAGCTCAGAAAATGTTCAGATATAGCCCAAGAAGTAACACAGTTTAATCATTTGAAGTAGTCTTGCTTTTGGAGCACTTAGGTTATTTTGAATTTCAAGAAAATACAGGAAAAGATTCATCCTGAAGAGGTAAACAGTGGCTAATATGTAGTAAAAATGTGCACATTACCTTGATCATAGATTTAACTGTTAAAAGGTTTGTTGAATAAAATTAATTTGTGATCATCTGGGTACTTCCATCCTTACAAATTCTAAATCAACTGTACTAGTCAGAAACCTTGCTTTACATAGAAGAGGCCAAACTCCACCTCAAATAGCCTGCGTGTGTAAGGGGAAGGAGGGAGCGAGGAGTCATGAAAGTGCCAGTGGAAACGATGGTGGTTTCTGGTATAGAAGCCTACTCAGGCACTCAGAAACCATCAATCACCCCCTCTCCGTCTTTTAGCTCAACTCTTCTATCAACTTCCGGAAGAACTTTTCTAATCATTGGCCACCATGGCAAATCTGGGCCCCAGAAACTTCTGAGTTCTGCCTCACAGCTCCTGAAGAAGAGCTCTCCTTTCCCAGTCATTCTGTAAAAGCTAGCAAGAAGGATCTCCTTGGGTAAAATGCCCATCCTTGAACTGCCATAGTCATGGTGCAGTGTGCTCAGGCGACTCAAGTACACAGGTGCCCACCCCCTAAAAGACTGTAATCCTCACAAGAATAGGGACTCTATCTCGTAAGTTTTTGTGTACTCTAAGCTTAGCATTAGTGAAAATTACTTATATTTGAGTCAATTGTCTTCATTTCATTAAATCTTAGTTTCCACATACATTAAAGGAGAGAGAGGACTAACAACTCAATGGATATGTAAAGGGTGGCTGGGATGGGCATTGTAGTGCAGCAGGTTAAGCCACCACTTAAGATGCCTACAACCATATCTGGATACCTGGTTTCATGTCCTGCCTATGCCTTTGCTTCTTACTCAGCTTCCTGCTAAAGTTGGCTCAAAGTACTCAAGTCCCTGCCAGTTGTGTAGAACTGGATAGAGTTCCTGGCACCTGCTTTTGTCCTGGCATAGCCTCAGCTGTTGCAGGTGTTTTGGGGGAACCAACAAATCAAAGATCTCTTCCACCACAGCCCTCTGTCTTGCTCTGCCTTTCAAATAAATTAAAAAACCATCTTAAAAAAATTCAAAGTGGCCTTCCAGCCACAATGAGATGCTGTCATTGTTTGAATTAGACAATTGTTTAGAAGGCATTGAAAAATTACATAGAAAGAGTAAAAAATATTGGAATAATGTAAGGTTAAATATATACCATGATAGTTTTTTTCTTCTTTAACATCTCCCACCTCTCTTTGGTAACTTCAATTATAGTAACACAAAGAAAGACTTGCGTTTTGTTTTGTGTGGCTTCTACATGCCTTTGGACAACCTCAAAGTTGATTTCTTTCTAACTCTTGGTTTTCCCCTTCCTTTGATCTTATTTTGTATTCTCTCAAACTATTGCTTATCTCAAATACTCCTCTATAGATATAGAGGCTCACATCCTTTGCTAGAGAAAATGTCTCTGCTACTTTTGTCTTATCAACTGGAGATTAGCATTCCCTGCAGGATCCCTGCTATCCCAGTAGCATGAAAATTTTTCACAGCAGTGAACAAATTTGGGCATAGATGGGACTTCAAAGCCAGTTCATTTCCAACAAATTGACTGTTAGGAAGAGTTTGCT